>NC_140577.1:10325699-10438199 GCF_057381845.1 Rhamphochromis longiceps
ATTTTGATTTGTTTTGGCTTGATCCTTTTCTTTTAAGCCCTAATCTTTGTTATGGCGCTCCCATATTCTGAGAACTGATAAAGACACACCACTTATCACATACTTGCATGAATCAGTCTTACCAATTCTACAATTTCTACAGTATTGTTTGTCACAAATGCATCAACAGAAAAACACTGTATATGTGTGTGTGTGTGTGGATGGGTATTAACATCTTTGTGGGGACAAAAAATTGGAAGTTTACTATACTTGTGTGGACCGACAGCCCTTGTGGGGACCAACATCCTGGTCCTCACGAGTTTGAAGGCATTTTTGAGACTCAAAATGTGGTTTTAGTGTCAGGGTTACAAATAGGTTATGGTTAGGTTTAGGGTAAGGGTCAGGGTTAGGCATTCATTTTTGATGGTTAGGGTTAAGGTAAGTGGCTAGGGAAAGCATTATGTCAATGAGATGTCCCCACAAGGATATAAATACACACGTGTGTGTGTGTGTGTGTTCCTGTCTAGCTATCTTTGCGAGGACCAAAATTTGCATTCTACTATACTTGTGAGAACCAACAGTCACCTGTGAGGACACACACACCGGTCCTCACAAGTTTGAAGGCCTTTTTGAGGCTCAAAATGTGGTTTAAGTGTCAGGGTTACAATTAGGTTAGGGTTAGGCATTCATTTTTAATGGTTATGGTTAGGGTAAGGGGCTGGGGAAACCATTATATCAATGAAGGTCCTCACTAAGATAGTTGAATGGGCTTGTGTGTGTCTGTGTGTGTGTGTGTGTGTGTGTGTGTGTGTGTGTATACATGTGGGTGGCATAGAATCCACTTGTTTTGGAGTAATAACATATGCTTTCTATCTGCGTACAAATGTTTCTCTAGGAGTTCTGTCTGTTAGACTTTACCACAAAGAGGCAAGCTCCCTGCTGCTCCTGTCTGAATCAACCCTTTAATTGTATGATCTTTCCCTTTTTATACTTTCTTCATACATATGCACCTGTTTGTGCCGAAACAGAACTTGAAATAAACTCTTTATTTTCCACTAGCTACGAGAAAACAGACAGATGAAAGAGAAAAAACATGAATGTTCGCCTAACACTCTGAGATGAAGGGCATAAGCAGGAGGAACAGTAAAGGAGTAATGCCTTGGAAGTCACATAAGACTTTTAAGTAGCTGTCAGACTATGAAATATCTGTCCGAGCAGATCTGAGAGCATCTGACCGAACCAGGGTCACTTGCTGTCATGTGGGCTGAAAGAAGATGAAAGATTGTTTTTGCATTTGAGCCCTTCGTATTACCATAATACCACATTTTCTGGCAGTTAGTGATGGACAACACAACTTCAGTAGAGCACTCACATCCTCTACGACTGATGTTCAGCCTCTTACAAGTAATACCCTTAAGTTCAGACAAAAGCCTGTTGTACACCATCAAAAAATCACACAGTGCTTCTCTTCTTTCGCATCTTTCTTTCTAATGTTAAAAAGAAAACCACTTGACATCAGAGTGAAATTTAGAGGGCGGAAAAGCTGCAAATTAACACCTTCAAACTGAAATAAATAAATAAAAGCCAGTAGTGGCTGGTGCTGATGATGAGAAATGCAAACTACTTGCTCTGCTAACACGGTTTTCCCCCCATTCCTTCTCTCCATCCCTTTACCTTCTTTTCCCTCATTCTGTCTCGGCGGTCTGCCTGAGGCACTTCCTCTGGATCAGATCTGACTTGTCATATGAGCACAGTAATCCCTCCATTACAAGTGACCAGCCCAGAGTGTGTATTCGTGCACGCTTGTGTTAAAGTCAGTGTCTCTAGGGCTATGGCCTGGATTGAATTATTCATGAAGCATGTTTATTCCTTCTGCTTTACTCGTGTTCTCTCTCATTTGCCACTTTACATGCCTGCTCCCACCACCCCTCAGTTCTCCTCAGTGTTCATTCACCCCGTCCTTCTCTGACCCTGCTGCTGGGTGCTAACTGACATTCAGTCTCATGAAATGTCAGCATGCATTGACACTGTGAAACATGATTGCTTGTTTCATGTGCACATCATATTCTATACATGCCATCTGTGCAGTCCAATAAAAAGATCTACATGGGGACATTTAAATAAAGAAATCTTTATCATATGTTCTCATGAATGAATTTGTTTAAGTGAATAGCACAGGGTGGCATTGTGTTTTAGCGGTTAGCACTGTCACGTCACAGCTAGAAGGTTCTGGGACCTGTATGAGATTGCCCCAAATGCTTTTGTTTCCTAAAGTCCAAAGACATGCATGTTAGGTTAAGTAAGTGATTCTAAATTGGATGTAGGGATGCCTGTGTGTGAGCATAAACAGTTGGTTGGCTCTCTTTCTCTTAGAGCCGAGAGGCACTGGGGATCACTCCAGACTGTATACTGCCTATTTCCTAATGTTAGCTTGGATAAGCTCAAGCATCCCAGGAAACCTAGTCAGATAGATAATTTTAAAGCAAAAATTAGAGACCAGCTGATATTATCGGCTGATATTAGCTTTGTCGAACGATCCATATGGCATTTTGGCATTACAGACAGTATTCATGTCACACAGCTTGTTCACAAAGAGCCACTCTGCAACTTTCCTTTTGGCAACATTCCCGTCTGGAACAATACAAACACATTAACCAGCTGTTCTGAGCAGAGTCAAGGCAAAGTAATCAAGTAGATACAGTTAGGTCCATATATATTTGGACACTTTTTACCTGTTTACTGAAACATATTCCAATTATAGTATATATTGGACATGGAAATAAGGTGTAGACTCTCAGCTTTCATTTGGGAGTATCCACATCAAAATTGGATGATGAGTATACGAGCTTCTTAACATGTGCCACCCTGTTTTCAATGGGACCAAAAGTAATTGGACAATTGACTAAAAGACTATTTCATGGGCAGGTGTGGACAATTCCTTCATTATGTCATTAATGATTGAGCAGAAAAAATGCCTGGAGTTGATTTGAAGTGTGGCGCTTGCATTTTGGATCTTGTTTTGAACAGAAAACATGCGGTCAAAGGAGCTCTCCATGCAGGTGAAAAAAGCCATCCTTAAGTCATCAGAGAAATTGTCACAATATTAGGAGTGGCAAAATTTACAGTTTGGTACATCCTGAAAAAGAAAGGAAGCACTGTGAATTCGGAAACGCAAAAAGAGCTGGACATTTACAGAAGACAACAGTGGTGGATGATCGCAGAATTATTTCCACGGTGATGAGAAACCCCTACACAACAGCCAACTAAGTGAACAACAGTCTCCAGGAGGTTGGCTTTTCAATATCAAAGTCTACCATAAAGAGAAGACTGTGTGTGGTAGATACAGAGGGTTCACTGCAAGGTGCCAGACACTCATAAGCCTCAAGAATAGAAAGGCTAAATTGCTTTGCTAAAAGACCATCTAAAAAAGCCAGCACAGTTCTGGAAAAACATTCTTTGGACAGATGAAACCAAGATCAACCACTACCAGAAAGATGGTAAGAAAAAAGTATGGAGAAGGCGTGGATCAGCTCATGATCCAAAGCATACCACATCATCTGTAAAACATGGTAGAGGCATCTTGATGTCTTGGGGGTGCATGGCTGCCAGTGGCACTGGAACACTAGTGTTTATTGATGATGTGACACAGGACAGAAGCAGCAGAATTAAATCTGAGGTTTTGAGAGACATACTGTCTGCTCAAATCCAGCTAAATGCAGTCAACTTAATTGTTTCATAATACAGCTGGACAATGACCCAAATCATACAACCAAAGAAACCCAGGAGTTTATTAAAGAAAAGAAGTGGAATATTCTTGAATGGCCAAGTCAGTCGCCTGATCTTAACCCGACTGAGCATGCATTTCACTTGATGAAGACTAAACTTAGGAAAGAAAGGCGACAAACAAACAGCAACTGAAAGCTACTGTAGTAAAGGCCTGGGACTTTTCAACCAAGTATTAGACACGAAGATTATATTTTCAGTTATTTAACTTGTCCAGTTACTTTTGAGACCCGGAAATGAAGGGATTGTTTTAAAAAATGTTTTAGTTCCTCACATTTTTATGCAATTGCTTTGTTTCATTTAAAATTCATTGTGGGAATGTACCAAACCAAAATTAGAAAAAAAGTTGTCTCTGTCTAAATATTTATGGATCTAACTGTAAGTACCTACACATGACTAACCTTAGTCAAAGTTTTTGCCACATCTTTTACCTTGGAAAAATATTAATATGACAACAACAGTTTTGTTACTGATCTAGTTTCATTGTTTAGGTTATTTCCTCTGCAATGAGCTTTCCATTGCCATTTCAAATAAATAATAAATTAGGCACTACAATAACTGCCAGAAAACAATGTAAGCAGTTTAAAGAAGGTACAGTGGGGCAAAAAAGTATTTAGTCAGCCACCGATTGTGCAAGTTCCCCCACTTAAAATGATGACAGAGGTCAGTAATTTGCACCATAGGTACACTTCAACTGTGAGAGACAGAATTTGGAAAAAAAAATCCATGAATCCACATGGTAGGATTTGTAAAGAATTTATTCGTAAATTAGGGTGGAAAATAAGTATTTGGTCAATAACAAAAATACAACTCAATACTTTGTAACATAACCTTTGTTGGCAATAACAGAGGTCAAACGTTTACTATAGGTCTTTACCAGGTTTGCACACACAGTAGCTGGTATTTTGGCCCATTCCTCCATGCAGATCTTCTCGAGAGCAGTGATGTTTTGGGGCTGTCGCCGAGCAACACGGACTTTCAACTCCCGCCACAGATTTCCTATGGGGTTGAGGTCTGGAGACTGGCTAGGCCACTCCAGGACTTTCAAATGCTTCTTACGGAGCCACTCCTTTGTTGCCCGGGCGGTGTGTTTTGGATCATTGTCATGTTGGAAGACCCAGCCTCGTTTCATCTTCAAAGTTCTCACTGATGGAAGGAGGTTTTGGCTCAAAATCTCACGATACATGGCCCCATTCATTCTGTCCTTAACACGGATCAGTCGTCCTGTCCCCTTGGCAGAGAAACAGCCCCATAGCATGATGTTTCCACCCCCATGCTTCACAGTAGGTATGGTGTTCTTGGGATGCAACTCAGTATTCTTCTTCCTCCAAACACGACGAGTTGAGTTTATACCAAAAAGTTCTACTTTGGTTTCATCTGACCACATGACATTCTCCCAATCCTCTGCTGTATCATCCATGTGCTCTCTGGCAAACTTCAGACGGGCCTGGACATGCACTGGCTTCAGCAGCGGAACACGTCTGGCACTGCGGGATTTGATTTCCTGCCGTTGTAGTGTGTTACTGATGGTGACCTTTGTTACTTTGGTCCCAGCTCTCTGCAGGTCATTCACCAGGTCCCCCCGTGTGGTTCTGGGATCTTTGCTCACCGTTCTCATGATCATTTTGACCCCACGGGATGAGATCTTGCGTGGAGCCCCAGATCGAGGGAGATTATCAGTGGTCTTGTATGTCTTCCATTTTCTGATGATTGCTCCCACAGTTGATTTTTTCACACCAAGCTGCTTGCCTATTGTAGATTCACTCTTCCCAGTCTGGTGCAGGTCTACAATACTTTTCCTGGTGTCCTTCGAAAGCTCTTTGGTCTTGGCCATGGCGGAGTTTGGAGTCTGACTGTTTGAGGCTGTGGACAGGTGTCTTTTATACAGATGATGAGTTCAAACAGGTGCCATTCATACAGGTAACGAGTGGGGGACAGAAAAGCTTCTTACAGAAGACGTTACAGGTCTGTGAGAGCCAGAGATTTTCCTTGTTTGAGGTGACCAAATACTTATTTTCCACCCTGATTTACGAATAAATTCTTTAAAAATCCTACCATGTGAATTCATGGATTTTTTTTTTTCACATTCTGTCTCTCACAGTTGAAGTGTACCTCTGGTGCAAATTACTGACCTCTGTCATCATTTTAAGTGGGGGAACTTGCACAATCGGTGGCTGACTAAATACTTTTTTGCCCCACTGTAGTTTTAATGCAGATTCCTGTTATATATTTGGTGGTGAATCTTATAAAATCTTACTAAATGCTTTATTATAAACCAAAAATACAGTACACTAATTAGTAGCTGGCGATAAAGCAGAACCATTTTTGTGACACTTGTGTCATGTGAGTGAAATAAGAATCCATTGGTTTGTCAAGAGAGCAAATTGATGTCTGGATGTCTGACAGCTTGATTAAAAAAAAAGGTAGTAAATGTTATATAAATAAATGCAATATATACTGTGTGTGTGTGTGTGTGTGTGTGTGTGTGTGTGTGTGTTCGGTTTGCAATGTATGTGTGTATAAACTGGTGTGTGCAACTGTTATTGATCTGCAGCGACCTGCGATCAAACACAATTAGGTGTGAATTCTACAGATTGTATATCGACAAGTCTCCTCCTGCCGCCGCTGCTGCTTCTGCTGTGTGTTTGCGTGTGCATACTGAATCAATAGATGCACAGATACTTCACACACACTTTAGAGGCATTACCACACTGCACTGAAGCATTCTGCACTGATCATTTAAATGCAGACGGTTGGAAGTTTAACAGGGTAGGTTTGGTTTTTTTGGAACATCAAAACAGGGTGAAAAATGCAGTTTATTTTTGCCCCATGCAGACAAATAAATTCTTGGTTTTTGCAACAGTTTATATCTGTGCTTCTCACTTTATGTGCACAAATGTGCATTGATGAGAATGGTTTGCATGTCAATCCGTTATTGATTCACCAGTCATCCTGTGTGCACATGTGTTTGTGTAATGCGTGTGTGCGTTCTCCACCGTGGGCTGCCCTCATACCTCTAGGGCATTATGCGCTGGAGCCAAAGTCAAAACGACAGAATAAATTAGTTGCTGTCAAATCCCCTGCCAACTGTTGTCTTGGTAACCTTTGTTTACTCAGTCATTTGAAGATCAATCTAATTGGCGAGCTCTGTCTGGCTCAGCAGCACTCTTCTCTGCTTTTTTTCCCCCACCAGCAGCCAATCACATTCACTCAGTGTGAGACAGGTTTAAATAAGGGGAAGGATGGATGGGGGAATGAATGGTTTTTGTCATTTATTGACCACTGTGTGTTATCTCTCAGCATGTTTTGCTCTTTTGTCTCACTGTGTGTGTGCTTGCAATGTGTGCCTGTATAGCTGTGTGAGTATGTGTGTGTGTCTTTCCAGCACAGCAAAGGTCATGCATTATGTGGCTATGGCAGTGATTGAATACTATGTTGTATTTCTATTTTTTCTATTGTTATTTTTTGTGTGTGTGCATTTGGCACTGTGTATGCACTCATGGATTTATGTGTGTATGCTTTTGTTATCTGTGCGTGTGAGCAATAGGCATTAAGAAGGACTTGACTCTGTGTCAGCTGAAAAACAAGCAGACTAATTCAGACGGAGGGAGCTATGCGTGTTGTATCCAATCACAGAGAGGGATGCCTTTCTTTGAGGACTACCCAGCAGGCTTTGTAGCCATTAAGCTCAGTAACTGCAAGTATGGGGCTCATTTAAAGTCATCAGATCCAATTCTAGTCCAATTATATCTACTCTCAGTGGTGGATATCATAGTAACAAAACAAGTGTCTTGAGGAAATACTAATAAGGGCTCATCACAGACACAGTCGGATACACACTCACGAGCACATGCCTAAATGCAAACCAACCAAGCAGGGAGGAACATTTTGGTACACTGAGTTGCATGCATAGCACAGGTCTGGCAAGGCTACTGTATTTAATTAGCAACTTCAGTTAACAACACATGGTGACAGCAGTTGTGGAAATTATTAATCCAGTTAAAGAGCAATGAGATCAACAAACAATATTAACTGTTAAAAGTTGTTTTAGTGTGTATCATAGGTGATTATTTGCATTTTATGGATATAGTCTCCTCTGTGGACATTTTCGAAGGGCTGGACTATAAGCAGAATATGCTGACTGTAATTGGCTCACGTCAGTTGCATTGTCTAAAGTAATTTGCTGTAACATGTTCCACTAGCAACGCTACTCATGCCAATTACTTGTGGTTGTCGCTGGTTCTGTTTATGTTCACAACTGTGAAATATCCTGAAGCTTGAGGAAAACATTTCTCCTGCGTCACTCACATTTGTCTGTGCCTCTGCCAGCTGCCAGTAGTTCAAACCTGGGCACTAGCCTTCGATCTCTGTTCTGACTCCTCCAGCTACTTGGCTGCCCTACTATGTTCCCTATACGCTGACACCCCTCAATAGACTGACCCTGATTCCCTCTTTGAGAATGCAGGGTCATCCTCATTTCCCGTCATGAGTTGAAACACTTTTTTTTAGCCGTCTTCTTACTTTACCTAGTCATTTCTGCTGCTCAGTGGTAATAGTATTGTATTGCCTTATTTTTTTATTGCACATACAATAATGACACTGATATCACTTCCATAAGTTGTTATATTGAGCGTGGTAACAAATATTTTTCAGTTTATTGAGAAAACACAAACCAAGAAAGCATGAGTTTGTATTTCTGTTTTTGTCCACCCTTAGCAGTCCAATATTTCTTCTCTGTTCCATCTAGTTTAGTTTTCACCAACTCCTGAGGGAATCTTCTGCTTTTTAGCTGATAATTCCCTGCTATGTTCTCGAGCTATTCACTAACTTTGTAGCTGAGTATGCATAACATGGATATATAAGAGCTTTTTGCCTTAAATGCCTGTCTGCTATTGCCTAAAATAAGTGGGAATCGAACAACATAAGAACATTTCCTGCTAGAAAATCACAACAATAAGCTAAAAGATACTGAAATGTTCCACTGACCTAAGGAGTGCTGCAGAGTTTGGAGAATTGAAGTGACTATTTTCAAAGTAACTGTCACACAACGTGCACATTTTAACCATTTTTCTTTAAATGAATATATAAACTGAGTAATTTTACTTTGAAAAATGTAATATTATGTTCCAGAACTACTTACTGAGAAAAATAACTGGATATAGTCTCCAAAATACGATTCTTGGTTATTATGTAGCACTCTATTGTACAGTCCCTCTTCATACTCATATTGCAGGAAACTCTGAAGTTCAACTCATGTGTCTGTGTTGGTGGTACACACTTGACATTTATTATCTTTTGACGAGTTTAGTATGTGCGGGGATGTGCACTGAACAGAAGTGGACCTGGCTGTGTACGTGATATTTAGCGCTGTTTCCTGCCTTGTTCGTTTCACTTCCTCTCTTATAAACTGTCATGCCATCTAATCTGCCCAGCTGGTACTGTCAGAGCATGTGTCTGGATGATGAGAACAGTGATAGTGAGTGTGTATGTATTTGCATGTGTGTGCATGGATGTTTGCATGTGAGGATGTACTGAGTTTCTCTTTCTCAGCGGAGTAACAACGATACTTAAATCCCTGAATTTGGAATGGAATTGTTGGATTGTAGAGATTTTTAAAAGCAAAAGGCAGTATAAATATTTCAGTCAGGGTTAGTAATAGTGGGCAATAATTCACAAGGAAAAATTGGGACTTTAAAAGTATTCTACCTTGCCATTACTACTTTTTCAGTTTATTTGATTTTTGTGTATGATGAATGCTAATAGAATTGTTGCATGTTAGTGAGAGTCAAACTACTATTGCCTAATAACTGAAGTGCTGAAATAATTTAATGATCATGTCATGTTAACCTGCTATCATATACTCAACATGGTCAGGTTGGAAAAGATTGATAAACCACTGATTTGTGTGTGAAACGCCGTCAGTGTTTAGATGTCAGACATATGGCCTTTTATTTGGCTCCAGAATACCTTGGAATACAAAGGAGTTGATGGTGAACTCAATGATTGCTACGTCCTATGACTGCAAAACAAACCCAAATCTTTGGCCCTCTATCGAGTGCGCTGATATTCTATGTTTGGTTTTAGCCAAACATGACGCTGTGCATTTCAGTTAGACATCTCCACTTTCGTCTTCTCTTTCCAAAACATATTGTTCCTGAAGTCCTGTGGTTTGTTCAGATGCAATTTTGCAAACCTAAACCATGCTTCCATGGTCTTTTCAGGGACATGAGGCTTTCTCCTGGAGAGTGTTCTAAACAAGCCATAATTGTTCAATAAACTGTTCGTGAACATTTAACATACTAACTGAGGCCTGTAGCGTCTTAGATGTAGTGCTTCCGTTTTAAAAAATTTTCTCTGAGCGTTGCAGGGTCTGACCTCAGGGTGAACTAAGGGTGTACTTGGGTTTTCACTGGACTGAATAGGGTCGTGTGAAAATGTGTTTTTCACATGTGCAGGTTTAGAAAGCAGAATTGTATTCAACCAAAAAAACCAACAACCACTCTTCATCTTAATCACACCACACAGGGTTGTGGCTTCACTATCATTTTGAATATGACTTAGCCACTTACTGTCACAGATTAAAGTTGACAGCATTATTTGGTTTGCATTTGTGTGGTTTCATAAATGGGCAACAGCTGAGGTCCTAAAAGTCTTTACCAAGAAATGCCATTTCTTTGTGACATAAAAGTGTACTTTTTCATTCACATGGAGTTCTCAAGTGTTACAATTTTACTTTAGTGAAAGTTAAATAGTATGTAAAGAAGTCATAGAGAGGAAAGAAAATAAAAAAGAAGAGAGAACTGAGAGAAACAGAGCATGTGTGCGTCTCATTTTTGACACACACAAACTCTTCCTGGAGGCTAGCACATGTTTTTTCTTGCACTCTCACATCACTGTGGTAGGTTTCTCTATGGCATCTGACACGCAACAGGATGTCTGCAAAAATGTTTCTGTTTACAACCCATCTGAATACTGCATAACCCACTGTGCATTTTTGCATCTGTGTGGATCTGTCATGTACTATTAGTGCACAGCGAAAGGCATGGTGACATAAATGCTGTCTTACACTTGACAGGGAATCTTCACGTTTAACTTTGCATCCTCCTTGAAGGATGCTTTTTGTCTCCATCTCTGAACTGAATTGGTATCTGTGAGTGTGAGGAGCAACAAATCAAAGCAGTTGACAAAGCGAGAAAGGGAATTCCTTTTTATTTTAGACTCCCTCCTCGGCTTAACCTCTCACTTTTCTTACCTAGCCTTCCTGTTCCCACAGTCTGTTGCACTCAGATTTATCTACTTCTTATGTGATTTAACACTTTTAGATCACAGAAAAATGTATATTGGTATTATTAAGGACAATATTTAATTTAGTTCAGCTCAATTCAATATTTATATTGGGCCAAATCACAATAACAATCACCTTGAGTTGCTTTGTGTTGTAAGGTTAACACCCTACAATAATAGAAATGGCATAGCTAGTACAATTCACAACAAAGTCTAAAAAGTAAATAGCTAAACATTTTATTTTGCCATATAAAGGCTGAAATTTCTGTCTTGTTGGTGTACAGCACATAGAATCTCATATGCAATGGGATCTGGGAAATCATCTGTACTTCGGGGAATGTTTTAGTATCTATACAGAGATCTTTCACTAGAGGTGATGTTAGTGTCAAGGCATGTTAATCACATATCCTTGAGGCACTGATAAACTGGCACATATAGATGTGGAGTAGCGTAGAAACCAAAGGAAAACAGTTTACTGTGCAAAGGGTTAAGTGATGCTGCTAATCATTGTGCTCGGGGGTTTTTAAAAGCCCTTTCAGAACCCGTAAGCACAGCTCTTTTTATGATGGTCCCATCAGCTTACAGCTTTATTTATTAATTTATTGCTGCTTAGGGTGTAACACCGCAATCTTATCCCATTATAACCATGGCAACTGCTCACTGAACTCTGTGTACAATCCTTAAAGGTTCAACATTGATTATAATTTCCAACATTTGTGAAACTATGAACATATGACTGGAAATTGTGGGAGAAAGAATAGCCTAGATATTTCTTATGACACCAAAATCGCGCCATGCATACTTTATTCTAAACTATAGAAAGACACCGGCTGCACACTGGAAAAGGGAAATTACATTAAGCATACTGCTAGCTCTGTTAATTTCCTGTTGCCAACAAGAAAGCTGGAAGCATATTTGGAGAAAGTTAGCAGATTATTAAGTTGGAGATGGAAATAGTGGTGGGTGTTTCTGCTTCTGGGTTTCTGGATGATCGTGTGTTTGTGTGTGCATTAGGTCCCAACTTTGTGTGTGTCTGTGGACGAATGTTTTCGTTTTACACTTGGATCGTGGCCGCTTCTCACAAAGTTGGAGTGATCCCACTCACTCTCTGCTCTTTCCTCTCTTTCCTCAGGGCGTGCAGATAGTAAGAGGTTTTAATAGAGAGAGCGGTGGGAGGAAAAGAAAAAAAAAAAGCTTACAAGTGTTCGAGTGAGCGGGAGATGGGTGAACAGAGGTGAAAGTGCAAGACGGTTGGAAAAGAGGAGGGTGATCAGAGGAGGTCAGCAAAAAGGGGCAGTGCAGATCAATAGAGGCCAAGGAGAAGAGCAGATGAGATGGAAGGATGCAGAGCCTCAAATCCAGATGGGAAGGCATTTTGACAAGCAACTTTACAACTGGCCAACTACTACCAGCAACAATCTACCCAACCAGAAAATAATCATTGTCTTACCTCCTAATGAATTACTCACTGGGTCTCGCCATGTTGCCTGTTTCCTAGTTTAAAATAGTTTTCTCTTTTGGTCTCTCTTCTAACTATGATTGGTGGTTTTGTTTTGTTTTTCCCATTTAAGCTGTGTCTCTGGCCAAATATTCATACCACACATGAACCAGAAAAAGAAATGTGGAAATGAAGCAGCTACAACCTGAAAAACCACTTGCCCTTTGTGTCACGGTCCTGGGTCGATGACCCAGTGTTTTGTTTATTATTATTGTTCTATAATTTCTTTGCTGTAAGTGACTTGTGTTCTGATCTGATATTTGGTTTTCATCATTGTTATCACTACTAGTGTTTAAGCGTCTTTCTCTGTATTTCTAGTGCTCGAGTTCTCATGTGATTTCTTGTTCTTAGGTGTCCCTTTTAGTCCAGTGTCAAGTCTGTGTCTTGTGAATTGTCTCTTGTTTCCTGTTTTATTTTGAAGGGCTATGTCTCATGTCAGTTTTTCTAGTTCCGCTTCCTCTGTCTCGTTAGGTCTCATTCCTCCCAGCTCGTTTCCCCTTCTGTCTCTAATTCCTCGATGACTCCCTCAGTGTATTTAAGCCCTGTGTTTCTTTGTGTCAGTGTTGCGATTTTGCCTGTGTGTTCCAGTTTGTGTTTTTCCCGGTTTGGTTTCTGTTTTGTTTTCTGCCAGCAATAAAGCTGTGGGTTTTGAGTTGCATTCAGTCTCCGAGTCCTGCGTTTGGATCCTCACCTCCGCCTGCCCGCACACAGAGCCCTGACACTTTGTGTGTCTGTAGCCTCTGCATAAGTTGTTGTGTACCCAAGTCAGCCCTGTGTGCAGCTGGCTCATGTGCCAAATGCAGAAGTGTAACAAGGACAACGCAGCAGAGGGCAGGCAGCAGCAGTGAGCAAGTGAGTTGGGGTAGAAGGAAGCAATTGGTAGAGACAGAATGACTGTGTATGAGTGACTACGGTGGAGAAAGGGATATAGGGTGTCAGGCTGAAATCTCCACTCTGCATAACCAGGACTTCAGGACCTATTGTTCAGGCTTTCAACCCAAGAAACGAGACAGTAAGCATTTGTAGCAAGATGCTGATGGTCTAGAAGGGTACCTTACAGCTAGTCTGGCAGATTACAGAGTGTACCAAAGAGGTTTTTGTTGTTATTATTTTGTCTGTCTGTGAGCAGGGTTATGCAAAAGCTACCAGGCTGATTTTCATTAAACTTGGAGGAGCATGTGGTCTAGCCAGCCCAGCTCTACCAGGGTGCAAAAGCATATAATGAAACCTCAGTTTAACAGCAGGTTAAAACTGAAATATAAATTGAATGTAGTGTGCTTTGTTTTATTTTTTTAATTTATAAATGACCTGCAAAAAACAATCTAAAAAACACAGCTTGGTTTATACACCCAGTACATTTTAAAAACAGAAGGAAAGGCATCAGTGTACCCCCAAGTGCTGAGAAGCTGTATCACTTTCCTCTTAAACAACTAATTTGTTGTTTGCAGTGTCATATTAGTAGGAAAACTCCCTAAAGGTGGCACAGGGGATGTGCCAGGCAGCGGTTTCATAATTATATCCAAGTGTTGGCCTCTCCTTTGTGCTTCTAATATTGGTGTTACAGTTTTATAAACACTTGATTAGCATATTGCCCTTGGCAGAGATCTGTGCTATGTGTCTGAATTTATTAGAGCTGGGGCCACACAAACACTAAACTATATGCATGTGCACTTTTTAGTGTTGAAGGCTCAAATTGAACACATTATGAAAGATTCAGGAAAGTTATATTAGTGACCCAGATGTTTTCAGTGTATTGGGATTAGATGCCACAGACAGCGATGAGAAACTAGAATGTAAGGTTTTATTTATTAATTTTTTTTTAAAAAGAAAGCTTATGTTGTGAGCTTTGAAAATGTTTCCTAGAATAGGAAATGTCACATAACAAACTGGATAACTGATCAACTGTACAACTTGAGGAAAACTTAAAAGTTTATTTCTCCTACCTGAATTCTTGAGAAATGCATGATTTTCATTTAGTTAGTAGAAACGCTCAAAAAATACTCAGTGTATTGCATTATGATCTAGTTCTTTTGCACTTAGTACAAAAATATCCTGAAGTAAATAAATGGGGAAGTGTGGTGTTGGATCAATACTGCATACAGTTTTGGTTGTATGGAGAAGCCAAAACTGTATGCACACACAGCAAGGCTTAGTTAAAAATACAGAGCAAGGTTTTTATTGAACTTCCATGTTTCCACACAGAAATGCAGGCGCACACACATACACCCCTACACTCGCAGTCCATTTGGGCTTGCCTTCCAGCAATAGAGAGCTCCAAGTGTGGAGGGTGTCAGCCAACAGGAAAGCAGGGATCGAGGGAGTGAAATAAAAGGCAAAACAAATGCAAACGGAGAAATGATGCTAAAACGCTTCAGGGGAAAGACAAATCGATACTCTTGCACACATAACACTCCCACGCAGCAGCTAAATAATGCTGCTACTTTGTCTTTCCATCTCCCTCCATGACCTCTGTCATCTTTATGCACTGTGCAGAAAAGTTTATTCTTGTTTTGCACAAACTGCATTTTTTTTCGTCATACTTTCTCTAAGTGTATTTACAAAACAGCTTCTGTGTGCAATCTCTCTATTAAAAAGCTTTTTTTATTTGCTTCTAACTCTCTTGAAGGACACGTTTTACAGTTTGTTGGCTCCAACGCCGACCAACACTTTCAATGTGTTTGCTTTGCTTGAAGTTTGCTTGGAAAAAACTTGGGTTATGCTATAACTGAAAATTTGCTCCATTAACACTCCAGTATGTCTGGGTCAATCAAGTGTTTGATTATATCTGTTTTTCACCAAATGTTATCCAGTCAAATAAGAGTAAGATTTTATCATAGCGTCTGTTTAATGCATCAGTGGTGCTGCAGCATGTGGGGATACAGGTGTATCATAAAGATGTAGGCTTACACATCTTGGTATTTTATTCTCTTAGCCCCAGTTGTGCCCAGTAGCTGCTGCTGAATTGACAATTTGCTTTTCTTTAACATTGCATTTAAAGAGAGATGTGGACTATTTCAGTAGCAATCCAGAATTATGAACTGTATCATTAAAAATGAGTTTGCCACATTGCTGCGTGCTAAATATTTTGGGAGTCTTCCTTTTGTCTTTTTGTTGAGATAACTTGTACTTTATTTTGAAACTTCTTGTAGCTCTAACCATCTTCTTACAAGGGCCTTGAGAGGTAAGCTTTTTCTTTAATTAAAAAATTCACAAGGCCAATTTTTTTTTTGACACACTATATACTGAAAGCAGTTTATTATAATAGCAGATTATTCATAGGTTTCCTTGTTGTATGCACAATAGAAGAGGATTAAACTACTGTTTGACACTCAATCAACTTGAACTAATAGCGCTAAACTTCACTGGTATGTACTGAAATACTGATTTCCACTGTTTAGTGGAATAATCAGATGTGCAGGCTTTGCACGTCAGGAGAGATTTATTCCCAGTGTGTTATTTGATCCCCAGGATACATTTATGTAGTGTTAACGCCATCATGATGAGCAGCGTAACAGAGACAATTTTTAATAATGATGTGAGGCAGAGGTAGCAGAGGACCACTTCACCAGCATGCTAACAGCAGTAGTGTGGAAGTGGAAGAAGGAAAAGGCATAAAACTGGGCAGTTTTAAAGGTAAACTCCTAGTGCCAGTGCTTGATTGTAACTGGTGCTGATAGATACTGGTGTGAATGTCTCCCTCTTCTACCCATGTTATGACAAGCACTGTAGTAGTCTGGTCTGCAGATTTGGCCAACTCCTAGAGCCTGACTGTCAAGTCTGATTTACCAGCAATGCAATTTTGACTGTTCAATATACTTTAGCAAGTTGGTTTCATGTTTTACCAACGTGTTGTAGGAGCACAGCTTCATCTGCACTGTCAGTAATGACTCTTGTAGTTTCTGAAATGTATAAACTGGATTGATTCAGGATTTGTAGGCCTTAATTAAAAGACAATGACTGAAAGTGTTTATCTATACTTATTATGCATCACCCTGAGGTTTTGCGCATATACAGTTTATCTTTCATGGTCCAGAAAAGAGAGGAGAGACCTTTGATGTGCAGCGTGTTCTTAATGAACTGATGTTTTAATTTGTACAGTCTTGCTTGTTTCTCTTTGACTTTTTCTACTATTTTAAATACAAGACTGCGCAGCGAGTCTCCACCACCTCAGCCACCTGTTTGTCTAATTTTCCTACCTATTTAAAGCTTTGACTCACCACAACTCTCTGCCTGTATCAGGCAATGGCTGTTGACAGCAGTAAGTGAAGCAGTAAATAGCGCAGTAAAGTGGGTCTCGAAACGTCTGCCATGTCTGCTTGTGCCCCATGATTTTTTTTCTGTTGCTCCCTGGCTAGCTTCAACATTTTGTTTAAGGCATTAAGGCTTCTTTTATCCACAGATTTTTAGCATCCTTCTGCACTATGAATAGCTTGCTGTGTCCAATGCACTCGCCCGAGACCATCATATTCTAGGATACACACACTTAAACAGACGTGCACCGCTGCATTCACAGAAACGCACGCAGGCAGTGTAATGCTCCTTGAGTCACTTTACTCGATGACTCACTGTCTCGTTCAGTCTGTCTCCGCATGCTTCAGTGGCTGGACCATAATTTCTGGCAAAGGCATTGCTTTGCAGAGTATTCTAAAGAAAATTGTGTTCTGAGTACAGCAAATGCTCTTCTAAGCGCAGTCATTCTTCGAAGTATAGTTCCTTACATCTTGTTTTTTGTCCCAAATTCTCTATCTTTTTGTTGACTTGTTTCCCCTCCTTTCATGCCTTCTTTTCTCCGTCCCCTTAATTGCATGCCTTCTGTCCCCTGACTCTTCATGACGCCATGTTGCATGTCTTAATTAAACGGCTGCTCAGAAGGAGGAAGACATTGTGTGAAATGGGGGACATAGGGGGGAAGATTTAGAGGGGGTGGAAAAGAATGAGTAGTAGGGGATTAATGAAAGAAGAGTTTGTTAATTACACAGCAAGGTCAAGGCCGCTTTACCTTCACAGCTTAATTGTGCCCTGTGATTGCGTTGCAAGGCGTCAATTTTAATTCAAGCAGCGGGCGCACTAAGCTGCGTTAATTGTCACATTGCATTTGTGTATGTATGAGCAATCATGGATGAGTGTTTTGCTTTTTTTTGTAGTGTAATTTGAAGAATAATTAACGCATTAAACAAGTGTTTTGTGTGCATGTTGATGTACTTATATTTACCTTTTTATGCATCTGAGTTGTGTTTTGGAACCTGGCAATTTATCTGTGTTTTTTATTATTATAAATTATATAGGAGCATGACTAAAAGAGAAATTCTAGTAAAAATTACATTTCTGAAAATACTATACAAGCATGCTGCAATTTAACAGCGTTTTCTCTTCTGTTTTTCTTTAACTTGGATCCAGTGCATAATCAATGGCTGATTTGCAAGAACCTCCCTCCCGAATTTTTCAGCTCAGTTTTTATTACTGGAGGCAGTTTCTGAGGTGTAATTGTCACAGGAAGACCTTGTTAACTATAAGCTGGTGTGATCGCTGTGTTCTTTGCAGCAAGAACAACAGTAATTTGGAGAATGCTGGGATCCATAAATTCTTGGCAAAAATCTTTTTAAATTGATTCTCTTTTCAGAAAATCATCATCATTTCATCCATGTTGAGAGAGTATGCGTGTTTTGATCCCTGAAATGGAGCTCGGCCATTAAACCCAGCGGGGGTTGGGAAGGGCAGGGGGATCAGCCCACCTCATCCGTCTCCTTGATAGACCAACTGTTCCTCATCACATGGGGTCTTGTTCTCGTGCGCACACACACATACACGTATAAAAACATTCTAACCGTCGTATGCTTTGGCCATGACTCCCCTACCGGTGAAAACACTTAATCACCCGTATCGTCCAAGTGACCCCCCACCATTATCTCCATCCATCGCTGCACCTGTTTAGCCATTTAATAAGTTTGGATCGGAGACGCTTGATCTTAAATGATGCAGAGAATGAGTGATGACAAGGGATTAGGTTTGTCTTAGATGGTCCGCTGAACACTGCAGTCTTTATTGAAACCGGTATCAGACAGAAACAATTTGCTGCTCTTGGAACTCTGAATTAGTTATATCATTTAAACTGCTACTTGGAATATTTTAGATTTTTGTTTAGTACTTCACCCTGAGTGTTCATCTAATTCATTTATACTGGACAGACTGAATTGACTTGTATTCGTACACACAAATCAATGTTTTTTTTATGTTTTACCTGGATATTAAGACCACTGAGACTTAACCTTTGTTAATGCATACAGGTAACATGTCAAATGAGAGGCAGGCAGGTGAATCACTGAGGCTTTCGCTGAGCATATAAATCCATGTGAGAGAAATCTACACAAAGAATAGAGAAGAAAATATCCAAGACAGATAGCATAAGACAGTTAATCTCAAAACACTATCTTATCGAATTGTTGAGACTAGTTTGATTTGACTGGTGCCTTTTGTGATGGACTACACTGAAGGAATTTCTCATATTTTGGTTGCTATATGAAAACCATATAGAAAATTATAAAAATCTAAACTAGACAACTCTGTATACGCACGTTTGCTGGAGGCTTACACTTGTTTCCACCAAGTAGAGTCTTTGTCTTGAGGCTAATGTTTCTAACTGGAATATGCATCTAATCTTCTTTCCGCTTTGTGTTTATGCATGCAACAGCACACTTTCTTTCACACATATTAGGAACATAAATTGCTGCATAAGATGCACACCACTTTCTTATAGGCACTCGTAAAAAACACTGACTCACACAGATATGCGCACCTACTTATACGAGTTCACTCTAAGTGACTCTAATAGGTGTGTCTTCCAGGCTCGAGGGCCTATCTGATTACCCTTGACATCCTCCTTTAACAATTCTACCAGATATTAGATAGAACGAAAAGCTCTACAGCAACCCCCCCACGCCACCCCTCGTTTTCCTCTCCTCCACTGTACTTAAAGATATGCAGCACTGCTCATCCATCTATACTCTTGGGAATCAAATTTATCAGGCCCATTTGTCTATATCTGGGTCACAGTATTAATGAAAATGGCTGATGAGGCAAATGAAAATGGAATGTCATTAGAAGGCGCGACTCATTCAAGTTCACATCTCAGATTTGAATAGCTGATTCAAAGAAATCAAATGACTCTGGTGTGCCACAACAGATTGCTGGCTGGAGATTACGCTTGGTAATTTTCATAACAGGACGTACTCGGTATACACACACACTCACATATGCATATAATCATACAGACACGCACAAAGATGAGTGGCATGCAAGAAAACACAAACTCTCATCTACTCTCCATATCATCCCTAATGTTTCCACCAGTGCATGTGATTAGTTTCCAGTTGCATATCTGATTAGATGTTTAGGAAATTTAAAATGTACTCGTGTGTCACAGTGAATTATGTTGCGAAGTGTTTGCAATAGTTTATTTTTTCCCATTTTACTCTTAGACGATTTCTTTGTTTTTGAGTCCATAGCAAAAACAAACACATGTTGGCAGCAGTTGTTTTTTTTTTCTTCCATCCCATACTGTGGTTGAGCCTGTGGTTGTTATACACAGCGTACTCGCAGTAAAGACATGCATTTTTATGCATGAAAAATTGGAAGTAGTGAAGAATGACATTACATATTGCCATCGCAAATGGGGAGAGATGTATGTGTCTGAAAGACTGCTGTGTGTATAACCTTCAGGAGCATTACAAATCAATATTACTCTCTTACCTGCTATCCTCACTCTCAGTTTGATGGAGGAATTGTGTTTTAGCCGAGTGTGACAGGCAAGCGAAACAGAATACACACGAGCACGCAGCACAACAGCGTGTGTGAGCAGAAGGTTGGATCTCGTTTTGTGTGCGATCGACCTGAAATTGGCTGACATTCATATGCACACCTGTTTGCCAACTCGCAGCTGATATGCACATAATGTATACAGAAACTCTGTTGTTCAAAAACATATGTTCACACAATATAGGAACCAAATTTCAACTGCGCGCGTCTTGTGCAGCAAGCTGTATCCATGGTTATGTGATGGATATGTTAAGTGAGAAGGATAAGTGTGTGGGAGACTTTCCATGTATGAAGGTGATCATGACAGTAATAATCATCTGTGGGTATGAAGGCTCAGTCTGTTTCACTTCAGCTCTTTGTATATAATAAGATATAATAATTATTTTGGCAGGCAAGGAGCACAAGCATCATTATCAAAGACTGGATATTTGTGATACTGCCCCATGGTGGCAGTGCATGTATACGACTGTCTGCAAAGCTGTGCGTAGGACCACCGCAAAACCCCGTTCCTCGAATAACACCTACTCGTGCTTGTGTGTATGCATGCAGTAGTATGTGTGTAGTATGGACTTGTGTGCAGGTGACACGTTACTAAGATAAGAATGTGGCTAAGCTTCTAACACACACATAAGAAAAGCAAAAGTCCGCACATCTGGTATACCAATAACAGTAATCAATGGATGAGGCTGACAGTTTAGCATAGCCTCATATCAGGCTTGTCAGCTTGTTACAGCTATTTCCATTTTCTTCAGTCTAACTGTTTTCCATGGGGGAGGAGATTTGACTAAATCAGTCACTACAAACCAATATCTCAAACTTAATCACTGAGACATACCACAGCCAACATGTTGGTAATGGCAGCATTTTAAGAGTGGAGTGAGGTGAAATAACAAGAATTTATCTTCATCAATTTGTTGTTCAGAAGCACACCAATTGACAATGTTGCTTCTGCTGTGGCACTGATAGGCTAATCATTAGTCCTCCCATGACATGTGACCATTATTCAACCATCTATCACAATGCCAGACGAATCACTACACTCGATAGAGAGGACATCTTCAAAAGTCTTGGCCCTGGCAGGATGAAACGGTGAGAAAGTCACGACTGAAATGATGTTCAGTGGTTTTACAGTTAGATTTTAAAGGATAAGGTCAGTTGGATGAGGGTCAACCTGAGGGTCAAAGCTTGAGGGTTAAGTTGATGATGTCATATTAGGTTTGAATGAAAACAGAAGTTAATAAAACACTCTTTTTTCAGTGTTTGCCATAGAAACCAAAAGATGAGAAAAGATTAAATCCCAGCCCATTAAGCCATGGAGATGTAACACAAAAATGGAGCTGATTATATTATAGCGACTGCTTCAAACCAGGGTCGGTCTTTTATTTTTCCCTTTAAATCACTCCTTATTTACCACATACTGTACCACTCTATATTTACAGTTTGTCACACAGTGTTGTTTATATGCAGACATCTGTCAGAAAGAGTTAAGCTTCCAATCAAATGTGTGAATAAAAGTCAGTTTGTGTTGCTTAAAGCACTGAACAGTCAGATTTTATTTTTGGAGTATTTGACTTTTTCTTTGGTTTTAAGAGTCAAAATCCAGTGCGTGTGATTGTGGGTAAAAGCTATGTATTTAAGGAAAACAAACTGGGGGTTAATGTTGGGAACCATGCAATAAAAGATCCATATTTAGCTTACTACCATGCCCACCATCCCTTCTACAAAAATGAGTGGGAGACAAAAAAAAGTGTACTTAATGGTAGTCATTTAGGATAAGAACAAGAGCTAAATACTCAAATATGAACAGTGCAAATGTTCACAAGATGAGGAGAGAAGGAGGCAATAACATCCAGAAATTGTTCCTTCTCAGTCTTTTGTTCCAGAACCCCTGATAAATCCTGTGGAAAATGATTGCTGGAGCAAAAGAAGGGATGGCAAATAATGGACAAAAAGAAAGAGAGGGTAGCAAACATGATAGAGGGGAGTCGGGGAAGGGATGGGTGTGTGTGGGGGGAGTGGGCAGAGTTTGGCAGGGAGCAGAGTTGATAGCAGTCAAGAGCTATTTCAGAAGATGAGATGGGAGAAAGGTAAACGTCGAAGTAGCACGGGTATTAAAGACAGTGGCAAAAACATGGAAACGAGAAAAGAAGAGCAGGATCCGTCAACAGTCAGCGATGGTCTGCTGTGTTTATGTGTGTATGGTGGGTTTTTTGTACATTTCAGCACATGAGCCAAGTGAGTCAGTATGTGTTCAGAAAATACAGATATGCACCCTACGGACATCTGTCTACTTCAATCACTTGTGTGGGTAAAAGAAAATGCATCTGTTTATTTCCACATTCATGTAAACATATCTGATTTATTTTGTATCAAATCAATCTAATGCCCCCTTTTAACATTGAATGGCATGCCAAAATATGCAATCTACATATTAATATATATATGAATTATATATACACATATGTATGTATATATGTATGTGTATGTATATATGTATGTGTATGTATATATGTATGTGTATGTATATATGTATGTGTATGTATGTGTATGTATATATGTATGTGTATATATATATATATATATATATATATATATATATATATATATATATATATAAGGTTTAAGGCAATGGGCAATAGCACTAAAAAGAAAGTACTTCACAGCCCATATTCCCAAAGATAAAGTGGTTTAAACATAAACAGATTTAAATATATTCAGCATTATTTTGTTAGCATGGGATGAAACTCAGTGGATTTGGTGATGCTCTGTCTTTATTGCAGTCATTCTACAATGTGGCTACTGTCACCCTCAATAAACATGTAGAGCAAGAATGATAGACTTTATAACATCTATTACTGTTCTTGAGATATTTATTCAAAACGGAAACTTTCTATCACTGTAAAGCTTACATTTGAATGTAAAATGTGTGCACCATGTCTGTGTTGAGTTATGACGAAGTAATTACTTTGTGAAGGAATCGAGTTTTGACAGCTACTGTGGCAATTTAGGGAGTCGGAGTGTTTTTAAATTACCTTAACTGCTTCCTTGAGCTTTGTGTCAGAGCCTCTGCCACAGCAGCACAGCTTCCTGCAATAAAGTGTGCAATATCACCGGGTTAAACCACAATAACTGACTTCCAATTGTTTTTAGAACACCAAACGCATCTGTCCCTTCACCTTAAGTAGTATATTTAACTCTGCTGTAGTGGGTCAGTGTTTTCATTCATGGTTTCCTAGTTTTTGGCAGTCGCCTCACTATTTGTCTGTGTGCCACCATTTGATTGATATCTTTCATAGTTATTGAAGTATTTTGGCAACTAAAAATGGAATAAAACTGGATATAAATACTCATGCCATCCAATTTTCTTTATGACTTTTTTATATAAAAGACCATAAAAATGGGGAATGCCTCTTTTGATTAATTTCAGTAATAAATATGGTATTTTGGCATACACTTGTTTCCATAATGTTATACCAATTGCGAATGCGGTCTGGCTTAGTGTTGTCATCACACTGAAATTTCTGACTTTGATTCAAATATCACAAAAAATAATTTGCCATTTTCAATGCCACAAGGAGAAATCCTGGGTATATTAAGCAATGTCAAATTTTAAGTAAATTTTATTATTAAAAGTCAAGTACAATAAAGTCATAGCCTGGCAATAAGGAACCTTTTTTTTGTAATGAAAAAAGTGAGTGAGTGAGCATACATCATTAGAAGCCTTACATTCAAAATCTATTATTAAAGTGCAACTAAAAACTAGCATCCATTGCGTTTCAGTAAGCAGTTTAGGGTTATGGGGTCAGTTTAAAGCCTATCGCAGTGACTTTAACAATTTAAAATCACCAGCTAACCTGTTTGCTTTTGGACTGTGGAAAGAAGCTCATAGAGAACCCACATAGGCATGAGGATCAAACCAAGGACCTTTTATGCATGGAGGCAACAGTGTCAACCACTGCACCACCGTGCCACCACCAAGAACGGAAACTTTTTTTTGTTTTTTAGAATGAAAAGTTAATGTCGTTAACAAACATTTGCCTCACAAAAATAGATGCATGACCTTATAACTCCATGACTATGCATACATTTTTGTGATTCCCTAGTGCTGTATTATGTTGGCTGATTCTCTCTGAATTTTCTGTTTGATCCAAACTGTTCAGGCCTGGCTCTTTGTTGCTGTGATGTAACATGACAGCTCTTTGTTGTGTCTATTTTGTGATGTAACCACTTTGATATTGTTAAATGTTCGGCGTTGAAGCGGATGCTTGTGTGAAAAAGCCAACGAATGGATCCGTGGGAGTTTTGCATTCACAACTGTGAGTAATTGTGTGCTTTTGTTTGCGTGTGATGTGTCTGTCACTGCGTATACATGCTGCACTTGACATGCAGAATTAGACATGTCTTCAGCGCAAAGCTTGTACAGAGCACGGCTGACATTAATACCCCTGGCGGCATTGTTCGCTAGTTATTCTCCTGTGTTCTCTGTGTGATGTCAGTCTGCGGTAACCAGGGCAGAACAGAGAATAAAACGATAAAGCATTGACCTGAATGGCACGGCTCAGAGCCTTCTCCACGATTACACTGTGAAGCAGCAGCCAGTCAGTGGGTGACTTGAATGAGGTCTTTACTTTGAGCTAATAACAGGGATTTATGCTGTAATTCAAGGCTAGGTCATATCTTCAAAGCAGCTAGACACGCAGACAGGTTATGACACTGCATGTTAGTTCAGGAGAAAATTGTATCTTCCAAAAGAGCAGGCCATGGAAAGGGTCACGAAATGTTTTTTTTCATCAGTCACTTAATTTCAAACTATAAAATCAGAAAATCTGCTTACTGGGAATATGATACACTACAGTTTGATCCGATGACGTGGTAGCGGGTTTTTTGAAGAGGGCCTTGTGCAACAGACAAGTTTCTAGGGGTTAATTAATTTTTAGCTTTCTATACTAAGTATTATTTCCTTATTGCCATAGAAGACCATTGTCTTACTCTTTGATAGAGCATTTCAAAAAGTCAAAACATTAATTTTTCCAACATGAAACAAAGAGAAAAATATAGAACATTAAAAATATAATGAGAGGAAATTTTTGATGTTAAATTAGAAGCATTGATTTAAAGTTGGGTTTTTTTGTTTTAGTTTGTCTTACCCTAACCTGTATAGTTCATCCCTATGATTTGTTTTAAAGCTTTTAATTATTAATATACAAGGACAGAATTGTTTACAAGTCTTGGATCACCTCTCATTTCTTTATATTTTGCTTCCAGGGAGACAAACTTTCTCGTAATTATTGGAAATTTGTCTTAAGAGAAAGGCTTTCTGAAGATCTTTCAGATTTTTTTCTTCGGACACTGGCTGCCCTTTTACTCATTTTCAGTCTAGTCCTTATCCGTGACCGATTTCAGAGTGATGTTTGTTTTCTTTTTCTTTCTTTTTTTTACACAAATTACACAAGATCCATGCTGAAAATCAGTGACAACTGGTCTTTTGGAATGATGAATCCAAATTGAAAATTTTGGTTCAAATCATCATTAATGATGATTTACAGAAGATAAAGACAAGGTCCAGCAGGTTTTGCCATAGTTTGAACCTGCTTTTCAGCTAGGGGTGTTGGGCCAGCTTGTTAAAAATTGATCGAATTATGAAAATAAGAACACACTGTTAGATTGTGATCCAATCTAACAGTGTGTAAACATACACGGCAGAACCGGTGACATCAACATGCTTTGCATCCTTTTATTGTCACACACGTTTGCTTCACAATGCACACAGAGCTGCAGCTCTCCCGCTGCCCGCTCAACATTACCACAACAACCCCAACCACAGGACCCAGTACAATATTTAAGTCGGCGGGGCGTGATTGCAGATGCCGTGCAGGTGCGTCCGCCTTCCCTGCACTGCACCGCAGGCCACGCCCTGCCACACAGTGTAATCCAACATGCTAACAAGTAACAGGAAATTCATCCAATTGGGAACAGCTTCACTTTTCACCATGACAGTGATCCCAAACACAGCGCCAGTGCAGTTAAAGCATTCCTGAAACACATAACAGAACATTGTCAGTCATGGATTGGTCTCCCCAGGCAACATCTAAAGAAGTTGGAATGTCCTTCAGGAAGCCTGGAGAACTATTCCTGAGAGCCTTGGAGAGTTCAGGCTGTGTTGAAGATGGGTATATTGATTTTTAAGCTCTTCAATTGTACAAACTCAGTTTTTGCTTTACATAGTGTGTAAACATTTATGTTTGGCTCCTTTCAGTAAGTTACTACACCTATTTTCCATTTTCCTGGCAAAAAACAAAGAATGACTTGCACAGCACTATACACGTAAATTCCCCACAATTTACACATACTGTTCATGAGCCTTGACCAGGGTATTAAGAGTCTTTTTATTTTTCAGTCTGGAGAGTTGCACTGGTAACTTTCCAAGCCTTTTCCCCCTAAGCTCCAACGTCTTAGCTTGAAACAGTATTTTTCAACATTTTTTTCTGATCCAGTATGGTCCATATCTCATTCTCTTCAGCCAATCTATCATGTGGAATGAGACTGACCCCATCTACTTTTGTCCAATTTCAACTAGTCCAATTCAGTCTGACTCACCCTAACCTCATCAGTTCACATTTTAATAATTTGACCTAACACGACACATTTAAACACATTAATCAGTCATTTTTCTCCAACCTCCCTACTTCTCTGATTCGGATATGCAGATTTACATGTGTGCGTGCGTATGTGCGCGTAGGTCCGTGTCCGTGTGTGTGTAAAAAGATGGTAATGAGAATAAATTTTTTGGATGTTAAGGAAGCCTAAAGAATTCAAATCACCATCAGCTACACAGGGAGCACTCATCTGAATTAAAGCTCTCTCAATTATTGATTTCCAACTGCTGGAATCACATCCCCATCTCTCTATGATACCATTACCCCTTTGACTATCATACTTTGTTCAATTCCTTGAAAACCTCTGCAAAAAATCGTCGCGTTATGTCTATGTGTAATCTCTCTTGGGGTTTAGCTGCGTGCAAATGTGTGCCAGTGTGCGCGCACAAAGGTCTAAAGTAAACCTCTTTTAGGGTTATTAATATTTATTAATGTGTGCTGTCAGAGAGGCAAAGAAACAATTCATTGCTCACATGTATTGCATTAAGTGCTTCATGACTTATTAATGGGCATGTTTAAGGTTAGAGAAAAGAAAGGAAAAAGAAAATAAGAGAGAAGGGCAAACTATAAATTGATTCCTCCCACAAAGACAAAAGTCTATTAAAGTCATTTGTAAGCTCATTGAAATGTGGATTCTTTGGCCTTTTACTTTTTATTCATTAGATGGCAAAACTGTTGGCATATCTCAAACTGTCAGAGTAATAATGAATTTTCTAAGAAAGATTGATAACAAGTTTTGCAATCATATTCCTATATTTATTTTCTAACTACCGATAAGCTCCAATGGCAAGCAGAGCACTTCTGCTGTTTTATATATTCCTACTATAGATGACCTTATTCTAACACTGTCACTCATTCGTTCAGTGTGTTTCTCATCTGTATGCATTCCATGCCTGTGTTTATTGTTCTGTCTATCAGTCAGTCTGAAGGAGTCTATTATCCCTCCCTGTTTAATGTCCTTTCTCAGTACAGTACATAGCCTACTGTCTTTCTGTCTCTCACACGCCATCTGTTTGTCTGTTGGTGTCTCTGTCTCTCCGAACAATCTCTCACAGCAGTTGGCGTACTGTGTCATCCACTACCCCCCACCCCAAGGACCTGGCATGTCACTGCATATCTATATCATAACACCTTGAAGAAATATGCCTCTGTGTGCGCGTGCGCGTGCATACATTTGCCGCCGTGTTTCATTTAATCGAGGCTCCCAGTCAGCACATAGGACAAATTGATCAGTTGGTTTGCCAGCTGTCCTGGCAGATCTCTCCTTCTGTCTCTCTAGTTCTCTAACCACCCACTCTCCTTTACTTCCACTGAAACTCTGATTTCCACTTAAATTTATACACCTTGCAATTTAAAGATGAGAAAAACCAAATGAGTACTCTTGAGTACTCTTCATTACAAGTATCTCCATTGTTTTGTTCAGTTTTTTGTTTTGTTTTCTCACCGCTGGATGCCTTTTAAACTAACTCCTCTTCTCCAACTGGCAGATGGCTTGTGGCCATGCTGACTGACATGACCTTCTCTGGCACTGGCTTTTGGCGACCCTTTGAATCCCTTGAAAATGACGGGCATCATGCAAAGCCAGCTCCTTTTGTTATCTGAGCTGCACATATTGTCTTGATACACCCCTATCATTAGACACACATTTCCATCGTGGGCCAGCGAAATGTCTATCCATGCTGAATTGAAGAGATAAGTCAGAACTGCAGCCAGCCATATGGCTAGCCTGCTTTTAAGCATGATTGGTAGAAAATGCAAAACCCATTTCTGTTCTCATAGATCTATGCATAATTTTGCCTTGATTTAGGTGCTATTCACACTTGATGTTCTTGCTGTGGCGAAGGGAAGGATAGTGGCAGCACAGTCAGGAACAAAGGGAGTCTACTTCAGTGCTGCTTGACCGGGTGTGTGTGTGTTTCTGTTATGTCCCCATGCTTGGCTGTGCTTTGAGCTGAAAGCGAGAGGCTTTTTTTTGTGTAATGACAGACATTAGAAAGTCGATTACGAGGTTCTTACAGCCTCGAACATGCCACACAGGGCTGTAATACACACATGCATACACAAAGGTATACAGGCACGTGCACACTCTCAGACTGGTCTGAGCCAGGGGAAGGCTTTTGTGTTCAATTTGCCTGTGTCACATACAAATATATCAGCATTACTGACTGTGTGACACAATACTGCAGGTGGGAAAAGTGCTGTCTTCTTAACTGTAATTTCCCATAAATCCCATAAATTTTATCACATAATTCAGACAGGGCACTGTTGCCTTAAATCACAGTTGATAACATGGTTCCAGGGGCTCATGATATCTCCTAATTCCTATTCAAGCTCTTCAAGTAAACATACCCAAGAATGTGAATTGAACATCTTTTAATGTTTAAGAATCTTTCTTGGAAATTCAGGGCCGGCGCAGGTGTGGCTCAGGAGGTAAAGTAGGTTGGAAGGATAGTAGGTTGATCACCAGTTTCTCCTTTCTGCATGTCAAAGTGTGTCGATGTTAGCGAAGGTGCTTTGATTTAGAAAAAATATGTGTATGATTTACTGAATGAGGCTTGTAGTAGAGTGCTCAGTTAGAGTAGAAGAGCACTATATAAGTACCAGTCCATTTACCATGTACCACATGGACTATTATGACTGGCTAACCCTTGCCAGCGTATCGTTAGCTTCAAATATTTCTGTTGGTAGTTGGTTTCCCCCTTTTTTTTTCTTTTTTTTTTTTTAATTTGTGTATTTAAAAGTGTGTAGTATCAGGGTAAGTAAAGCAACCATGTCTTATTTTGAGTCATATAAATAATTTTGAGTCATAATTTTCATGTTATAGCTTCTTTTGATTTAAAATGTAGGCCTCGATGACGCAGGTGTAGAAGCTTGTCAGCTACCATGTGGCAACCACTGGTTCTGAGGGTAAAATGTATATTCTCAGACTAGCTGCAAGTAGCTGGTACAGGTTGCTGGTAATTCTTCTGAAACTGATTGCTAAAGCTCCCTATTCACTTTCTGCAGCTGGTTGATGAGTGGTTGATGAGATTGCTGGCAGCCACTAGTTTGAAACTGGTCGCAAAGAAGCCTGAGTTTGCATGGCAACAAAGCAAAGACTTGCAGTTTACTCTCCAAACACAACTTTCACGTTAAAGCTAACATTCTCCATTCCTGGGTTATCTCGCACTTTTTCAAGTTTCACTACAGCTCGAAGAGTAAATGGTGATTATTTCTATACGAGTAAACTTGTACCATGCAAACTGCAGGCGACCACAGCAAACTGCTAGTGACCAAAGCAATTACAAGGAGCCTCTTTATAGGCGATTTCGCCTGGAGATAAACACCTAGCAACCACTCGTGATCTGGGTGTGGAATTCACATTTGTCCCTAGCAACTGGAGGTTGCCAGGGGGTTAACAACCAGTCCCTAGACTTGCATGGCTAAGGCCTTTGTTACCAAGTATTTCGTCCATAAATATTCTCAAAACCAGTATCTACCATCTGTAAACTAATTTAATGTCCACTAACTGGTTATGTCAATCACTAGTTTCTCACTCTGGGTAAAAATGAACATGCCTCCAAAGTTGGAACCTAACAAGACTGACGATGACGAAACAAAAAATGAGAAGGACAAAGAAAGGTATGAAAGGAATAAGAAAGAATAATGTGGCAGGAGAATGGAAAACGAGCAGAAGACTGGGAGAGAGGGGTAGAAAGCTCACTAGAGCTGTTAATGTAGACCCGCTGTTTAGAATACAGTCTCAGAAGAGAGGAGACCAGAGCATGGAGCGGTAGCTGGCTGCCTGATTTCACACCCATTATCACCTGCTACAAAAGCACGGCAAGTGGAAAATGAAACTGCATACAGGGAGAGTGTAAAATAAGCTGTTCTCAGTGAGTTTGAGTGTGTGTGTTTATGCACGCCCATTGTCACACTTGCACTGATAAGCTTCTGTTACATGGTGTGTACTCTTACACATGTAAGGTCATGAGTACTTATCACCTTTGTCCACGTTCTCACCTTTTGTATTTTGGTTCATGCATGCTTTGGGATAACTTCCAAATAAGGCGAAACAAGGGGAGAAAAAGCACAATGAAATAAAAAATCTTGGGCTTCGGAGCTTTGTGCCTGCACGATCCATTGGTTTTCTTTCATTTGCATAGCTGGTTCATTCCAGTTGCAGACTTTGATGCCATTTGCACAGGTCCACCGATCACATGTAATGTGAGAATTGTGTTTGTCAGATGGATTTAGCCAAAGTCTCCTCTACTTTTCTGCTCTAATCCTATCTTTTATCTCATCTATACTTCACTGAGGTCTCACTGGCTTTTCTCATTTTTCTACACTCATTCTTAATTTTCCCTCTCGTTCTTTCAAAGGCTTTAACGTGCTTAGTGAAATAGAGGCGCTTATGTGATTAAAAAAAGGCTCTAAACTGTTAGCATATCTGCAGAATTATCTTGTGAACGTGCAGTTCCTTGATATAGCAATATGTGTTTCATGTGTTCATTTCCCAAAAGGATATATTACATATATTTTTTTAAATGTATGTAATGTGATATATCACGTAATTTGGACATATCTGACAAACTGCTTTTCTTTTCCAGCGTGTCCACCTGGCTCTTACAAGATGTCGTCCAGACAGCAGGAGTGTTTCCCCTGCCCAGCCAACAGCGTCGCAGAAGAGGAAGGATCCATGGTGTGCTTGTGTGAGGAGGATCACTTCAGGACCCCTTTGGACAATCCCTCAGCGCCATGCACACGTAATAATAATAATATACTTGCACTTATTTATGTCTATATCTTCTTAAATTATATATATGTATATATATATATATATATATATATGCTAATACTAGTTCTAGTCGCACCATATAACTCATATAAGATATGATATTGAAATTTTGCATAAAGTATAGATTTTTATGTCTGTAAGCCAATCAATATCTCAACCTCCCATTCAGCTTTTGATATAGCTGCAATTGTCATTTATCCATTTTAACAATAAAGATCCATTTTCTTTATGTCTTAAAACAACCTGTCCTTCACCCCGTACCCTTTCATCCACCTTTCCTTTTTTCATGCTATTACCTCTTGGTCTGACCTGCTCCCTCCCCCCCAAGTCATGTTTCATCATCTTGTCCTCATCAACCCCATCTCCATGACTCATTCCTTGCACCCTTCACCTCTCCTTCACCATATACCCTTCATTGTATTGCATTCCATGTTTCTATAACCTTTCCCAGATTGTTGGCTAGGAGTAGGTCTCTCACAACACAGGATGCATGCCTTGTACTGCTCTGCTGATGAAAAAGTTGTGAAGTGTTTGTATAACTGCAAGCTTAAAGGATGAAAATACATAAGCAAAAATCTTGGTCTATAACTGGTTAATGACATCTGTTGCCTCGTTGGACAATTCCTCTTTGATCTGGAATAAAGAATAAATCCAGTCTTTTTTTGACATAGTATTTAAAGTAAATTTTCTAAGGAAGACTTTTCCTCTTTGACGTCTGTGTCATTGTATGTTTGAGGGTTTTCTGTAAATGTAACCACTTCCAACCTTTGTCTATTAGTATCCAAAGCTATATATGAAAGCGCCTCTTCACCCAAACCATTTTCTTTGCCTCTTAACATTTATCCCTTTTATATCTCCCATCCATCTTTCAAAAAAACCCATCACCCCATTTTGCCATCTCTTTGCTTAACCTTTTGCATTCTCTCAATATTCTTCCACCTTTTCTCCTGACATTACAGATCCATTTTCTGCTATACTTCCATTATCTACATTTCCGCTGGACCCCCCCTTCTTTTTCTACCCCCTCCTTTTTGATGCCTCAACACCCTCTTCCATTCCCATCTCTCTGTCTTCTTAACTTGACCAGTCATCACTCTTCTTTCTAGCCACCGCCTCCTTGCATTTTCCTTACTCTTTATCCTTTCATCTGTTCCATCCATGCGTGTTATCATCCCATTTTTCTTCTCTCTGTCAAACCAAAATCTCATCCCTCTATCCTCGAGCGACACTCTATATCCTCATCCCTTTTCGCCACATATTATTTGTTCATTCCTCACCTTTTACTTTTTCTGACCCTTTCTCGGCCTGATTCTTCTTCACTATGAGGCCAAACAGAGCCGTACAGGTTGGCCCTATTGATTTCTGCATGGAAAACAGCCTATTGATTATAGCTTAGTAATTAGATGGAGGAATAATAGGGTATATATCCTGAAAGTATTCAGGACATAAATCCATAGGGTCTCTAAGTTAGTGCATGTGTGTTTATATACGTATTCACATTGACTTGTGCGTTAGTGCGTACACACATGAATGAAAGTGTGTGGTCATGCTAGCTTTAATGGTAAGTGCAGTGGAGGGGTGTAATTATAATATTGATTGCTGAGCTCACTGATCCTGTGTGATAATATTCATAGCAGCCTAATGACCACATTAATTACACTATAGATTCTGTAATTATGATAATCCCCAGATTCTACTAATCCACCACACTGTACATTTAGAGAAAGAGTTTGATGAATCTAGCCTCATAAGAGTAAGAGAAAAAATTATGATTTTCAAAGATGAAGTGTTTGATATGTGCGCATTATTACGCCAGTGATTAAAGAACAACTGATTTTATTCTTCTCCCTTTTTAATGCTAGTGTAGTATCACGACCCTAATGTGTTTACCACACTGAGAATCAGAGACTGTGCACCTCATAGTTGCTTTAAGAATTCTTTTTGAAAAAGTTGAAGGAGCACAGAGCTTTAATTATAAGATTAAGCTTCATCTGTTACTTCATGACTCAACTGACTGCCATTGTTAATGGTGACGATTGAGTTTTTTCCATTAGAGCACACTGCTGCATTTCCCTTGGCAGCAATGGAGATGAAAAGTAGAACTTTAGAAATAGTTAATTAAAATTAGTCTTTAAATTCTTGTAAGTTTTGGCAGAGGAGAACTTCTGCTGACAGCTCCAGTTGTAACACAATAACTATTTGGAGAGAAAAAAAAAAACTGGAGACGAGATGCATACCATTTGTCATCAGATGTTTCTGCAATTAAATCAGCAAAATCGTTGTTTGAGAATAACTGCAAAATGATGTTGCTGCATAATAATTATTTCTGATTTTGAAGACTGCACAATTTCAATTTTCTCTGAAAACTTAAAAAACTAAACTTGTTGTTTACCATAAATGTGCAGTGTTATGCAAAAGTCTTGAGCTACTCCTCATTTCTTTATACACTGAACAAAAATATAAACGCAACACTTTTGTTTTTGCTCCCATTCCCCATGGGATGGACGTAGAGACCTAAAATTCATTCCAGATACACAATATAACCATCCCTCCCAAACAGTGGTCACAAATCAGTCCAAATGTGTGGTAGTGGGCACATCTGCTATATTGAGATAATCCATCCCACCTCACAGGTGTGCCACATCAGGATGCTGATCTGACATCATGAGTAGTGCACAGGTGTACCTCAGACTGCCCACAACAAAAGGCCACCCTGGAATGTGCAGTTTTTTGCGCTATTGGGGGTCTGGGGACCCAGAACCGGTCAGTATCTGGTGTGACCACCATTTGCCTCATGCAGTGCAACACATCGTCGCATGGAGTCTATCAGATTGTCAATTGTGGCCTGTGGAATGTTGGTCCACTCCACTTCAATGGCTGTGCGAGGTTGTTGGATATTCGTGGGAACTGGTACACGCTGTCGTATACGCCGGTCAAGCACATCCCGAACATGCTCAATGGGTGACATGTCCGGTGAGTATGCTGGCCATGCAAGAACTGGGACATTCTCAGCTGCCATCTGCCCTGAACAATGTGAACCATGATTCATCCGTGAAGCGCACACCTCTCCAACGTGCCAGACGCCATCGAATGTGAGCATTTGCCCACACAAGTCTGTTACGGCGACGAGCTGGAGTCAGGTCAAGACCCCGATGAGGACGACGGGCATGCAGTTGAGCGTCCCTGAGACGGTTTCTGACAGTTTGTGCAGAAATTGTTTGGTTGTGCAAACCAATTGTTCCAGCAGCTGTCTGGGTGGCTGTTCTCAGACGATCTTGGAGGTGAACCTGCTGGATGTGGAGGTCCTGGGCTGGTGTGGTTACACGAGGTCTGCGGTTGTGAGGCCGGTTGGATGTGCTGCCATATTCTCTGAAACGCCTGTGGAGATGGCTTATGGTTGAGAAATGAACATTCAATGCACGGGCGACAGATCTGGTTGACATTCCTGCTGTCAGCATGCCAATTGCACGCTCCCTCATTGCTTGTGGCATCTGTGGCATTTTGCTGTGAGACAAAACTGCACATTCCAGGGTGGCCTTTTGTTGTGGGCAGTCTGAGGTACACCTGTGCACTACTCATGATGTCAGATCAGCATCCTGATGTGGCACACCTGTGAGGTGGGATGGATTATCTCAATATAGCAGATGTGCCCACTACCACACATTTGGACTGATTTGTGACCACTGTCTGGGAGGGATGGTTATATTGTGTATCTGGAATGAATTTTAGGTCTCTACGTCCATCCCATGGGGAATGGGAGCAAAAACAAAAGTGTTGCGTTTATATTTTTGTTCAGTGTATTTTGCTAGTTAAAATATGAAATGGGTGCAGTGATTTATTGAAGTTTATTGATTGATTGAATAGAAACAGAGTATATCTGGCAAAAACAGAGTTCTAATGAGCTTTGAAGTTAATAGTTGGTATCACTACCTTTATTCTTCAACATGCCAAGATGATCCCACACTGCTTCAACAATGTTGAGGTTAGTGCTTCAGAGTGGCCAGTCCACGACTTCCAGTGTTCCAGTGTGTGTTTCTATACGTCAGCCTTTTTGTCCTGTTTCCCTTCTTTAAGAATTGGTTCTTGACATCCACATTTCCACTTATAACATTCTCGATGAGGCTTTAGTGAACACGAGACAGATCAACTAAAGAGCCTGATGTAACTCTCAGGTTGCGTGCCAGGTCTCTGCTGGATTTTTTTCCTATTTCTTGGGGACATGGCTTTTAGATCTGATGTGGATAGGTCTGTCACTTCTTTTTGTCCTCCATTTGTCCAGTTTTCTCCCATTTTTCAAGGATGCACTATATAGCATGCTGAGATATGTCAAGTTTTCAACTAAAAGTGCTTTGGGAATCACCTTGTTGGTGCAAAAATACTCTCATGCCTGTCAGACTATGTTATCTCTGGCATAGATGTCCCTGATCTCATTTGATGAGATTAACTAAGAGGGGGTAGCATATAAAGATAACACATGCAGTTTAATGACAATGGTTTAAAGGGAAATGCAAGTTTTTCTGTATTGTATCATATTTTTGGAGGAGTAGAGATTGAGTTGAATAGTGATGTGGATGGGCTATAGGGAAAAGGGAGTTAGAAGGTTGGGACAGGTTAAGAGTAAAAGAGTGGGAAGAGTTGTGGAGGTGAAGTTTTAACAAGAGGCACTCGCAATGTAAGATGGAAAGAAAAGAGAAACCTTAAGAGAGTGAGGGACTGCAAGTCTAAGAAAGCATGAAAGTGGACAGAGACGTGAGAAAGAGGCCCAGCTGTGTCTGCATCTACTGTGTGTGTGCGAGTGTGTGTGTGTGTGTGTGTGTGTTCATAATGTGAATGTTTTCTGGGCTTATGTAACCCTGGGCACCACGTGTGTTTGGAAGCGGGATGCAGCTGTGGTGTGTGACGTGTTTGATGGCACGCACAGTGCAGCAAACCTTCACTTATTCATTACACGCACATGCACACACATACAAGGATGTATGTAAAATTCATGACCTTTAATGGACCTGTGCTTTCAGTGAGAAGAGGATATGAACCAAAAGACACTGAATGCTGACTTAGTGATAGGATGGAGTCCTCTGGTCTGGCTTTTTACAGCCTTCTACTGGATCGTATATTTTATTTTTTAGCTGTTGCGGGGGTTCATTTAGAAGTGGTTTAACTTTAAATGACATGTTTACACAGTTTTTTGTTACCTCTGTCATGTACTGTATAATGCTGAACTTTTGATACACACAGCCTTTCAATAGGCAGCTCACATCACTGCCCCTCATATCAAATCAGACTCGTGTTCCGGGAGAGATAAAACACTTTCCATGGCAAGCCATCTTTATTTACTAAGGGTAAAGGGAGGGTCTGTTTCACACAGCAGATGACACCAGTACATAATGGAAAAAAACGCTAATCTTTCAGACAAAAGGGAATGTTATTCTATTTTTTTTTTTTAAATCAAATCCTGAGCCTTACCCCAAATATTTTCCTTCCTATATGAGCAATAATCCCTCCTCCGTCTCAGTCCAATACATCTTCTTAAAATATATTTTCAAACTGTCAAAGTATAATAATAATGCTACATACACTAATATTTCACAACAAGTACCTCAGATTTTCCCTCACCTATTTATGTAAAATGGTTCATATCACATCATATCACATCATTAAAATCAAAATTATTGTTCAAAAATTTATTTAATATGAAGGCAAAAGGTAAAAGTAACCTTCCAACACTGGCGCTTGATTATAATGATATTGTTGGTATAAATGCTTCTATACCCACCATAAAGCCTCTGGACTGTTGTATATCAAATTGCATGACAGTTCATTCAAATTGAGCACGCATTGTATTTTCTTACAAACTGCTCATGAGCGACCTGTGATAACTAATAAATCTAAATAATTATCTTTTTTTTTTCTTTCATAGGTCCCCCATCCCCTCCCAGAGACTTGACCTATACTCTGAAGCAGTCCACGCTGATCTTGGACTGGGCTGCTCCGTCCGACACAGGGGGCAGGGTGGATTTGACCTACAGTGTGGGATGCCGGAAGTGCATCGGGAGGCAGTGTGAGCCATGTGGGGCTAGCGTTGGATTTGTGCCTCAGCAGGTTGGCCTGACAGAAAGAACTGTGACTGTGGTCAATCTTCTTCCCAACACCAATTACACATTTACTGTAGAAGCCTTGAATGGAGTGTCAGAGCTGCTGCCCAACAAGAGGTTCTACACACAAGTCAACGTGTCAACAAGCCTGCCTGGTAAGTTCCATTTCAACCTTCAAAAACAAACACAAACATGTAAATGGAAAACATTTAAATTGCACTTAAACGTGGCACACTCCGAAACCAAAAAACAAACGACAAAGAATGCACCTTTTAAAAGATATTGCATTTGTACTCAGTAGGGACCAACAAGGACACGTCTGACATCAGGCAACATTATGTGTGAAAAATAGATGAACTTTAAATAAACTTGCACTACATGCGTTTCCAGTTTTGAACACTTTTTAACTCCACTTGATTTTGACTGAATTTCTAGTGGTTTTACAAAGTGTATGTCATCATTTCATCTGGTCAGACAAATTCTACTACTTTATTCATATTTTCGACATAAGAAAATCCTCTAAAAAATTATTTTGACCCCTATTTGAAACGTTTGAATGTTTTACTTGGAAATAACGCATGCATTTTTTATGATATCACCACAATCCGCTTTTACTTCTGCACACAACAAAAAAAGACATACACACAGATCATATTTATGTGCACTTTGTACTCTGTAAAACCCACTGTGACCTTTGCCTACAGCAAAATGCAGATTTACTGACATGGCATTCAGAAGCAATGTGTATTCTGTAGTGATTTGAATTTCTGTGTATTCTTTGAAAAAAGCACAAACTTCAATCATACACCCTTATACTGACAATATGTCTGTTGCTGCAGACAGGGCAGAAATTCTCATTGGTAGGGGAGATCTCATTTTCATCAGCAGAAGTTTTCAGCAGGCCATTAGCCAGAGGCTTGAAAAGCACTTTACCAAGTAGCCTTGTCACCCAGCACCGCAATAGCACTCACTATTTGGAGGAGCTCAAGTGTGAAAAGACCAAAACACACACATACACACACTAAAGATGTACAAGCCTACTTTCTGGCTTGAATGCTGACAAACATTCTTTTGTAAACAAACGTACACATGACTGTGCATGTTATACCGCCGCGCATATCTTTGAAAATGTTTGAGATCTTTGTTTGCGAAAGCTGAAGGAAATATGAATGATGAACATAATGATGCAAATGAAACATAGGTGGAAGATGGAATGAAAGGTGCTGTACAACAAACTATCTGATGGAGAAACAATGAGAGTGAGAATGGCAGAATGTGCTTTTGCCATTAATTGGAAAGTAGCTTAGAGAAATGGGCTGAATGATGAATGCTGTGCAGCATCTGTGAAGGCTGCAGGACTTGCTATGAATTTCCAGGTATTAAGTTCAGGATATATACTGTAAGACTTTATCGTGGGAAAGTGGGTTAAACTTTTGGATAGTTGTTATATTGAAAGTGTGGTTTTTGACTGAGGCATGCATCTAAGAATAAAAAAGAGAGTATATTTAACCTCCTAAGACCCAAACTCTTCCATGGCATGCATTTTTAATTTCTGTATGATATTTGGGCATGTTGGGACCTGATGAATGTAAAAACAATGAATTTTGGGGGTTTTTTTTACCTGATATTTGTTTCTGAGAAAAATGAGATCCACATATGAGGACATTTGTTAAAAAATTTCGATAGAACAGTGGCAGTGTGATGTCCTCGTAAGTGGATATCAGGCCCTTGTAGCTCAAAATTTAGTATTTTGGTCTAGACAACCCAAAATGTGATGTCCACATATGTGGATGCCAGGTCCTAGGAACTTAAGGAGATTTATGTTGAGTGTTTAAAAACAAATGTGTTTCTCAGGATCTTCTTTTTTGGACCAGCTTAAACTTGTATATAACACGAGTGATGGGCTGAAGCACAGTTATGTGTATGAGAACAAAGCACTGACATCACTTACTTGATTTGGGAGCTTGGGAAAAATTTGTATTTAGTGAAGCTTGCATTCTACTGTTTTCTCATTTTCACTTTATAGTTGAACAATGCTTCAGCATTAAGGGTCAGACAAGCTCAGACTCATTCAGAAAAGAAATCTAGCAGACACAGAACAATCTAGACATCACATTTTAGGTTCCCTATAAATCTAAATCCATTGTTCAGTCTGTGTTTACCTGATTTCTCCATCCATGAAGTTGTTACTCTGCTCCTGGAGCCAGTTATCTTGGCAGAAGAGTGGACATTGTAGTCCTAATGTTCCACTCCTGGAAACAGTTTTCTCGGGGCCTGACAGGATTTTAGGGCCTCCCCAACCCGGACGAGATTCTATATAATCGCATCTTCATGTATTGGGATTAGCTTAGATCAGTGTTTACCAACCGTTGGAGCCACAAAACATATTTCACATTAGAAAAATCACATGGCACACCACCAAACAAAAATGTCACAAAAAGCATATTGATAATTTTTCCCTGCGCACCAGGCACAGTGGAGTTGATTTGGTTTGTCCCAACCACTATTCATGCTAGGGCCTTAATCTGGGTCGGAATTTTCTCTAGGACCCAGGTCAGATTGACTACTTTTTCTTTTCAAATATTTATCTGTTGCTATTACGCGCTGCGTCGTCTCACGGCATGACTATTATGTAATTTCTTCTTCGTCGTCTTCTGTTTTACTGGCAGTTGGCAACCAATTTCATTAGAGCAGGTAGTTGTACTGCCCTCTAGTGGAAGAGAATGTAATTGTTCTGCACCTTACTCACACCAGTCGCTTAGAGCAACCCAACCTTTTTTGCGCCACGGACAGGTTTATGTCCAACAATAATTTGACGGACCGGCCTTTGAGGTGTTGCGTATAAATACAAAAAAAAAAAAAGCAGATAATCTTCCACTGCACGCCTGATCATTTCTCACGGCACACCTATATGTGCTGTGGCACAGTGGTTGGGCAATACTGGCTTAGAGTTTCCTATCAGTGCCAGAAAACCTCTATAGGTGCCAAGTTGGCAGCTTTATCAGGTCCCTAAACTACCACTGCATTGACATAAGAGTAATTGCTCAAGTACCACCTAGTGGTTTAAATTATTTATTCCCCACAAAGCGGGAGCTCAAAAACCCTATATTTTTCTCATTATTATTGTCACTGAAGTGAAGTCGTTCTCCATGTTCCACCAAATCCTGTGGAAAAATATCTGCACACGTTTGCCAGATGTTGACTTTTCTTACAGGTAACAAGTCTAATTTGAAGAGGTATAGCGGTGAGGCAGCATACTGTCTCTTTGAGTTTGTTTGCTGGAAACATCTGCTCATGTTTTTATCCAGTTATTGCGATGACAGCTGATAAACTTCGCCAATGCCCACATGTGGCTGGAAAAGCAAATCGGTTAGTAAATGAAAATTAAAGAAGTTATAAGCAGCGCAGAGCTGTTGATCCCTCAAATTAAACCACACCCACCAAAAAAATCCCTCAGACAGCTAAAATCTGTGAACGTGACTAGCAAGTGACAACTTGGCCTTCTTCAGCTTCCTGCGTAAAATCCCGAACTCCAGGGTTTGGGATACTCTATCAGAAGTACAAACCTATGGTGAGCATTTTTTTCCTCATTGTCACATTTCTTTAAACCTTTCTCACTTTTATCTCCTCTGTCTGTCTGTCTTGTCAGCAGTTACCATGGCACTGATTTCTGGTTATTACGAGGTATTAAGGTATGAGTTGTGCGGCTAACCGTGTCGTCCAGGAGGATTGGACAAGGGTTAGGAGAGAGTGTTTTGCAGGGGTTTTAGAAGACTTTCTGTGACAGGGAGGATTTCGGCTGACATTTAGTGTGTGGTGTTTAATACTGTCTGTGAGACAGATGGAAGAAAAAAAAAAGTGTGTGAAATGTGCCACAGAATAATTCCTGCATTTTCTAGGAGAGCTACCCTCCGTTGAAAGTCCTCTGGGAGAGGTTTACCTCAAGGTCAATGAAGGATCTGCTCAGTTTTATCAGATAGAAGCGGAAGTGATCATTAAAATGACGCAATATTAAAACTTGACATACAAAGCCTGCAAACAAATTTAATAATGGTTCACTTGGTCTTATTGTCGCTGCATGATAAGTCCGGTTTTCATTTTGTTGTTCATCTGATTTTTATGTATCTGCGGGATACCGTCTGAAGTTCTGTAAAGCCAGGTCAGCTCCAGAATTGCAAAAAGCATTTCTGTATGGACCTTAGCTTTGTGTCCGCACCTGTGTGTGCACCTCCCCACCGAGACTTTACATATCACGGTGATTGGCCTCATCAGTGACAACGATGAGGCCGCCTACAGGGAGGAGGTGGATCGTCTGGCTGAGTGGTGCGACACAAACAACCTGCTGCTTAACACCGAGAAGACCAAGGAGCTCATCGTGGACTACAGGAGGAATGCTGACCCACATCCACCCATCCACATTAAGGGGACGGCTGTGGAGCGTGTGAGCAGCTTCAAGTTCCTGGGAGTCCACATCTCCGAGGATCTCACCTGGACGACCAACTGCTCCAAGCTGGTCAAGAAGGCTCACCAGCGCCTCTTCTTCTTGAGGACTCTGAGGAAGAACCACCTGTCCTCAGACATCCTGGTGAACTTCTATCGTTGCACCATCGAGAGCATCCTGACCAACTGTATAACAGTCTGGTACGGGAACTGCTCTGCCTCGGACCGGAAGGCGTTGCAGAGGGTCGTGAAAACTGCCCAGCGCATCGCCGGAGCACCACTTCCTGCCATAAAAGACATCTACAGGAAGCGGTGTCTGAAAAGGGCTGGGAAAATCATCAGAGACCCCAGTCACCCATCACATGGACTCTTCACCCTCCTGCCCTCTGGGAGGCGCTACAGGAGCCTCCGGACTAAGACCACCAGGTACCGGAACAGCTTCTTCCCCACAGCTGTCAGACTCCTGAACTCTGCCTCCTGACATCTGACCCACGTTAACTCATGGACTGAACATACACACACACACACAATGGACAACTGTACCCTCAAACACACAATAATAACATGGAGTGAACCACCACTCACAACCACTAGCACTTTATATAGCCTCTGTAGAAATTATCCACACCCTCACTTACCTTAACTGCACTACTGTATAGCCCTGTGTAAACAATCATTCTGTACATACGATAATTTTTAACCCTACAACTGTTTACAACTTGCATAGTTCCCATTTCTGTATAGCTGTATATCTCAGATTCCTGTAAAGTTATTTATTTCATATTCTGTATAGTTTTTCATATTTATATCCTGTCCATATCCTGTACATAGCTTGTACTCACTACAGCCTGTACATACTTATAGTTATAGAATATTCACAACATACTTCATACCGTGTACATTATAACATAATAGACCCATTTCTGTAATATACTTACATATCTATATTATTGCTAATATATATTGTAATATATCTATATCACTAAGCACTTCTGGATGGATGCAAACTGCATTTCGTTGCCCTGTACCTGTGCATGTGCAATGACAATAAAGTTGAATTCTATTCTATTCTATTCTATCAAAACTCGCTGACCTTTATAAATACTGCAGTAGGGATTTGGAACAAAGCTAGCACATATCAGCAGACTCACACTCTGGCCTTTTTTTCTCTCTAGCCACCTCATCATCTCTTTATTACTTTGTTCTTTTTCTTAACCTCCTCCCTTCCTTTGTAAACCGATCTCTTCTTTTTTTACCCTCTATTTCCTCCCTCATTTCCCTCCCCACATCCTTCCCTGCTCTCCCCATAAGCTCACTATTCTTAGATGGTAATTTCTCTCCTACTCACTGCCACTCTTTCCGCTATCTTCTCCTTTTTCATCACCTGTCCTGACATGATCACCACTGCCCTCTTTTCCCCCATCTCTCTTCTTCTCTCTCTTAGGACTATTTTCTCCCACCTTTCCTGATTCCGCCATATTTGTTTTTCGGTGCAGAGTAAGCTTGTTAGCAGTGGGTGGCATTTTTTGACTGGCAGCTGAGGGTGGAGAAAGCCTGACAACTTAAGGGCACAATCTGAACCGAGCTGCTGAGAGAAAGTGCTGCTGGATACTATACCATGTTAACCTGCCGCCCCAGCCGCACATGCAAGATACACCAGGGGCAATTTTCATCTATAAAATGCAAACACAAGCTTCTCTCTCCCTCGCCCGCTTTCATTGGAAAATCAGAATCTTATGCAAATCATTAGAAACAGCAGTTTAGAGACTGTCGGTCTTTAAACCTTACAAAAAACGACATACAAATTGAATTCTTTGAAAATATGCAGTTGAACTGGATGCTTGCACATGCACATCCTCCCATGCAGATGGGGTTTTATCAGGACTCTCCAGGCCACCAGGGGGAAAGGGGAGTTTTGCATGGCGTGTCAAGGATGGATAATAGGGAAAAGGAAGAGTAGGGGATAGAAACTGGAGGGGATGGGACATGAGCTGGGTAAACGGGAGATCAATTTTCCCTAAGGCTCATGGGGCGCCATATCGAGGTGGATTAGGGGTGCATATATAAGCGAAAGAGTGCACCAGACCATGTGTCTATGGCCATACTTTGCTGTGCTTGCATGACATAATTTCTGTACATTGGTCCATGCTTCATTTCTTTTCTTAAAAAAAGATATCTTGCTTCAGAATTGTTCAATATATATGTGTGTGTGTGTGTGTGTGTGGCCCCCAGTGATACATCCAAAGCCCTTTAGCTAAGGCAGGGAAGAAGACAGGGATGCAGGGTAGCTGTAGAGATGGGGTGGAGGTGCAGGTCAGGGAGGAAGGATTGGCATTTCAATATCCTGAGAGGATTACTGGCCGTGCTTTGAGATGGCTGGTCCCCGCGGAGATACATAGGCCTTAGAGATGGATGCATAAAGGGAGGAGAGGAGAGGGGAATGAATATAGAAGTAGAGGGATAGAGAAGAGAGCGGTGTGGCATTGTGAGGAGAACGCCTGGATGTGGAGAAAAGGGAGCAGGGGTGAAGAGCAAAAGTGAGAAGACTTAAAAGAAGAAACAACGATCTGAAACCATATTTTTAAAGACGTACATATCAAAACTGCTTAATACATTTTTAAAGTTGTGTGTGGACAAGCGTTAGGGTGAGATGGTTTTGAGATAAAAGTTAGGAAGCATAAAGCATGAAAGATGACTTAAAGCAAGTAAAGTAGCACAGGGTGCATAGCAGAAGAATAAAATGTTTAAAACTGAAGGCCACACAAACTGAAAAAAGTGTGATGGAGACCTTGCAATACTTATGAAAGAAGTTCAAATTTGCTGCAATTCCTACACAAAATATCCATAATATATGTATATAAGAAAAACTAATAAAATCATAATATGAGAAAAGGGAGCCCAACCAAATATTGCTTATGGGGGTGCAAGCCAAATATACAGGAGACATAACTTATTACAAAACGACTATTAAATATTGAAATGAAAAGTCACTTAAACTTTCAGATAAATGAAATAAAGTAATGTAATATTTTTCCTTTAAAATTAAAGCAGGGTTGTAGAAGGAAATAGAAAAATGTTTTTAAATGAAGTACAAGAAGGTTACATGCAGTACTTGGGTAATGTACTTATTCACATTGCCTACTATGGCAGAAAGATAAAAAAATGAATGGAAGCTAATTGAGGGTGGGGTTGTCTCTGATTCTCTGAATCAAATGGGTACCTTAAAAAACTATGGTACACATGTTTGCGTTTGAAGACTTGAACTAAAGTTTAAGTCTGAATTAACTTGGGATCAGACTTTTCTTGCATTATAATGGGAGGGGGGTGTTGAATATTGTTTTTTCCATTCACTCAGTGAACGAAAGAGACACTTCAAATACCAAGGTATGAAACATTGTTTCTTTGTCATTTAGTTTCCAATTGCCGTTTTTATTTTTTCACTTTCACACTTCTCAGCCTTCTCCCCCCTTCAGCCCTTTGCATGAAGGCATTTGGATCCTTTCTGCCTCCTTAATTAGAAGTGATGGGAAGGTGAGGCTTCAGCAGGCACCAAATGAATAGAGTCATCAAGCTACTTTTCAGGACTATAGCCCAGCCACTTAAGACGCTTTGTCACCCTGTGATGGGAATTTTAATTGCCTACCTCTTGGCTTATAATTGGAGTCTATGAAGAGGCACTCTCAGTGTTCAGTGTGTGTACTCTGTATGTGGATTTACAGGCTGTTCCTTGTTCAGGGAATTGTAGAGGAATGCGTATGAATGAAAGCAAAGCTCGGAGATAGCTGATGACACAAAGACACAGCGTATTCCTCATAATCATATTATCATGAAGCCTATCTTTGATGCACATCTTTTGTCGAAACCCCTGCCGGGAGAGGGTAGACAGGTGAAAACGCTTAAGGTTGCAAGCAGACTAGAGAGAAAAAGTTCAAACTTCCAAAATGCTTTTCATGTCTCACTTTCTCTAATACTCTGTGACGTCTTTATCGTGCCTCTGTGGAGAGCGTGGCGGCGTTTGTGTGTGCGCGCCGTCTGGGTTTCTTGTGGGGTTAGTCGCTGGAGGAGAGGGGAAGGCGGCTGCGTCCTGCTGTGCGAAATAGAGAGAGAGCAAGTTGTGTGGAGATGCAGCTGTCTTTCTGAATGACAGTACACTCCTCTCTGATACAGCGGTAGGTGGGTGACAGACAGTTCAGCTCATCAGACCAACATTGCACGCACACAGACACCTCTTTTCTCATTCGCCGTGCATCTTTTTATACAATTTCATGCATAAAATTCCAGGGGGAGGGGTTACAGTACAGTTTATCCAGCAGAGGTTTAACAATGCGCCAAATGCTTAGTATGTCAATCCATCCCTTAATTTTCAAGACACGGTTTTGTGTTTGTGTGAATGCTTGTTTGGAAGTTTTTTCATGAAGGGGGATAAACAGGATGAAAGAAGGGGAAAAACATCCACAGCCATGATCACTTGATCATAATTAAACTATTAACTTAATAAAAGACTACATTTCAAATGGAAGACTGTGGATGTATTTTTGCAGCTTTTGTCATACATCTTAAAAAGAGCTCATGTTTTACTCTTTATTATAGGTTATATTACTCTTTACATTATAGCTGCTGTCTGTCTCACAGTCCTCAAGTAATATCAGCTCTTAGTCAAGAGCTGCACTTAAGCACACTTTCAAAATATCTGTATTCATTTGTCGATGCAAGTTTGTGTCATCCTAGTTTTTTCTCCCCCGCTGTCCAGTTAAAACTGGCTCCCAGATGAACTACAATTGGAAAATGCTGCTTACAACAACCTTCTATAACAACCTGTAGTACATCATCTGTTATTTTTGCATTTAAGAAGATCCAAAAGATCCAAATATCATCACACTCCAAATCAGATCCTGTCATCAAAGAAGTTAGACTATGCTCGGATTGCTGTGTCATGCTAAAGGATGGAGGCTATAAAGATGCAGCGTTTGTGTGTGTATACGCACTGCCCCTTTATTCAAGTCTGTCAAGGCAGATAGAGCTTTATTTACCTTCTTAGCCAACCTCCTGCAGCAGTCTTGGGTCAGCCACTCTATCTGTATGTTTGTGTTTTTGCGAGGGTTTGTGCGCGGCCTGTGTTTTTTATTTGGTGGAGGCTTCGGGCAGAGGCTGTCTGGCTTAACGGACATGTCATGATCAGACCATGCCTCAGCCTTTAGGCTAAAGCATGCTGGGCCCGGAGAGTGTTCAGAATCAGTCAGTGTGCAGCTGTCAAAAGCAGTTTAAAGAAGTTGGCCCCAGCCTCTCTCCCCCGGTGAGGGCGTCTCATGCCAGATTTGTACGCTATGCAAAGGCAATGTAAACAGGTTAAGGGTGTTTTCTTTTCCAGATTTGATCACATGTATGTGCAGGAAAAAAAATTCACCAGTTTATTGGTAGCCTATTTTCAGGGCATGGTGTTTTGGCACAGCTGGATTATGTTGATCGAGCCTTTTTGAATATGTCATACAGAAAAGCCTCTGTGTCTCGCTGGCTCTTCTGGTCTGTCTCTCACCCAACCACCTACTGACTGACACATTCAATCAGGCCAGCCCTAAGACTCTCTCCGGTGTTGCGCACACAAATGCTGGTCTCCTACACAGACACAAATTTAGACACAAATCCACACAGCTATCCACCAAGGTGTGTGGATTTGTGTCCTTGCAAAGTATAATTTAGTAGCTGAGATGAAAATGTGCTTCATCCAGGTGCCGTCCCTGCACCATTCCTCCCACTCACAGCCAGGTTTGTGTGTCTGTGTGTGTGCGTTACACCTAGACAAGACTCATTCCCTCCAAACACCTCTGCTCCTCTTTTCTTCCTGTACTGATATGAATAAAAAACACTGCAGATAATAGCTGTGTCTGACTGCATCTCCTCACCCTGCTCTGAAGCAGGGTCTTACTATTAATCTTCATCTTTCCTTTTCTCCTGTTCCACACTTGCTCTTCTTCACTCTTATGATGCACTGGGCAGAATAATTGTGTTTGCAATTTGGGATTAGGTGTCCAAGTGGCAAATAAAACAAATTAGGCAGTGATTGGTGAGCCAGGAGACAAGTTGCAGGAGACCAGACATGTAAACATGTTTATTTTTCCTGTAAAGTTGGGCTTTTTAACATACTGGTCTACAGGGACTGATTTGCTTTTGAAGCCAAGCTCAAAAGGCCATTTAAGAAACAGGAGCTTTTGGCACTTATGTGTTGGCTCCATTTTTCCATCCCAGAGAGTGGCGCTTGCTTCCCAGTCCTCTGCTGTCAGGCTCATTGTTGCACTATCCCTTTAACTCCAGGCAGAAGTAAGTGGTGCTATGCCCAGAGGGATCATCACTGTTGCATCCTCTTGACCCTTTTACCAAGCACATGCGTGACAGATACGGCTCTCTCAATCACTCCTGTCTACAACTTTTACACATTTTCTACCATTGTGCATATCTTTTCATTATAGATTCGCACGCAATCATTCACTGTCTTTAATATGCGTTGACACATGGGGTAGCACAAGTTAGTGAGAAGTAGAACAATCAAATCACCTTCTGAAAATGGATGCCATCTCAGCGGAGGCACAAACCTGGAGGGAACAACAGATTCCCCTAAGAACAAAGACGGAGACATGGCTGTGTTGGGGAAAAGGAGATAAGGAGATGGAGAGACTGCAAGAGAGAATTCCCAGGGAGAGGATCCACAGATGTGAGGAAGAAGTAAAAAGTAAGAATGACTCCGAGATGTTCGGCCCTGTTTGTGCTGTCCCCCCTGGGGAGAGAAGCTCCTCCGCCTGTCTCCTTTGATAACAAAAAGGAGATGCCAGTTGCACCTCAGCTGCCTCCGTACACCTGGATGCAAGAGCCTACAGCAGTGGGTGCCATTTCTTGCCAAAGTCTATTCACACATCTACTTGCCACAGAGAGGACAGAGCTGCCATGTAACCTCCAGAGTCTCTGCAATGAAAGCAGTGGCTCTTGAGTGGATCTGAAGATGAACTTATGAGAACCTGGGTTTTTGTTAAAGCCTTTTCAGTTCTTTAACCCCACACAATTCTAAAAGTAAGTTATCGCTTCCTGCACTTCTGTATTTAACTCATCTAAGGAGCAAAATGCTGAAAGATCATTTGATACAACGTATTAAGTCCATCCTAATAAAAAAGATTTACTTGTGAGAATCATTTAACTGTACATACAATGTAAAACACAGCCTCCTAGGACCTGCCGTCCACATATGTGGACATCACATTTTGGGTTGTCTAGACTAAAATACTAAATTTTGCTCTACAAGTGGCTGATATCCACTTACAAGGACGTTATGCTGCCACTGTTCTATCGAAATTTTAAATGAATGTTCTCATATTTGAATCGCATTTTTATCAGAAACAAAAATCAGGTAAAAAAAATAGCAAAGAGAAATTAAGAATTCATGCAGCGGAAGAGTTCGGGTATTAGGAGATTAACTGCTCTGCTGGTATTTGGCAAATCAGAGACCAAACCAAGAAACAAATCTAAGATACCATGTCCTGTTCCTGTTTATAGTAGTGTAAACATTCAGTATTTTAAATTCAACAGTTTTTGAACTTAAATAATGATACCAGGGTCAGAACCTCCACTTTACATATATTGATTTAAGAGTTTAGTTTCAGCGCCAACATATTTAACATACATGGACTAACAACTGGAGTCTCTGGTGATCCCAAGATCGATTGACCTTAAGAAGCAATCATAAATAAATAAATATTTGCAAACTACATTTCTTTTAAAATCACCATTAGTTATTTCATTAGTCATCTAAAGAAAAACACACATTATTTAAAAAAAAAATTACAATTACTCTAAATATTTTGTAAAATATAAATCGGTTGTGTTCTTGCCAATTGTATGTGATCCACAAGCACAATCCATGTGATTACTTGTCAGCTTATTTGCTGTTCTTTGACTCTGTTATCACTTAGTTTTCAGTTATTTCAAATAAACATTTGTGGTATTTAGAAGATTAAACCAATCAGAGTCCCTTTGAATTAAATACACAGCCTCCTAGGATGTGTCCAAAACATCTCACCTTGAACACATCCTAGTCACATGCCCAAACCACCTCAGTCGGTTTCTTTTGATGTGGAGTAGTAGTACTTCTACTCTCAGCCCCTCCCAAATGGCTGAGCTTCTCATTCTGTCTTGAAGGCTGAGCCCAGATGCCCTTGAGGGGAATCTAATTTCTGCCACTTGTATCTGCAATCTCATTTCTTTGGTCACTACTCACAGCTCATAACCATAGGTGAGGGTAGGAATGTAGATCAACCTTGTAAACTGACAGCTTCACTTTCACGCCCAGCTCTTTCCTCACCACAGTAGACTGGTACAGCATCCCTGTTATGGTACGTGCTGCACCAATCTGTCTGTCAGTCTCCCGCTCCCCTCTCCTGCTTCCACTTGGGGCAGCAATTCGTTCTTGACCCTGAGTGGATACTCCGTCCTTTTCTAGCTGAGAACTATGGCCTCTGATTTGGAGATGTTAGTTCTCATCCCAACTGCTTCATACACCACCAAACCTGACACTCTCCATTCTCTACCCTAAAGCCATGGACTGCATGACAGATATGTGTCCATAATATTTATACGTAGAATTCTGTCACGCACGCTTGCATGTGGCAGGAAGAGCAAATAGTTGCTACCTTCCAGTCTGAATGTTAGTCAAACCAACATCAACAGGTGGAGTTTTCTAGATTCCCCAAGAGGATCACTGCTGCTCACACTGGGGCATGTAGTGTGGCTGTATCAGCTCTCCTTTCCATGTGTTGCATGTCCAGGACATTCACAAGCTCATGATGATCCAGCAACTTTCTAAGAACTTCCAGTATTTAAAGTTCCCTGCTGAGAGTCTTTCTTATTTAAAATGACTGACAGAGAGCCACAACCTGATTTGATATGATAACAAAGTTGTATTAATTGTAGCCTGGTTACTATTTTGTCACAAAATATACCTACTATACTTGTACATGCATCACTTTTATAAAATTCACAGTGTCCCTTTTAGAGTCTACAGACCTATACTTGTGTTAGTGATTGGTATATGTACTGCAAGGCATTCATACAGGACCTTATCAGAAGCCATTTATCTTTGTGATGGGCACCTATGAGCATGTCTGCCGTGCGATTTCTGCTGCAAGATCAGGGACTGGAAATGTCTGGCGTGCACTTCTATTGCATAGCCATCACCTCTTCTATATTGCTTTTGAAAATCATCATGCAGTTGTATATGTTTTTATGTGAGTGTAGTTGTGTAAATGTGTGTCAAAAACACATTTCAAAGAGAAGTCTGCACCGATTTTTTCTTTTAAAACACAAAGCCAAATACAGTCACTATTCCCTCCCATATGCTCGTGTGTGCTGAGTGTGTGTTGAAGTGGAGAATGGACAGTATTTTCACATCTACTTGCCTTCATAAATGGCTAAATCTTCTAAGCCTGTCAGTAGACACTGAAAAGAAAATCTTCTGAGGCTATAGTTTACTATATTGAGTACACAAAATGCTATCTTGTGCATAATAAATGTGCGCACACATTTTGATTCATTCGTTTTTCACGTTTTGATTAATTTATGCTCTTGTTCTGATTAAGTTGTTCCCCTTTTTAATTAATTAGAGCTCATGTTTTGTTTAATCCTTGCAAATGATAAATGCACAGAGAACCAGCACAACCAGCTTTTTGCCCAGGAGCCAGGTTGCAAGCCGCAGGGAGCAAGGATGAAAGTCCTCTGAAAATATGATGTGACGCTATGTTGGATTTGTCATGTTTTATATTTTTGGAGTCATGCTAAAATCAGCAGTAAAGTGTGTTACTCATTCCTCTACGTGATGCTGAAAGGCAAAAAGCAGCAATTAGTTTTTTCTTATTTCATATTATTACTCAGTGCTTAGTTTATAAATCAGGATGTCCTGGAACACACTGCTTTTCTTCTCAGTGGGTCAGTTGAGAGAAAAAGTCACTGAACTATTCAGGCCATCTAGATCAAGCACACCGGTAGTGCAGTACCATTTTTCTTTTTTTCACCTTTTCCAAAAAAGCTGGGGCTCTTTTTTTCCCTAATCTGATGAACCCATATTTTATTTACAACAGAAAACACGTCAGATGTTTCAACTGAGAAAATGTATCATTCTAAGAAAAATGTTTTCCGTTGGTGAAAGTCTAGACTAGTTTGTGGGAGCATATGTTGCTCTAAAACTTGTACACACCTTTCAGCACTGTCAGCACCTTTCCAGACATCCAAGCGGCCAGTGACACAGATACTAACAAATCCCATACTATCAAAGATGCCGGCTTTTGAACTGTGTGCCGATACCAAGGTGAATGTTATTCTTTAGTCCAGAAGATGCACAAATTTCAATTTAATTCACCACAGAACACTTTTGCCTCAGCATATTGTCAATGAGCTTTGGTCCAGAGTAGAAGGTGGTGTGTCTGGATCATATGTACATGTGGTGCCTTCTTTGCATGATTCAACCTGCATTTGTGTGATAGCAGGGTGAACTGTGTTCACAGACAATTATTTCTTGTTCCTGAGCCTCTGAACAGATTCATGTCCGTTTTTAATACATACTATGTACTGAAGATGATTACATTTCAAAGATCTTGACAATTCTACATTGCGGTACATTATTCTGAAATTATTCCACAACTTGTAGACACAGTTTGTTGCAAATTAGTGAATCTCTTCCCATCTTAACTTCTGAGAAACTCTGCCTGTCGCTTGTTACTGACCTGTTGCCAATTAACACATTTAATTGCAAAATTCGACTCCAGCTCTTTCTGTTTAGTACCACTGAATTTTTGAAGCCCACATCCCAACTTTTTTTTGAGCCGTCTTGCTGCCATCAAAAATACTAAACAAGCAAAAATGTCTTGGTTTAAACCTTTGATATGTTTTCAGTCTTCTAATGTGAATATAATATGGGTTTGTGAGATTTCCAAACTCAGTACATTCTGTTTTACATTTTAGAGCGTCCTAACTTTTTTTGTATTTATGGTTGTTGTAAAAATATAACCTCAAAATGTGTAAATCTGCTGAAAGTAGAGATGAACCCTACTCTGTTCTCAAAGAAACATTTGGTAGATAGCGGGGCAGAAAAAAAGTAATAGTACAGTCTGCACAACCAATGTGCTAAAGCACTTCAAATACGGGCGAATTTGATGCTAGTTTGTCTGGCGAACAAGTTACAGCGCTTCTTTGCTGAGGTGGAAGCACCACTTTAACCTTTGTATTACTTTTGCATTGTAGTGCACACTTGTTTATTGTGTGTCAGATTGAGCTGTGATGTGATCCACGGTTTGGAGGAAGGGAATAGTCTTATGCATAATTCAGCATAGAAGGAAGGAAAGAATAGCAAACAATAGCCTCCAGAGCAGGCTGACACTGTGTTCTTGCTTTAGTATGTTAAGCTACCTTTCTTCTTGTATTTGAGTGTCAGAGGCTTTGAGAAAGTAGGGACTGTCTGTTCAAGCATTCACTCAAAATAGTTGAGCTCTAATAAGATTAGGATTACGTATTTTAGATTCCTATAAATTTTCCATCTATTTAGGGTGCATGTTTTTAACAGAGGAAATAAATAATAGAGAAAATAGGTGTGAGCCATCTGCATCAAAAATGAAGTAATAGTGTTCATTAGCTCAGCAGTTTTTAAACACATAAACATAGAAGGTAATTATTTTCTGTAATTTAAACACATTAAGCTTAATGATTTTTTTTAATGGTAAAAATTTAATTTTGACCTAAATACCTTTTCAAGTGTTACTAACAGTTTTCGCTTTCTTCTTTCCTCCCAATACCTTTACTATTTCCATTTTTGTTTGTCTAGTCCTTTCATTTATCGTGGAGGTAATCCCTTTATTTTCTCCTAACTATACCATCTACATCCTTTATTCTATTTCCCACTTAATTAATGCCCATGCATATTCATTAATCACCGCAAATAATTTCTTTTGCTTATGTCTATTTACATTCGTGTGTCGTGTTCATTAACATCATAACAACTTTTAGAGCGCCTATGGCTTCCACGACTACTCTCCCCCTACTGTGTATGCATCTGTACAATGTGCCGTGTTCACATTATGCAGGAATATCCTTCAGAATACCTTGAGGACTCAAAGTAATGATGATATTTTCAAAAGATCTCTAACTGCTCTTAATATGTATGTCTATTTTTAAAACCTTTGCTCACTCTTAATACTTATTAGAATAAACTGATTACACATATGGCAGCAACTGAAGACATGGTCAAGGTGACCTGCTGAAGTTGAGCATCAGAATGAAGGTGATTTAAGGGACTGTTGTTGCAGGACTGAGCATTTTAGAAAATGCTGATCTGCTGGGTTTTTTCCATAAAACCATCTCTAGAGTTTATGGAGAGTAGCCCGAAAAAGAGAAAATATCCAATAAGCGCCCATTATCTGGGTGAAAATGCCTTGTTGATGTCAGAGGTCGGAGGAGAATGACCAGGGTTCTTTACATTACATCCAGGATATACAGAAGAGTATCTTTAAACCCATGTCTGAACACATCAAACCTTAAAGCAGCAGAAGAGAGAAGAACAAGAAGAAGCTGAGGCTAGGCCAGGAGAAAACACCATGTCACAAAGATCAAATCATTTCCAGCTTGCTTCCCGAAAATGACAATGAGTTCCCGATACTTAAATAGCCTCCACAGTCATCAAATTTCCAGTAGAGCTTTCTGGGATGTGTTGGAAAAGGAGAGTCGGCTGACAAATTTGCATCAAATCTATGTGATGCTGTCATGTCACCAGAGACCAAAATCTCTGAAGAGTGTTTTCAGCATTTTGTTTAATCCAAACTATGGTTTGAAGAATTAAGGCAGTACTCAAGGCAAAAGATCCTCCTATCATGTTCTAGCAAGGTTTAACTAATACAGTGTTCAGTGAGTATTAATGTCTTGGTGATACTACTATTACTGCTACTGCCTGTCACACCTCCCAGGGTATGGGCCGCCAAAGGTAGATCTCCAGAGATTTCTGTCCTGGGCCGTTCTTAGGTGGGTCCAGGTGTAGCCCATCATTTTTGCTTCTGCCTCGAGGTGTCCTCTCCAGGAGTTTCTTGGGTGGCCTCTCTTTCGCTTGCCTTGGGGGATCCACCTGAGAGCTCGCCTGGTGATGTTGGTTGGCGATGTGCGTAAAGCGTGCCCTACCCAGCACCATCTTCTCTTCCTGATTTCTTCCTCTACTGGGAGTTGACAAGTTATTTCCCATAGTTTGATGTTACTGATTGTGTCTGCCCAGCGAATGTGGAGAATCCTTCTGAGACGGCTGTTGAGGAATGTCTGGATTTATTTGGTGTGTTGGTGATAACTAGTGTTAATATCACTGAATCCAAGTAAATGATTCTTTTGTATTAAAAAGAAAAAAAAATCAATTTTTGAATCCTTTTTTCACACTAATAGTCTCCATATGGCCCGGATTTCCCTCTTTCAGCTTGATTGGGCAAAAATAAAACGCATCTATGATTGCAGTGGCCATTGGCAAACTTGACATCAGCCTATACACACATATGGATATACATCCTTACTTCCAACATGAAACAAAAAGTCACATAGTTATCACGAAGAATGCATTATACCTGTGTTAGCAGCGACATAAAAAAATGACAGATGGAGGTGGACACTGAGAGAGAGCAATGCTGACAGATTGCCTTTGATCTGCTGCCTAAAATGACTATTATCCTGCTGTTTGAGAGGAGGTCGTGCATGTGTATATGTGTGCAGTATTTCATGTGTTCACGTGTGAGTGACAGACAGAAAATATTCATTAGTGTAGCCTTTTTCGAGGAGCAATAAGACAAACTGATGGCTAAAGGTCAAGGAGGAGATAAGGAAGAAATGGACCTGGAAAGAACTGAATCGGTAACTATTGTCGGAATGAATTAAGGTTAAAAAAAAGAGCAAGCACTACAAAAGGGAAGTAAAATAAACCACAGAAAATATGGAACTTAATTGGATATTTTTGAATGCTATTAAAGGTATTGATGTGCATTTAAGTAAATGAAATCTAGAAATCCCCCTCGTAAACTTCTCTGCCACTTCCTTCACCCTGTCGCCCAGCCTTAATGGCACCACTCCTTCCTAACATAAAGGCCTTTTAAGCTAAATACACCGCATAATTTTTCTTAGTATTTTTGACTGGCAACCCTTTTTGCAACTTCATTACACATGGTATAATTAGCCGTATAATTAGCACTTAAGCAAGAGTGGGTGGTGTTTGCTGATTATCATACTATGCGCAGCCTGTCATTTGTTGACACAGAATCAAAGAACTAGTTTTTCATCAGTAATGAGAGTGTTTGCTTTGTGAGCAACTGTCATTATGCACTGCATCTAAATTTGGATGAGCTTTGAACAGAATCATTCCTCATGTATTGCACTGGCGTGATCAATAAGAGCCAAATTATGTGTCAGGCTAAATTCCAGTGCAGTTTTCTGGATTCAGTCTGAAAACACTGAAGTGAGGTCAGTTTAATTAAGAGACCTGGAGAAGAAATAGAAAGTTAAGATTAAGAGTGCCTCTGTCTGTTTGTCTTGTGTCAATAAAGACTTGTCACTCAGCCCATATTGGTATTGATATATTGTCAATCCCGATGTACAGGATCTGGGAGCTGTTCATTCACACACACACACACACACACACACACACACACACACACACACACACACACACACACACACACACACACACACACACACACACACACACACACACACACACACACACGGAAAGAGGGAGACAGCCTTCGTCTACTCATGGGCAGCTACCTGCTTTGACATGTTTTAGCTTCAGTATTTAATCTCTTACCTCTCATAGTTTATACCTGACTTTCCTATGAGCCCTCTCATGCAGACATTTTCCCTCTCTTCCTTTTGATCTGGAAATCCACTCAGGTGTACTATATATAAGTGCCTGCTTCTTCTCTCTAAGAGAGTTGATGGTACTCCTTCTTTAACCTTTGCTCATTGAGTCAAGGTAGACATCATAGTTGTAGCCACTGTATTTTCACCATACCTAAACTCAGCTTTCTCCTCTTTTTTCTCGCCTCCTTTCCCTCTGTAGCACCATCTCTTATCAGCGAACTGCGAGCAGAGAAGATCGAACAGAAGAGCATAACCTTGGTGTGGAGAGAGCCCTCTCATCCCAACAGCAGCCGGACTGGATATGAAGTCAAATACTATGAAAAGGTATATGTGCTGTTACTTCATCATAAATATCAGCTGAATTCAGTCTTATTTGTAGAGGAGGGGGGAAAAAAACACAAGTTTTACTGAAGAAAGTGGAAAAACTCCAGCAGAATCATGCTCTGGGAGGTTGGCCATCTACTTTCACTATGTGGGATGAAGGAAAAGCAAACATGAAAGACGTGCACAGAGGACACGGCAAGCAATATAATAATAAATGCCCTGCAGGTTTGTTGGGACAGTAACTGCAGATCAGGAACATGCAGCTCCAGAGCCTGAGACAGATAAGATTACTATTAGATATGCACAGATCGGTGCAAAGAGAGAGAGGAAAGACTTAAAGGTACCAACTATAGTGGAAAGAACTCACAAAATGAATGACATGCATCATATGGAGTCCCTCAGAAGTCCGTTGTTTTCTGGTGACTTTCTGATGCCCAACCAAATTTTCTAAACCCACTCCTCACTGCAGTAAAGCTGCGGTAAACTTTCATTTCTCTCGTGTTTGCTTGATATAAATAGCATTCAGCAACTCACTGGAGGAAAAGTTCAGCACTCTGGAGGTTCTTTCTTTGCCATTAGAATGAAGTGAGATATGTTCGTGGCTGATATTAAAGATCAAATTTACTTCTATAACAGGTTTATCAATATTAATAGCAAGAACAAGCAGTACAGAACCTGCTGTACAGAACAGAGTGCAGATAAACAGGGAGGCCGTGCCACTATAATAGACGTGTACCACACAGCTCTAACAGGCTTATGTTTCATGTTCATGTCTTATATTTTTTTATTAGTTTTTATTATTATTTCATGTTTGACTTTTTGTTTTTTAAACTAGTTTAGTTTCAGTTTTCAGAGATTTTCTTGTTTCAGCTGTTTGAGCTGGAGGTATATATGAAAAATCAGTACAGGTATTACAATAATAATCACCTCCATCAATGCCTTATCAGGCAAGTTGTAATAAAATTTACACCAAACCAACAAATATCAAAACTCTATATTTTTGTTTTGTTTTAAGATTTTTCCAAGTTCTGAAATCATTTCACTTGTGCTTTTTTTGATCTAGATTTTATTTGTATTTTCGTTACTAATTTTCTTTTTCACATGTACTATAATAGTACCATTGTATTGATGAAAGGACATTAAAGAGCTACTCTGAGAGGTCAAAATTATTCCCACAAAAGCCGAGATTGCTACATTTTAACACTCCCTACAGAATCACAGAAGGCCATATGTTCAAATGCAACCATTTATTGTTTCCAGAATTTTTTCAGAGTCATTCATAGCCCAGTTAATGTATAAATGAATATCTTTATTAATTTTTTTTTCTTTCATGAACACACGCTGTAATTTCATCTGCCGTGTCACGCTCATTTGCATAGCATAGCAGATTGCGACTAGTCTTTACAGTAAATCTGTCGTGGACATAAAATGACAGCTGTCACACTCACACTTGTCTATTTTCACACACTGTGTTTTCTGGCAATGCCAGGTCTTTGTGTTTGGCTGTGGCAAGCTCTCACCAGTTTTCACATTTTCTTCTCTTCCCTATGCTTCATCATATTTATTAAAGCTCCGCTCCTTGCTGCTCTACTCCCAGATCTTTATATGAAAAAAGAGAGACGGGAACAAATCTAGAAGAGAGGTGGGTGGGGAAAGATGCGGGGTAAAGAAGAGGTAACAAGAGGAATATTGTGGTGTACTTTGAAGGGATAAAAAGCTTTTGTGGTAACAGATAGAAAGAGAGGGGTGAAGAGGGTATTTGAGACAGAGGAAGATGGGGAAATGACTTGTTGGAAATATGCTTGTAAGACAGCGATAGAAAGAAATGAAAAAGCGCTTAGTGGGACTGCGTGTAGGGGAAGAAAAGCAGAATGTGGGAAACAGATGAGTAAAGAGAATTTAAGTGATAGAAGGAGTATAACTGACAGTAAGACAGGAAAATTGTTAAACAGCCATGAAATGAAAAGGTAATGCAGAAACCCGATTAAAGTTTAAGAAAGAAAAGCTTTGTTTAGTCAGCATGTTGCCTCTTTCTTTCTTTGTCTCTTTTACCACAGTGCACAGTCATCGTCTGAGCCCACATGGTGTTTAATGATATTTTAAAATCACTTGTTTAATTTAATGATTTGTTAAACATTTAAAAAATTGAACTATTTAAACTTGTAATTTGAATAATAATTAGAAAACATTATTGACAATAAGAACGATTAACACTGTTAATGACTAATGATGATTAATTCGGTGTATTCATTACTTGACTTTGGAAAGTGTCAGCTCAGAGTGCTGTTGTTGTTGCGCGCTTCAGATCTACATAGACTCCCAAAATTTTCCTCTTCAGTTCTCTCCTGTCAGCTCTTGTCACATAGCTTAGCTCACTCTGCAGGGTACGCTCATTATGCAGCAGCAACTGTTCTGTTTCTCAGTTAATCTCTTTTTATTTCAGTGTGTGTGTGTGTGTGTCATTCATCTAACTTTTCTGCTGTCTTTATTTCCTCCTCTGTGTTCACAAATGAACAAAACAAAGAGATGTAGCAGCTCTCTATGTGGGCACGGTGGCTGCTTTATTCACATCATAATGCCACAATAATACCATAACATACGGATGCTTTGGGGGATTTTTTTTTTTCCCCCATCACGCTCAGATAGGCTTTGTAGCATGCTAACATTTGCTACTGAGCTAGGCTAAAGCTGATGATGATGTGATATGTTTTATTGCTACTTTTTTTCAAAAAGCTCCATATAAAAATCTGACCTGCCGACCAAGATTAAGCTTAATAAGAAGCTTTTGGGAAGTCTAAGGAGCTTGGAAAGAAAAGCATCTGGACTTCTTTAAGTTGCTTGAAGACGTTTCACCTCTCATCCAAGAAGCTTCTTCAGTTCTAAGGTCAAATCATGGAGAGGCCCAGATTTAAGCCCTATAGGAGTGTCCCCCAAAGAGGCACAATGGACCTCCTATGGAACTGAACTGAAGAAGCTTCTCGGATGAGAGGTGAAACGTCTTCAAGCAACTTAAAGAAATCCAAGCTCCTTAGACTACAATGACCTTCACACACACGCTTTTGGGAAAAATTCCATTTTCATAAAAACCATCAGATCAACTTCATGCAGATGCTGCACAAAGTCAAGGAGTCGCCAAAAGCTTTAAAATTCATTGTTTGGGAACCAGAATCCGTGTCAATCATGGCAGACTTCTTATACTTGCTGTTTTAAATGGAGATGTTTTGCAAATAACATGCAAAACCAAGTATATTACAAAGCAAGTGTTGCAATTATTTGAATGTGTTACTCACTCAGCCCATTTTTCTGCATTGTAGAAGGTGTCACTCATTCTCATCAACAGATGAGCACCATATTTGTTTTTCTAAAAACTTTACACGGAGTCGCACTGTTACTGCCTTCTGGAATTTTTATAATTTATTCCCAAAGCAATGAGTAATGCTCCCTTATTAAAAGCAAGTTAAAAACTCCTAACTCGACGTGCCAAACTGTCTGACTCTTTGAAACACTGTCTCAATAAATGAAACATTACCGAAGCCTCTGATTTTGTTACAAAGTTGTCTTGCACATCTCCCAGAATTACAAACTGTGCCTCGGAAACGAATGATCCCTCTCACAAATGAATTCCTCCTACACGTCTAACTCCTCCACCTCTTCCTCTCCTGTTTCTCTCTTTTGTTGTTTTTTTTCCCTCCCTCTTTCTCACTTCTCTTTCGATCTCTGCAGGAACAAAAGGATCAGAGTTATTCTACTGTGAAGACTGCCGCCACACGGATCAGTGTCAACAACCTTAAGCCCGGCACCACATATGTCTTCCTCATCCGCCCCTTCTCAACACCAGCTCCTTCCTCAGCCTTGTCTTCTTCCCCGCTCTCATCTTCCTCCTCTACGTCCTCTTCCTCTTCTACATCATCCTCCTCTTCATCCTCATCCTCGTCCCCGCCGCCCATTGATTACGGGGCGTACAGCACTCCCCTGGAGCTGCAGACACTTGGCGAGTGTGAGTAGCAGTTTTATTCCTCCTCCCCCTTCCCCTCCTTGATTTCTCTCCTTTCTCCCCACTCCCTTCTCTTAGACCAGGCAGATTGGGTAGGCGTTCGGTGCAGGCACCTGGCCAGCCCACACAATGAGGCGTGCTGCTAGTGAGACAGATATGGGATGTGACTGTGTCTAAGATTATGTGTGAAGATTCAAGATATTAGCAGTAAGCCGTGAAATGTTTCTTCTTTGCGCCTGTTGATATAGTGTCCCTTATGCCACCTCAGGGTTTGGCTGGTATCCTTCTTGTTTCTTGCCTTGTACTTTTCACAAATATATTTTTTTCAACCATTGTATTTCTCCAGGAAGAGGAATGTTGAGAATTTATAGTATTATAGCGGTGTTGCTTCGCACCAGAGGGGTGCATTACTTTTGCAGAAACCTTTATAATGTGTGATCGAAACGTTTTGTGATTCCTTGATACAAATTTAGGCCCTACCTCCAGCACTCTCTGTGCTCCTAATCTGACCACTTGCAATTGTGACTTTATCATGGACCTCAAAATCGCATCTAGCTGAAAAATTAATCTCCGTATCAGAATGACTGACCATTGTCCAAGCTCTAATACAGCGAATTAGATCAGGAGTTCAGTCGGCACCATTAGGTGTCTAAAGCCTTGATTATACTCCGTTGTGGACACGGACAGCTGGAGACTCGATGACCGGGAAGCCATAATATCAATTCTCTGCTGACAAGTCTGCGCGGTCACAAAAAAACAGCCAAGCGCACAGACATCTGCACCGACCTTCGCGCTTCCCGTGTTATGACGACATTTTGTCACTCAGACCGAGCAGACCCGAGTGGACTCGTGGACGTGGAAAATATAACTGAGGCTTAAGGCAGAAAAATTGACACGAGTGATGTGAACTGTGCACATGCCATCATGCACCCTCTCACAGCGTTAAAACAGCTTCTGTCTTAGCCTCATACAAGTTTCTCCTCTTAAAAGAGTTTTGACACAGTAGACACAGTAGAATAGATTCAAATGTGTGAGTGGCTAAAAGCGGTGCTGACGTGCACGAAGACACTTCTTAAAGGTTTTGGCTGGCTGTCCAATTCAAGAAGTTTGTTTTTGTTATTCGTGGGTTCATAAAATCGCCCCACATACTGCATCACCAACTAACAAATCATACAGCTTATTACATTTATCTGTCAATTAACTTTGTGTGGGAGACGGTGAATATTAATCAACACTGACATTTAAGCCTAAACAGCTTGGAATTGTGCTTCCCACTCAGTTAAGAACTGACCAAATCATGCATTACATGCACGAAGGTAAAGTAACAATGAAAACAAAGGAAAGAAACTGTAGGAAAACACATCTCAACATGTCGTCCTGTCAACCTTAAACCTGCAATAAAAGCTTGAAAATTACTGCATTGTTTGTGGCTGGATGTTTGACTCTAACTGTGCTTTAAGGTGTAGTTTAAACTAAAATGCAGTTTGGATAAGTAACATGTTCATGAGAGGAACCAGGTGTAGGTAGTGTAAGAAAACAGGATGTAGCAGGCGCCCACTGCAACACAGACGGGTTCAGCGAGCTCTAAACATTTGAAACTAACATGGATGAGAAATATTTAAAATATGAAAATGTGCATAATTGTATGTCAGCTGATACACTAGAGTATAAAACAGCATCTAGAACAACTACTCAGTGACTGTAAAGATGAGGCTGTTCTGTTGATGTCAGTGCTTCTTGTTTACTAAAGCAAAAAAGATTTCTTCATAATTTGTCCTCAGCTCGTGTTCTTCTTCAGCTGAATGTCAGCAAGATCATGTGCACAAATGTCCCTGTGATTCTTTCCTAGGCTCATAACTGCTACTTATGTTGTTCGGTTAAGGTGTGTGTGTGTTTATATGTGTAATAACTACGTTTTGTTATTTGCAGTGGCACTGGCGTCCAGTGAACAGAATCCGGTGGTGATCATTGTTGTCGTGTCTGTGGCTGCCCTCATTATGCTGCTCTCCATGGGAGCTGGACTGCTCATCTGGAGGAGGTAGATATGAATATACTGATGTAAACATGCACACAGTAGATTAAGTCCCTAGCCACTCCCTATGGTTCGTGAAGGCCTTCCCAGATTTTAGTATCTTTTTACACACTTCGTACGCATCATAGACTCGGCTGCATATTAAGTTAACCATCACATGCAGCTCCATCTTAATCCAGATTATAGTAATCTGTCTGTAAGAGAGGATCCTGTAAAAGGACCATACATTAACAGTGATTCTGCGTTGTGCAGCCACGCTCACCATCGTTTAATATGCAACATAAAGACATCAGCTTGATAATGGCGCTGTCCGCACCCGGGGGAAAATGTTGGCAGGGTCAAAACCTTCTTTGATCATTTTTTTGGCTCGAAGTTCATAGTTCTTTGCTCTCTAATTAGTTTCCACATAGAGAAATGGAGCTGTTTAAAACAGCTGAGATGAAAGGTTTAGGTAGTGTCACTTGTATAACGGCAGACACATGGTTTGCAAAGTGATTTCGCTCTACCTCTTGGGTTTACACTGAATCAAAGGGTCTTTTTTTAACGTTGTTTTATAATGAGAGTGGAACGTTCAGCTTTATTACTCTACCTTTTTCAGTAAGGATAAAAAACTGTTAAACTGAACTAACGTTTAACCTTAAACCAAAATGACTCACAGCTAATGCAAATTACTCTACTCTTTTTCTGCATATTGCTCAGTTTAATTAAATTCAATTTTTGTTTCAAATTATTATAGTTATTATTGTTACTTATTTATTTATTATATTCTGTTTTCTTTTAGTACAGCTGGGCTTAAAGTGGCAGTCTGGTACAATTAGGTTCAGTTTGGGTCATTTTTAATGACGCAATTTAGATAAGATAATTGTTATGATGGAATGTTTTTAAAAAATTGTAAAGTGGGGCATTGTGAGCATAGGTGTTTAAGTAATTAATTGGACTTTTAGTCCTCAGGTGATTAGTAGATGTTGCTGCACATTTCCCTGCAATGACTACATTGGTGCCACAGGCTCATGCATTGCAATATATTACTAAAGACAATGTAGGCAATCATAATAACTGACGAATACATATTAACATAACTTGCCAGACTTGAGTGTCTTGACTGTTAAACATTAAATGATTTTATGATATGGAAGCTGAATATCTTGTCGTGTAGTTACATGTTTTATTCAGCTGAGCAGACAAAGGGAGTGAGTGGATTTCTGCTTGTTCCAAACATTTTGCTCTTTGACTCATGCCCAACTCTGAATTCTACCATCTCACCTCAAATACGCCTACACAGTAACACACAGACTCGCAACTCTTACTGTACTCTCAATCATATATGCAGCACATGAGTAGAGGGCAAATATCTATTCCCACACAGTACACATGCACGCATATGTTTTTTTCTTCTTCCATTTGGCTGCAATTCAACTGTTCAGTCTGTCCAGCGAGATTTTCCAACACATTGTGCAAAGATTTGTCTGTATAGCTTTTGTTCATCCTCTTTTCTTTCTCCGTACACACACACACACACACACACACATACACACACACACACGGATACACTGATCTTCACTGAAGCTGCACTCTCAACCATACAAAGTAAAGTGGGCTTTTTCCACAGCTACACTCTCTGTATGTGTGTATAAAGAGGGGCTGTGTTATAGACACCACGACCAATTCAAGATCCAGACAAACGGGGCAATGATGGATTCAGCTGGGCGAAAAACTGGGTCCTGTTCATTCACAGCAGCGTCATACACATTGGTGGATATCAGTCAAACATTTTTAAAGGAAAATATAGGAATGGATGTACAAACATTCGCAGACATAGTCAAGTGAAGACAACAGCACTGTAGTAGGAAAAGCATAAAATTCAACAAGGTGCTTATTCTCAGTAGACACATACTCTGACACACACACACACAGCACAAGTATTTAAATAAATTCTTGCTTTGAGGAAGGCAGCATCATGCCCTTGTGCACAGCATCACAGTGAATAATAATGGTTATCTTACTCTTTTATTTCCATCACTGCATTCATTGCAAGTGGTCTCCATTGTTCATCGCTGCTGGACCATTAACTAGCTCTTCATGTTTTGCATAGAGACAAAGGGAGAATGGTGTGATGCCTCAATTACCATGTTCGTGTTCGCAAAGACAGCCAGCTTACAGCTATGGCTGGAGGGTCTCAGTTACATCGATCTGCCTGTTCACACAGACACATGCAAATGAGTTCCACTGCACACACATAAAGGCATGGATGGACACTGGCAGCGAAATGCATTTATGGCACATCACATTTATGGATGTGCCCTTGATGCTATGCACGGTCCTCAAACCTACTTCATTTTTCACTTTTTTTTTTTTTTTTTTTTTTTTGAACTTTTAATTGCAGAGCAGGAAAACAGCAGTCACCAGCATATACATACACAGGACAAAGATGCATCTACATGTATAGCAGGACGTGGGAGGCAGAAAGAGAAAGCCAACAGCAATATTAATAAACAATGAAAAAGGTTAACAATCGTCCCTTTGTTGCCAGGCTAAATCCCGTAAGCCCGATTTCAACCTCTGAGCAGAAGGAGTGTTCAGGTGGGCCAAAAAAGGGTCCCATATGCGATAGAAAAGGAAAGGTTTGTCCTTAAGTGCTGTAGAGAAGGCTTCCATTGGCATGATACATATCACAGACTGTAGCCACTGGTTGACAGATGGGGCCTTATCAGAAATCCACAGTACCATAATGCACTTTCGAGCGTAGTGCAGCAGTATGTGAAGGAGATCTTTGCTGCGAAAGCCGGCAGGTAGCTCATCGTTCAGTCCTAACAGGCAAGTCCTTGGACCCAGATGCAGTCGGCAATTAAATATAGTACATAGCTTGTCTATAAGTGATCTCCAAAACTGTAGAATAACAGGGCAGCTCCACAGACAATGAAAAAAGGAACCAACAGCAGACTGACATTTGTTACAGAGATTAGGCAAAGCTGGATACATTATGTGTCTCTTCTCGGGTGTAATATAAAGCCTATTTATAAGTTTAAACTGCCTTTCCCAAATAGAATTAGATGCCAAGGCTTTAAAAGGACGACAACACAACTCATCCCAAGCTTCAGCATCTATAGCGCCTACGTCTGATTCCCATTGGCCCTTGATTTTGTTAGAGTTATCCATTCTAAGATCAGAGAGAATGTTATAAATCTTTTTAGTGATACATTTTAGTTGGGTAGTTTTTACCATGAGTGATTCTATAGGAGAAAGACCAAACCCTCCATTCAAATCCTTCAATTTAGAAGTAATATAGTGCTTTACCTGAAAGTACTTCAAAAAATCCTTATTGGTCAGACCAAACTTGCTTTTCAGTTGATTAAAAGTAAGAAGAGAGTTCTCATGAACAAGATCACCCACTGTATTAATCCCTTTTTGAGACCAGTCCGCAAAACCAGCCTGAAGACCAGGTAAGAAGTCAGGGTTTTCATGAATAGGAGTAAGAAGGGAGAAACAATTATAATATCCTTCCAGGCGCCTGACTTTGCGCCAAATAACGAGCATATTCTTTAGCACCATATTATCTTGTGTTAGAACTGTGGCTTTACCTGAGGAAATATATAGCAGGTTCCGCAACGGAATGCCCTTTAAAGAAGCGGACTCAGCGCTGAGGTAAATGGAATCCGGATCGTCCATAAACCATTCTGTAAGAAATTTAAACTGTGCAGCCAAGAGGTATTGTGGGAAGGAGGGAGCGGCAAGACCGCCTTTCTGAACAGGCAAACACAGAAAACTGTATCTCAGCCTAGGTCTTTTCTTACGCCATATAAAAGAAATAATTGAACCATTTAATTTTGACAAAACCTTTTTGGACAGAGCAAGCGGTAACATCTGGAATAAATACAAGAGGCGAGGGAGGATATTCATCTTGACCAGATGAATACGACCTAAGAGAGACAGAGGGAGGCTGCACCACCTACCCAAATCGCGATTGATGGTCTGAATTAAAGGGGTGTAGTTCAGACTATACATTTCTTTTAGATTCGGTGAAATCTTTACCCCTAAATAAGTGAAACCGGAGGGAGACCAACGAAAAGGCTGAGAAATGTTTGGATCAACCTCATTTAGAACAGAGAGGGGCATAGCGTCACTTATAGAAAAATTGATCTTGTAGCCTGAGAAGGAGCCGTATTGGGAAATTAACGCAACTAATCTAGGAATTGAGTGAGCAGGAGAATTTAGAAAAATTAAGACGTCATCTGCATAAAGTGAAATCTTATGTTGAGAATTGTTCAAACAGAGTCCTTCAATAGCAGCATCCTTCCTAATGGCTGTGGCAAGGGGTTCCATAGCCAGGGCGAATAACAAAGGGCTCAGCGGACAGCCCTGTCGACTGCCACGTTCAATACTGAAATTGTCCGACCTATAACCATTGGTAATCACTGCCGAAAGAGGGGAAGTATAAAGGATCTGGATCCATTTAACGAAGTTGTCACCTAAACCAAATTCTTGAAGTGTGAAAAGAAGAAACGGCCATTCCAGACGGTCAAAGGCCTTTTCAGCGTCAAGTGAGATGACTAGAGCCTCAGGGTTAAACAAAGATGAGTGCTGAATAATGTTAAGTAGGCGCCTCACGCTATGTGTGGAATACCGCCCTCGTATAAAACCAGTTTGATCATTCTCAACGATCGAAGGTAGTATTGGCTCAAGACGTACAGCCAGGACCTTAGCAAGTATCTTCAAATCAAGATTTAAAACAGATATAGGCCTATAGGAGGCGCATTCTTCTGGAGGTTTCCCCTTCTTCAGAATTAGCGAAATATTAGCCTCCATTAAGGAGGGGGGGAGAGTGCCTGCCTCAAAAGAGGACAGAAGCATCTTATACAGTGGGGAAGTCAGAATCTTACTAAATTTCTTAAAGAATTCCCCCGTGAACCCGTCTGGACCCGGGGCTTTGTTATTTGGAAGCATCTGAATAACTTTCAAAATTTCACTTTGCGTTATAGGTTTACATAAATCATCCCTTTGGATTTCAGTAACTTTAGGTAAATTTAGTCCTAAGAAGAAGTGATGCATACCTTGTTCCAATGTTGGTTTAAACTGGGAGGTATATAACTGCTTATAAAAAGTTTTAAAAGTATCATTAATAATTAAATTGTCATATTTAGGTAAACCAGATGAGTCTCTAACACATGGGATATTACAACCAGCACCCTTATTATGAAGAAGATTGGCCAGATAGCGGTTAGGTTTATTAGCAAACTCATATAACCTCTGCCTCATGAAGAAAAGAGATTTCTCAGCCTTTCTTGTCAATAGTGCCTCCAAAGCTGTTTTAACCACCTGAATTTCATTCCTTAATTGCTCTGAAGGTGATTCATTATGTTTAGCTTGCAGTTCGTGCAATTCCAGTTCCAATTTCCGTTGTTCCATCTGATTTTTCCGCTTCAGGCCTGCTGAATATGATATAATCAGTCCACGGGTGTAAGCCTTCAGGGTGTCCCAAAGCAGGCCTGGAGAAACTTCAGGGGTTGCATTGACCTTTAAAAAATGTTCAAGCTGATCATTTAAAAATATTTCGAATTTTGGGTCGTGAATCAAAAAATTGTTAAATCTCCAGGTATGAGACCGAGGGACAGGATTTAGATCACATTTTTCACTTTTAATATAGAGTGCGTTAGTTGTGCCTCTGTAATGGACATGGGGTTTGTCTCTCCCTCCTCTTAACCCCTTCTGTTCCTGCAGCTCTTAGAGTCCAAAAAAAAGGAAATTATTCCATTTTATTTATAAAGCGTCATATCAGGCCAAGTAAGGTAAAGACGCTACAATAATACAGAGAGAAAGCCAACTATTTGACAACCCCTTATGAGCAAGCATTTGGCAACAGTGGGAAGGGGAAACTCCCTTTTAACAGAGAGAAACCTCCAGCAGAACTTGGTGCAGCAAAGGTTTGAGGTGAGGGGATGGCGACAGGACCAGTGATTTTATTTTCTGTGAGTTGGTTTGAATTACCATATGTGGGTACACCACTACAACAGATCGTGCCATATTTTACCGCATAATTGGTGTATTTAACTTTCTGCATCGACTATTCTCTTAGTCTTTAGATCTCTTGTGTTGGACAACCTATAGCAGTCTACTGATTAAGTTTAATAGTCAAAGTTACTATTAAAACAACGAATATTTTAGCATTTCTGTACCAGAAGCCCTAGAATTGCTTCCCATTATCTTGCAATTTACGTATGCAAGAAAATTGCTTTAAGGCTCAATCAAATCTCAAAATAGTTGCTGATTGCTTTTATGGTAATACATTTACTGATGAACTGAGAAACTCTTGCAGCTCAGTCTCACCATTATAAAGATGTTATTTAAGCACAGGTTCATCATCAGTCATAGTCACTTACAGTGACATACAAATTATTATGAACTCTTATTAACATAAAGTGGTAATAAAAACAGATGAAAAGTGGAGGGGGCGTGATGAGATAAGAGAGGGTATTTTGTATTTTCTTCACTTTGAAACCTCACCTTGATGCTCTATCCTATCATTTACACACATACACACAGAATCCAGTGGTGCCTGACAGAGTTTGATAGAGCCAGAGTTCCAGGGCATTGCCCAAACATTCTCCAGGAAGCCCAGGCTTGACTGGTCAGTGCAAGGATTGTTTACCCTTCACCAGCCACACCAGCATGCGTTTCTGTGTCTTCTGATTGAATGTGTGCGTGTGTGTGTGTGTGCGTGTGTTTTGGTGTCTGGTGAGTGAGTTACAAGTTATCAAGAACAGAGGATGGAGAGGAGTTCAAGAAGAAAGAAAGAAAGAAAGAAAGAAGCAGGAAATTAAAGATGAGGGTCATTTCATAGGGCTGATGACACTTGGTGACACAGTAAAAAAAAAAGTAGGATTCAAAGGGGAAGAGATGGGGAAGCTAAGAAAAAAGGTCTCAAACACAGCAGTGTATAGGTGCATGCATATGTTGAACAGATCAGTGCTTTTATGTCTGGAAGTTACTTATGCATAAAGCCATTTTGTCAGTCTTGCTGTTTATTATTCACCAGATAGTGTTTAAATTAACACCTTTGTAAGTAATAACTTACAAATGAAGCTGAAACTATATTTGTCTTTATCTTTGTGTGAGAGTAGGTTTTAGAGTAACACTATTTATCTGCCCCAAGGGAGAGATACTTATGTGGTAGCAGGGCTCATCCGAGTAAAGCAAAACTCAGCAGTGGAATAAAGTGAATCTCATTATACTAATGGATAAAAGTTAAAGTGTTCTCTTTTTTTTTTTTTTTTTAATTACCTAATTTTACGTGCATTTTGCCATACATATTGTAAATCTCCTCCGGCCTAATACCTCAGCTAGGATTCTATTCATGCTCTCTCACCTATTATTCTGCACCTGCATTATTCTAGGATATGTAGGCACGGAGTTGAAAGAGCTGACATGGAAGCAGCATAATTTACATGACATCCATCTTCTATTTTGTTTTAAAGTTCTCACCCTAAAGTGTGAGTGACTGTACCTAAAAATGTACAGCTGCATAAAAGTGCATGTTATTACTAATTTTATAATTATGATCGATTTTTGAAGTTGCCATAGAAATTGATTAAATTAAGCAAAAGCACACACAAAACCTATCAAACTATTCTGACATCCTCGACCAGCCAGCTGAGGCCTTTCTGTGTGGAGTTTGCATTTTCTTCCTCTGGGCAGCAACTTCCTCCCACAGTCCAAACACACACACACCAGGTCAACTGGTGATTCTAAATTGGCTGTAAGTGTGAATGTGAGCGTGGACGGCTGTCTGATGGGAGCCCTGCGTTCCCCGAATAACTCGGATTTTTTTTGTGTAACACCCCCTCAACTCCCACTCGGAAAGTTGAAGCAGAACAACGTACCCCCGAGTTATCAATCCAAGATGGCGGCACTGAACATAAACAATAGTAAAACTAAACTTTTAATCTGTACTGCCACTGTTTTGTATTTTCAACTCATTAAGTCATACGCAGAGCAGTGATTAGTCTTTATCTCTGAATATGTTTTTTAGTTCTAATAGCTCGACTATGCTAAGAATCCGCTAACTCGGGAATAATGTCGCTCACAAGTCCTGACATCTGAGTTCTGAGGTGTCTGGAACATGGCAAGAATCTTGGCCTGTGATATCTGCTTTAGCTCCCCTATGATGAAGATGAGGTAGATAATTAGAAGAAGATGGAAGGATGGACCTTTTAAAATAAGGCTACTTGGGTGTTTCGTTTGCAATGCTAAGGTTGTAGGAGCTTTAGCTTTATTGCCAGCCATAAGATGAGGTGAGATGATAGCATCAATAAATATTAAACATGTCCCCCACTTTGACAGGTATCAAGCTGTCACTCACTCTATCCACACATGACAAGGGAGTGGTTTTTAATTGGCTATCGATCAGATGCCAGGATAAGACGCATACATTCATCGGTGCCCTGGTTTCTTTTAGTCTTCTCCAGCTAACATAACCGGTTTTGCCAAAATGGTTAATCAGGGTACTAAAGGCTAGAAGTATATGATTTATAGAGAAAGTCTGTTTTTCTGCTTGATTCAGATTTTTTTTTTTTGTTGTTGTTGTTGTTGTTGTGTAGAACATTTCTTTCTCTAAAACTATCTAAAAAAAAAAAAAAACCTCACTTAACCTATTCATTGCAATAACTATATGTCATACAACTAGAACAATCAACATTTTTGCTTCCATAGTTAATGCTATTCACATAACCAAAGGGAAAATCTACTAATTTGTTAAATATAGCAGCAAAATTTTAATGCAGTAGTTTTGCTAGTTGAGTTTTACAGATATTCTACATTAAGGTTTTTGCAAAAGTATTGAAACATGTCTTAAATAAACATTGTGTGGCATTTAAAACAGAAATTCCATCCACTTCATGCATATGACATAATATTAGGAAATGAAAATGCAGATTTGTGAAAAATAGAATTGTTGGCATAGCTCAATTAAATTGACAGGATTTCACAGATGTGAATAATGAAGTGTCAATCAACATGAAAAGTTTGTTTTCCCCCCTCCCAAAGAACATATCTGCTCATGAATAGGGCTTAAATGAATTGGGGCAGGGATAGCTCAGTAGGTAAAGTGGTCGCCCCATGATCGGAAGGTCGGCGGTTCGAATCCACTTAACGGCTACCCTGAGGTACCCCTGAGCAAGGTACCGTCCCTACACACTGCTCCCCGGGCGCCTGCTTAGTGGGCTGCCCACTGCTTCACTGAGTGAATGGGTCAAATGCAGAGAAAAACAAGTAATTTCCCCATGGGGATCAATAAAGTATCCATTATTATTATTATTATTATTATTATTATTATTAAAGAGAAAAGAAGTCTTGCCAAAACTAACATTTGAAGAAGCTGAGCAGACAGTGACAGAGTTTGGCCAGAAATTTTAGCATTCACCATCCACACATTTCCTTCTGCCATCTGGTTCTTTTGAAGTTGTGAAATTTAAAAATCAGTCCAGAATTCTTGTAATTCTAGTTTTAGAAATAGACTGCAAGGTCTGTTTACAAAAATTGAAAGTATATTATATGATTTTTTGTACTGTATGTTTACTTGATAGCATCCACTGTATTCCAGTGATTAGATTTTAGAGAAAAATCTGTTTTGGATCCAAAGTTGTGTTGAATGACTAAATTCATGAAAAGAGCCAGAATTGACAATGGCACCCCCTCCTTGTTTTCTTCCCAGCAGCGTCTGCTCAGGCTCTTCCAATGTAACTCCTGCTAGCGTGGTGCTGCTTTCGACCTCCTTCTCCACCCTTCCTCCTCCTCCTCTTCTTTCTCCTCTTCCTCCCTTCACAGAGCTGATGCCCAGGTACACTGGCATGTCTGTAGTCTCTTTCTCCCTGCTCCCCTAGCCCCACATTTCTGTCTCCTTTCATTTCCTCATACCGAGAGAATCATAATAACCATTTCTTTCCTTTTTCATGAAGCGGTTCAGCACAGTTTTATTTATATCCTCGCCACTGCGCTCCACCGAGATCTGAAATCAAACTAAAAATGTAAAGGCCAGTCATATTGATTGATTGATTGATTGATTGATTGGTAATTTATTTCAACATGTGAACAATATACAAGTACATTTAGAAAAGAAATGAGAGAAAAAAAAATATACTATACAAATTACATACAAAAAAACATTCTGATTAATTTACATGTTGAAAGGGAGTGGGAATTCATACTCAATAAGAAGCAACCTTCCAATGAGTACTACTTTGCATCTGCTATTTCATTTTTGTCACATATATGACATTTCAGAAGAAGAAAGGGAAATGGTCACATAAATCAATTTATGAGTCTTTTTCATGCATCCCTACCACTACTCCTGCTACTACTACTTTCTACTACATCCTTCTTTGGTATTTGGTATTAGTATTCATGCTTATTAGCTTGTTGTCACTCCTTTAACTCCTTATGCCTAGTGTATCATATTTGATACATGGGTTTTTGTGAGTTTTTGAGACTTTGTCTCTAATTTGAACGTATATTTTTAAGAAACAAATTGCAAAAAGATGCCAGATGTAGCTAATATGATAAAAATTAAAACTCATATATGCTAATTGATATTAACTCTTATTTTTTAATTTTTCAGAAGGTTCAATAAGCATACTATTTTAAATATATATATATCAATTTGTGGCAGTTATTTAATGAGTACAGGGCTTAGATGGTTGATTTATCCTGCTGTGTGTCCTAGCTTCTGTTTTTCTGTTACTTTTCTAATCTCTGAGATGCATATTTTTCGTCTCTCTTTGCTTCTTCCGCTGCTCCTTGCAGTCTACTTTATAGGCTATACTGTGTGCCTCTTCAAGTTTCAACTTCCTTGCATAACCTTCTTCCCAATTATCCTCTTGTTCGCAACCTCTTATTTTCATGTCACTTCCTCTGCCTCTTCGTCGCAGCAGTACTTCCTTCATTTCTCTCGATGATTTCTCCACTGCTTTGCCCTTCTCCCCTTGCCGCGTTCGCTATTTGCTCCCTTACCTCCACTCCTCCCTTTGGTCTCCTGCATCTTGTTTCTCTCGGTACCGTGGTGCCCTCCATTCTCATCTTCCTCCCATTCCCACCCCTTGCTCCCTTTACGCTGTGCTCCCTTATCTATTAATTCTTGTCTCCTCTCTCCGGTCTGATATCTCCTGCCCTGAGGAGTTGTGGTGCATGTGTCTGCTGGTGTGTTTTGACAGACAGGGTCCTGACCTTGTCTCAGACCCAACTGCTACACAGGCTGAGGGATGTGTCAGCCTCACCCTCAGCCACGTCTCTCCTTATAAAAACTCACGGGGACATGCACATGCAATATAACAGGATCCTGTAAAGCGCGCACACACACACATGTGCGCCCACATGAATTTGTGCAGACACACTCATGCACAAACGACACACATTAACATTCCCATGTGCACATACATACGACTGTCGTACTCTCTGTATACTCCCTCTCAGCTGTGCACCAGCTCTTTGTGTAGTGCAGATATATTATGATGTTCACATTAACACATGCCTGCCTGAGCAGGTATAATATTGTACTTAAACATAAATCTACACCTCAGTGTCATCTGTGCTCGGGCCTTAACTGTGACACGTTGTGACTTCTTTGTCAAAACAGCCACAGCAGTCTTTGCTAGCCATGGCAGCAGAACGTTAAGTATGTTCCATGTTCACTTGTTGATATTATTGATGCAGATATACATACACGTCTGTTCTTTTAAAAGGCTTAGGCTAAACTGATTTGCTAAAGACCTGAAGGACGAGGCACTCTCAAGATTGGCATTTGAAGAAAACTTTCAGATGTTTGTACTTGACCTTCTCATTCCATATAAAGCATTTAAATGTGCTATGCAGAAATTTTAAACTACCCCTCATTTCTTTATATTTTGCTTCCAAGGAGCGAAACTTTCTTGTAATGTTTTTGAAAAGGTTTTGAACACTTGGTTAAACAACTTGGTATACCTTAGCATAGTTTGCAGTGTGTCCTTAAAAAAGGGAGCAAACTGGACAAAAGAAGGGACAAGCCTGAAACACTATCTAATGCAGATGAATAGTATCTGAAAGTCATGTGTATAAGAATTAGTGTTTAGCGAAGCCTCATCAGAAATGGTCTAATGGGTAGTGTCAAGATACCATTTTTAGGAGAGAAATACAGGTATACCAAATTATACAAAAACTGGACTGAAAATCAGTGGCAATGGCACTCATCGAGTAATAAATCGTTTTGGTTAAAATCATCAACAAAATCTATGGATGACATCAGGAGAGAGGTACAGCATTGAGTGCCAATAGCCATCTGTAAATTACGATTCCAGACAGTAGCGTTGGAGATCTCGTCAACACTGATGGAATTATGAACTCCAAAAAAACAAAATACAGTCAGATTTTGATCCGCCATGCAATGCCATCTGGAAAGCATCAGATTGGGAACTGCTTAATTTTTCAGTATGACATTAAAATCCAAACACACTGCCAATGCAGTAAAAGCACAACTGAATTGAAAAACCCGGACCTTACCATTACTGAATTATACAAACTCTGTTTCTGGCTTTCATGTTGTATTTCCATGTATGTTTGCGCATGCTCCAATAAGTCAGCGCAACATTTTCAGTTTTCCTATGAATATACAAAGAAATGAGAGGAGGCTTGAGACTTTTGCACACTTTTATACTATATTTTGGTATTTGTAGACTATATTTTATTGGAAACCGGTTGTTAGAAAAACTTCTGATGTTGTTAATTATATCCTCAGTAATTCTTTAGTCTTGTTTTTCCTCTATTTTTCTAATCTAAGTAAGTTTGTTAGTAGCCAGCCAAATGTTAATTTGTCACTGACAGTGTGAGTGTGCGTGGCATTTGTGTTGCATGCAAAGAAAAGAAAAAGAAGCTTTTTTTCAGCCAGAAGCCATCAACAGTGAGATCCTATTGAGCTTGCTCCTCTTTAGGCCCCTGTGGTGACAAAGGATGAGGACAGTCCAGTTGCCAAAGTGTATATATATTCATTTCTTGGATGAAAAGTTATTCAAGGTGAAACAACAATAGTGTATCAATTGCAAGGCTGTTGGTGTGAGTCGGTGGCACACTCAAATAGGCAGGATTGGCACTGAGCCTCGGACTTTTCTGATGAGTGAACACTTCAGGGGTCTTTATGAATGCTTCTCCACATCCTTTCTCCTCTGTCAATATTCTCATTGTTGCTTCTTCTCTCTTGGCAGTTACTACTTATAACCATGGCTCAAGATAAAGAGCAGCTGATTCTGCCATTTACCTGTGTCTGCTAAATGGGATTAAAAAGAAACTCTCTCTGATGACCGTCTCTCTCTTTCTTCGCAGGCAATGTGGCTACAGTAAGGCTTCTCAAGAGGGAGATGAGGAACTTTACTTCCAATGTAAGTGACAAAAGTGATGATTGTATTATACAGCATCACTGTGTCTGTATAAAGTGTATGGGACAGGAGGCGGAATCTGAAAAAAGGCTTTGTCTTTTCCTATTCCAGTGCGGGAATGGCATGTGAACACACATGCCCGTGCATTACAGATGACTTTTGAGGCATTAAGTAGCGCCGCAGCCTTGATTCGCAATTCTGAGTGCATGCTTAGCCAACTCTGAGCACACTGACACACTCCATTGGGTGGTGTGTGCGTGGTTGAGTTTGATGGGGAGAGATTGAAATCAGGAGGAGGAGGAGGAAGATAAAGAGCCGGAGATGAGGGGAGGAAAAAGAATGGGGGAAAAAAAAAAAGGCTAAAATCTCATGAACAAGGCAGGCAACAAGCGAGATTGTGCTTCAAAAGCAGAACAGTAAATGTTGTTTTACAAGGTTGTAAATGCTTCTTTTTTTAACCTCTGGTCACAAAGCTCTTAATAGGTTTTTTGTTTGACAGTGACAGATTGAAACAAGTTTGACATATCTGTTCCTGTTTGTGTGCGGGTTTGCCTGTCAGTGCTTTGCTAATGTGGTGGCTGTGTGTGTGTGTGTGTGTGTGTGTGTGTGTGTGTGTGTGTGTGTGTGTGTGTGTGTGTGTGTGTGTGTGTGTGTGTGTGTGTGTGTTTTAGAGTTTATTTATGTGTGTATGCATGCAGAGTTTGCTTTCTCTCCTTTTTTTTTTTTAATTGTGTGTGAGTGCGCAAGCGTGTGCTCGTGCTCATTTGCGTTGTTTAATCTCCCAGCATACTGAGCCCTCTAGAGAGGTTTGGAGCACTATGTCTGATGAATAATGAGCCGAAGCCATGCGAATGGGAATTAAATCTTCCCAAACAAAGACATGCCAACAGCTGACAAGCACGTAATATACACAAACACAGAAACACACCGAAACATTTTTGGCCTGCTTTTCAGAGACACACACACGCACCTTTCTTTCCGAAACTTGGACACCCATATAAACATTTTTTCCTCATTATTCAACACAAAAGTCCGTTTTGCGTTCCGTGCATGCAAACCCAGTGCAGCATGCTTTCGCGTTCCTGCAGGTCTGCTTTGTCCGAGAGCTGGAAGCACGCAAAGTAGTGGGTGTTATGATTTTTTTTTTTCCCATCTGTTCGCCTGCCAGACTCTTAAAACACATTCTACAACCATATATTAACGCGTGAGGACAGGGGAAGAGAGACGAAAAGTGAATAAATGAGCGTGTGAGTAATAAAGTAGAGGAAGAAGGAGGGGAAAAGGAGGGGAAATGAGTGAGTGAGTGAAGGGCGCACTAAGAGGTTTGAGGGATTAAGTGTGATGAGGTGAACTGGCAGAGAAGGAGACTCATCATAAGTGACACTGCTCAGAATATTAGTTTTATGTCAGAGTATGTGACCTAGAAATATTCAGCACATATTCCATGAATGCGAGGAGAAGAGGCTCGTGACTCATTTGCAATGCCATCGATAGTCTGACTCTGCATAAGAGAGCGACGGCAAGAGAAGGTGTGTAAGGAAATGAACGGAGAAAGACACAAAGAAGTTTGTGTTCTTCTGTCTATAATGAAAGAAAATGTTCTTGAATATGTTTCAGTTTCCCTTCGAGTGTGCCTATAGCAGTAACTCGGTGAACCCTGAATCTAACCAGCTGCTGCAGTGCATGTGTGATGAATGAACATGAAAAGCTAAATGCTACAAAGGTGACTTTGCTAACAAAGCTATTTGTTAGTTAACCTTGAAAAGTTGGGTGTTGATTATAGTCAAGTAGACCTGCGACAGACAGGCGACTTGTACAGGATGTACTCAGCCTATGGCAACTGGTCCCCTCACAGCTCTGAATTAGATCAGCGGAAGAGGATGGATGGAAGAACATTCAAGCAGACTGACCTTGAACAGTTTATACTACAAATGCAGATTGAAGATTAAGTCCTTACTGGAGTAGAGATTTTTCCTGGTATGTGGGCATATGTATGATGTAATGTTGTATTTGTGATATTACGCACTGGGTTTTGAAGTCCTGCTGTGAAGCTTCAAGATGAGCGTTTCCATCTTTGCTAGAGGGGGAAAAAAACGGATATGGCAGGAAGGGGTGGGTCTGACTGTGAAACTGCGTGCTCATTGGGTAATGACAAGTTGTAAGCCAATGACTGCGTGCTTTCATACCACAGGTAATCCTCCATTTTGAAACATGGTATGAACAAAATTTACAAAATAGTCTCAAAATGCATGACTGAGCCCATAAACCCAGAGGTCAGCTGATTTCCCATCGACGTCTGTAAGACAGGAAATCTTTATTGCAACCACAAGTATCGCCATCTGGTGGCCTTTAGATAGAATGCAGATTTAAGGCTCAGCTTCATGTTTCCAACCCAGATGCTATGTGTTTTGTGCATTTGTGTCTGATTTTAAGCTACTATAGGAAAGAACATTCAGTCCAACACTTGAATAAAAGTGTATATATAAAAGTGTATTATAACCTTGAAAAACTGACTAAGAACTGAGATATTTACCTTAACCCTACAGTTATATAGAGCTATATAGAGTTTGATAGAAGAAAGCTTTTCAGCATTTTCAAACATCAATGGTAAAACTCTGGTATTGATTTCAGGCTGGAGATCAAAGAGCAAAGCCTTCTTCCCAGACACAACATTTTGGTCTAATGTTCAACTATCATACACAGAGAAAGTCTTTCTTGAAGGAGACAGACATAGCAATTCCTTTCACTGATGGTAGCCTCAGTAGAGCACAAAGCGATGCAGACTTTAGAAATGCTTTGCTTTGTGTTGAGAGCGAGGTCCAGCCAGTCTGGGAGTGTTTCTTTATATCTAATGTGGATATGTTGCTGCTGGGTACTTCAGACGTTATAAAGAATGTGCACAATAAATGATGTAATGTCTTACAAAGTGTAGAAAACACATGTCTCATTTTATATCACCAGTTTTAAAACTATATAAATATTTTTGTGTGTTTATACCACTGCAGTTAAGATCCCAACACGGAGGACCTACATTGACCCCGAGACTTGCGAAGACCTACTTCAGGCTGTCCATGCCTTTGCCAAAGAGCTGGACAACTCGAGCATCAAGATCGAGAGAATTGTGCACACAGGTACATGATTATACACAAGAAAGCATCTCAGATTCCACTATTCATCCCAGAGATGATGGTGGAGGACTTCACCACTCGGTGAAAGGGTGCGTGGGCTCAGCAATTTTAGAGTGGGGTAGAAGAGAATAGAAGAATAGAAAAGCCCTTTACTGTCATTGTACATATTCAATGGAACTGTACACATGTTGTTCATCCTTTAAGCTCCAAGCTCCTTTAAGATTGAGGAGAACTAGAAAGCTATACTGTGGTTTAACAAAATAGCATCTAGTTTGTTGTAGTATTAGTGCACATGACATGTGAGCTTCCATATCTGAAAAGGCAACTTGCTGGATAATATTTCTGCTTTGAGAGGTTTTGGAATCATAACTACAGTGAGCGTTTCCTGTTCAAAAAAGTAGTGAACAAAAACATGTTGCGGGCATTACATTTAAAATGAATATTTTTTTTAATTAAACAAAAATAAATCCATCTCTCATGTTGTCTTTGTAATATTTATGCTACATGAAATATTAAATAGATTGTGTTGAATAACTCCCTCTGTTTCATTTAGATTTTGCTAAGCATGCAAATGCATTTTAGGAATGAGGATATAATCAAAAGCAGTATATAGCACAGTAGAAATTATGAATGACAACCAATTTTAATCCATTAATTTTCCAAATATTATAGCAAAAATGCTAAAATATATTGTCCTGTGTTAAAAAGAAAGCCAAAACTATTAGAAACCTTTCAAAGTCAACTCTGTGTCTTTTTGCACTTTCTCTGAATCTGCTTTGAGGCTGAATTGGCATCCAGTTCAATCAAATTTGGGAACTTGCAGACCTTTGCCAAAATTGCGCTAAACTATTGTGGCTATTGTATTTGCCTCTAGTAGATGCTTCAGTGTTTCACCTGCACTCTACTCCATCTTTGATCTCTCTTTGATCCCTTTGTATTTCATCTTTTTCTCTCAATGTCATCACTCTTTCTTCCCAACATGAAGTAGTATTTCTTCATCTAAGTCTGGCTTCCCCCTCTATCCCCTTCAGTCTAACCCTTACTCATTTCTTCTCGCATTCTTTTGATGTTTTTCTCCCTCAGCGCTCTCTTTCTGTGCATCCGTTGACACTGATCACGACCTCTGTTTGTCTCCCCCCACAGGTGACTTTGGGGAGGTGTGCCGTGGCTGCCTGAAGTTGCCCAGTAAGAGGGAGCTGCCTGTGGCCATAAAGACGTTAAGGGCTGGTTGTTCTGACAAGCAGCGCCGTTCCTTTCTTAGCGAAGCTGGCATTCTCGGGCAATTTGACCACTCTAACATAATCCGGCTGGAGGGCGTTATCACCACTGGTAAGAAAGGAGGGAGAGAGGGATATTGTGCAGAGAGCAGAAACAGAAAGGTAGTATAGTAGTAAGGGGATACCACTGGGAAAAGAATGGGAAAACAAAGGAAAATGGGTATAGATGAAAAGAAGCACAGAGTGGAAAAAAACATAGGAATCCAAGGATCAGGGAAAAATTCTACAGTTTGACCAGCTCAGTTGTTGAAGGAAGTAAGGCTGTTGAAAAGGGGTAATTGGGATTTAAGCATCTTAAAATTGCATACAGAGAGGGTAAAAGGGAGTAGCAAGGGACAAGGATTGGGAGGAGCGCTAAGACACTCCAGATACCTCAATAACTCACACGTGGGGGTCAGCGCTTACAGCAAAGAGGGCAAGAGAGGAGGATGGAACAAGAAGTAAAGTTTGAAAAGGAGAAAGCAGGGTGGGTAGATGGATGCCTTGTGCTAGCAGCAGCGGAGCTACATCAAGGTCTATTTTCTGCTGACAGATAGCAATTGAGGTCCAAGAGCGAAAACAGAATGGAAGGAGAGTGGGGGAAAAAAAACTTGAAGGGAGGAGACTGACGAAAGAGACATGAGAGTCACAGAAGATGAGGTAGAGGTTAATGGGAATGGCAGCTGAAGGGAGAAGCTTTAAGGAGTTTGTGAAGTTTTTGTTACTGCCGCTGCGATGCTTTTTGGTGGTGTGTGTGTGTGTGTGTGTGTGTGTGTGTGTGTGTGTGTGTGTGTGTGTGTGTGTGTGTGTGTGTGTGTGTGTGTGTGTGTGTGTGTGTGTGTGTGGGCACGGTGCCCCAGCACACTCTGTGCTCAGTAGGATGGCAGCAGATGTGCAGGGTACAGTAATTGGTGCTAGAGACCCAGCGGGGCCCTGAGATGCACTCCAATCCCACCCACCATCATATGCACACATACACACATTCATCAAAAACCAACATGCACACTCCTCACCACGCACACACGAAAAGGCTGTCCCATATGCTCACTTTTTCTTTACCATCACTGACAAACACACACACACACCTGCTCGCCTGCCTCTTCACTTGGCATGAAATCACAAATCTTTGCACACACACCCACGCACGCCCACATGCCGTTAGACTACAAATCACCTGCTTTACATCACTTACGCCCCCACCGGATTCTTATTTAGCCCCCCTTCCATCCGCCCAATACATCTCACTCACCTGCAAAATACCACCTATTGTCCCTTTGTTCTATACTAATCTTTCTATTCATAATTTAGAGGCATGTGTTAAATGGGTGATCAATGAAGTCACTATTTAAACCTATTATAATCATTATCAAAAAAAGTGAGAGTAGCAGAAAACAAATCACAGTGTGGGAGACCTGGAACAGCTGGTAGCAGGACTGCAAACAAAGATGTTCTTGTAGATAACCACAAGAAATAGACATATTTTTACTGCATAGTCGGTCCATGGTTGTAGCTGAATACATCGGCCATTCCAGCCCTGCGCAAGCCCGTTCAACCACAGACTCATTATCCAGCTCACATTAATTACATGATGGCTGGCAAATTATGGCAGCATCCCTGGCTCTCGCTTCCCACAGCATATTTGGTAACCTTTTCAAATAGCTTCCTAAAAGCGTAGTAATGCTGGGAAACTGGAAACCGGGGATTTTACAGTGGCAATTTATCATTCTTGTATTATGCCTGCATAAACTGTCAGGACTGATCAGACCACCTTTCCATCCTAGAATATGTGTTTGTAGATGTAAAGTTGTTTACATATCTGTCAAGGTTTATCTTACTGTCTCAACCTCCCGCAATCTTTTCCTCCTTTCGTCTCCCTTCCAACAACTGCAGTTTTATTTTCATTTCCCTCCTCCGTGCACTTCATAGCACTACTGGATCCCTGCCATCTGGGCCTCGGCACAGTATGTGTGTGAGCACGCGTGTAGTGTATATGAGCGCGTGCTATTGTGCACAGTAAGAGCGTGCGTGTGTGAGTGTTTCAGGGTCGTTAAACTTGCTGAGACAGCCAGGGCAGCGCACAGGTTCTCCAGGCTTCACTACAGTTCACCGAGTGAAGAATGGCTTCGCACAATGCTTGCCAAGTGGACTAGACTCACTTTATTCCTTCCCTATTCCCAATGTCTCTATTATCATGCTATTGCTTCCCTTTTTCCCTTGACTTCACAATTTTATCCCCGTTTCAATTGTTCATATATGCCCTCTGTCATGTCTTTGTCCAGGAAACACCATGATGATCATAGTGGAGTGCATGTCTAACGGAGCCTTAGATTCATTCCTTAGGGTAAGTTTCATTACTGTGCATTCATCTTAAATATATGTGCTGATGCTCATTATTAAACTGTAATTACTCATTACTACTCTCTGTTTTCAAGCAGCTGCACTAACAACACTTTTGTTCTACTTGTCCTAAATATACCGTTAATATAATGTGGTCCTAGGGCAGCAATTCTTGTGCTTATTACTGTAATAAGGAAAACATAGCATAATTAACTGCACAAATGGAGTGTTTCTGCTCAAAGCTGCTGTAAGCTTCTGTAAACTGTTAGTGTGCCCCTTTGCTCTGTGAACCACTTCACTGTGGTTTATAATGATATGAATTAATGGCCTGTTTGTTTTTATTCTCCAAATAAAGGTTTTCAGCTCAGCAAGCACAACATTGTAAAGCAGAGGCAGATGTGCTTTTTTTCTCCCCCTTCCATTCAGCCTGCTCACAATCTTCTCTCCCACCTCTTCTTCATCTTTCTCTTTTTCCTTCTGTAACCTCAGAAACATGAAGGCCAGTTGAGTATAATGCAGTTGATGGATTTGCTGACCGGAGTGGCGTCGGGGATGAAGTACCTCACCGAAATGGGCTTTGTCCACAAACGGCTCGCCGCGCACAAGGTAAGGGGAGCAGGTGGGAGTAGATGATAGAGGACAGGTATGGTGTGATGAACAGGATGTCGTGTTCTATAATGAGTTTTTGCAGACTACAATTCGTTCTTGTCTGCAAACATCTTTGAAAGCACTCACCTGTAGGTTTTTTACTGAAAGACTACATGAAGCTGAAAATTAGACAAAACTGTCTAAATTATTGTGTCACCCACGTTTCATTAGGGGTGTGTGTGTGTGTGTGTGTACCATGTTTACATATCTTTGTGGGGACCAACACCCCTTATGGGGACAAAAAACCCGTCCCCACAAGTTTGAAGGCATTTTTGAGACTCAAAATGTGGTTTTAGTGTCAGGGTTACAATTAGGTTATGGTTAGGGTTAGAGTTAGGCTTTTATTTTTGGTGGTTACGGTTATGGTAAACGACTAGGGAAAGCATTATGTCAATTAGATGTCCCCACAAGGATATGAAAACACGACTGTGTGTGTGTGTGTGTTTTGTTTGGTTTTTTGTCTTTCATAGAAGAGGCAGTCTATCAAACTACAGATGCAGTGGTCATGTTGTGGAAAATCAGGAACATCTGTTCTTGTAAACAATCAATTGTCTCTGGTGTGATAAGAGCTTTGCCCACCAGGGTAGTGAGCTCTCATACTGTGAGCATTTCCCCTCCAAATGTAAGCCATGCTAATCAGCCTGTTTTCCAAATCGCAGGTGCTGGTTAACTCCAACCTTGGCTGCAAGGTGTCTGGCTTCAGACCTCTTCAGGAGGACAAAATAGAGGCCATCTACACCACGCTGGTGAGATAACATTTTTTCTGCAACCTTATACATCTTATAACTCACACATGTAGGGCATATTTTCTTAATGAGTCTGATCAAATGGGAATTATCATATGTTATGTCAAGTTCAGGTGAGGTCACGTGGGCTTTGAGGTAGAGGGGGAGAAAAATCCAGTGTTTCTATGGTTATTTTAGGATTTCAGTCCAAGGTGAACCCAATCTCCGAACAGTTCCTTTGATCTGCTGGAAATATGCTCAAAGCTTTTCAAAGAGAATATTAAAGCTTTACTTTGGTGAACTCTCCACACACTTTTACATCTTGTCTTACCTCTCCTGTTCCTCTCCGCCAGCATGGAGGGAAAAGTGTGGTGCTGTGGACCGCTCCAGAAGCCATCCAGTACCATCGTTTCTCCTCTGCCTCAGATGTCTGGAGCTTTGGCATTGTCATGTGGGAGGTCATGTCCTATGGCGAGAGACCCTACTGGGATATGGGCAACCAGGATGTAAGTGTGCATTTAAATTCTCCATATTCCTTGCTCCAATTTCAATATTAATTTCTATACTTTTGTACCCTACCTCTCTCTTTTGCCGCTCTCTAATTTTTTTTTATCAATGAATTTTCTATCTGTGCCCACCATGCATCTTATTAATAGAAAACCGAGAAGCCACAGTACCTCTGAGAGCTATTGCAGGGCCTAAGTCCCCCTCTTTAAGTCTGCATCAGCTCCATGACCAATCCTGTTTTCTCTTAAGGATGCATTGACCCCCTTCTAGTGTCCACTGCCTATCCCTGGCTGCCACCCTGCTATTAAGTGTAGAAAATCTCTCAGAAAATAGTCAGCTTATTTCAAGAAATGTAAAGCACTATTTGAGGGGAGTGACTGTCCAGTTAATAGGACCCTGCCACCACTAGCAACCTTTAAAAGTCACTTTGGGTGGGCCCATTTTCCTTGTCACTCTTTTTTCTTTGTCCTAAAAAAGAGGTTTATATTTCCCCCCTTTTTAAGGATGTCATGCCTCTATAGTATAGCTGAAAGCAGGATACAGGTCTGCATATGAGACAACAGACAGCAGATCCTTGTTACTGCTTTTCTTATTAGTGAGGCCAGTGACACTCCAGGCATTATCAGCAAAGAGCTTTTTTCAAGACATATTATTTTTCATCATCCTAATGCCTTTTCAAATGAATTTTATCATAAAGACTACATTTTCTGCAGGCAGCTACGCGTAAAGCAACTGATTACTTGCATGTTCCATTTTTGAATGTCCCAAATTAATATGCATGAGTTATTCAGCGAGCACAAGAATAGGTAGCTTTTTAATACTCTTTGTTAGTGCCCTTTTATAAAGCTGGCGAAAGTTTCATCTCAGCCTGGTTTATATTATCAAACTTTCCAATTGAGAGGGCAAAGATCAAGCTTGTAGAGCGCCAGGGATATTAATCCACTTTAAATTGATACATTATATCATAACGGAATTGTTGGTCGGCCTGTCCACCTGTGATCCGTCGTGCCCTTTACCTACTGGCTCTGATTAAATGGAAAATGTCAAATGCTGAAAAGCATTTTATGAATGCTCTTTACTGAGATAGAAGCTTAAGGGGCTGAGAGGATGGTGGAGTGGGGAAGTGGGTGGCCGGGTAGGCAGAGAGAGAAGAGAGTGTTTTAGGAATTAATGCTGCTGATGGATGTCATTTTTGTGATTATTCTCAGACTTTATTGCCTCCTTTAAGGAGATTGTATTTCTTAGAGTGGTTGCGGTGGAGGATATATCCCATGTCCCTAGATATACTGAAAGGAAACATCTCGTGGGGTGTTTGAGTGAATGATTTTTAATAGGGGGCGACATTAGCTTGATGGAGCAGTAAAGAACATCAAGAGTCTGGAAGGATGCTTTCAAGCACTGCTGTTTGAAGACAGTGAGTTTTCAGAGGCCTGGTGATGATGCTGAGCAGAGATTAAACATTTTCTGAAATTTGATAGTTTATCTTTCTGTCATCGTTGTATTTTTACTCAGTTGTATATAGTATTTGTATTTGTATTCTATTTTTATCTTATTGTATATTTATTTTATTTTATTCTACTGTATATAGTATTTTATTTTATTCTATTCTGTACAGTTGTGTACTGTATTTATTCTTATTGTATTCTAATTTTTGCCTCATAACTTTTGCACTGTCCACTTCCTGCTGTGACAAAACAAATTTCCCACGTGTGGGACTAATAAAGGTTATCTTATCTTATCTTATCTTGTATTTAAGAAAGCACAGACTTTTTAATGGAGTGTTTGTTTCATTGCTTTGATGTTTCTGGTATTTCAAACTTGGCTGGTTTGATTTTTTTCCCCCCAATTCAAAGACCTACCGCATATTGTATTATTGGAAATGAAAAGGTGCTGTTATTGTGATACCCAGTAAGTATCGTGTGAAGTACACCAAGTGACAGTGGATATCACACTAACTGACCTTTAAGTCTGCATACAGCGTCAGTTAGTTGTGAACAAATTTGCAGGGGCTCTTTTTTCCCCTCTGTGATTGCATACCTGCTGTACAGTTCTGGAGCCTTTTTATTACCAAAAACATAATGTATTCCACTCATATTAGGGTGATGATATCTCTGTGAAATCTAAGTATTACAGTTGCCGCAGGCTTGCAAGGTCAGTTTTAGATTTTAAGCCATACAGTGGGACATTCTAGGTAGTGTGATTATTATGTACTTTTATTTAATTTTTTTTTTCCACGTGTGACCTATACAGTCTTCTGTTCTGTTCTGTAAGACTTCTATTCTTGGCAACTAAGCAAGTCCACTGCAAGGGGAAAAGGTTTTAAGCATCTTATTGAACTTTGAAAGTAGGACAAAACTTCTCTACATCCTCGTTCACCTCTCCCACTCTGCCCTACCACTCAGACATGCTCTTTAAGAATGTATCCAATTATACCATGAGTACTGGAAAATCACAAAACTAATTTCTAATCTGATATTATCGATTTCCTCTTTCTGTGCGTAGGTGATAAAGGCCATCGAGGACGGTTTCAGGCTGCCAGCTCCAGTTAACTGCCCTCCACATCTCCATCAGCTGATGCTGGACTGTTGGCAGAAGGAGAGGACGGAGAGGCCCAGCTTTAGTCAGATCCACTCGGCCCTCAGCAAGAGCATTCGCTCGCCTGATGGTATCGGTTCCTCCACACTGGCGCGAAGGTACAGTCTCATGACTACATGAGTTGGAGTAGATCCTTGAATGTATAAATTTTTTAAAAAGTTACTTTTACAAAGCCTTAATCGTTATTTCCCCCACTATAGAACCCTGAGTTCATCCATTACACTAGCTGACAGGCCTCTCCCCACCTTCCCATCTTTTAACTCTGTTGGAGAGTGGCTGGATGCAGTAGACATGGGCCGATACAAGGACAACTTCACTGCTGCGGGATACTGCTACTTGGAGTCTGTGGCACGAATGACTGTACAGTGAGTAGTTTTGTACAATTCTGACTGTGTGACCTTTTCATTACATTTTTTTAACAGAAGGGTACCTTAATAAAAGAATAAGAAGCCAATTCATTCCAGTAAAAAACTGCTAATATTCAAGACTTTAAAAGCAACTGAATCAGTGTTTATAAGATATATGTAGGTAAGGAGACATCACCCTGTGTTTGAGCAAATATTTGGCTGTTTATTTACTAGATAACTTACTTATAATAAAACATGTTAACTGTATATAAAAAAATGAGATGTCACAGAAGACACCAACCTTTTTAGCTCCATTTAAATATGTCTAAATATGGCACTTGTTATACCATACATGTTATACCATTCGTGTCAAAAAAATTTGACACGAAGAACACGAGTTTCTTATTTACAGTGTTGAGTATTAACAGTGAAGGAATTTCTAAGAAGCAGCAGACCTTTCCAGTTTTCTAAAAGCCTCAAAGTGTCAAACTGACCCAGTGAACTCTGAGATTAATCTCTTAATCTGAATCTAAAATGACGTCTTTCCCATCTGAGCTCAGGGGTGTGTGTCAGAGAGTTGCGTCAGCCATATCTAAGACAGCTGGGCGTCTGTGCTGAATTAATATAAAGACGCAAACGAATACATTTAAGAAACTGGAAGTGGTATTCCCTGAAAACATATGTGTGCAGCCTCATTCTGTTTCATATAAAGATTGCTACAGAAAAATGTTTCTGCAATAACTGGTGTCCTTACTGTTAGGTCAAAGATACAGTAATGGTGTATTTTTTTAGCGTAAAGGATTAGAATTCCACTGCATCATGTTTTTTAACATTTGGGTTTGGCTTGCATTTTAAAGTAAGCTGACTAAAACTGCCTTTTCAGTCTTACATCTTTGTTAAACAAAAATCATAAAAGCGAAACATCGTTAAAAACAATCAATCCACATCTTCTGATCTCTGTAAATCTTGTGTTCACAGAGATGTATTGAGCCTTGGCATCACTTCCCTGGAGCACCAGAAGCTGATACTGGCTGCCATCCAGACTCTGAGAGCCCAGGTCATCCAAATGCACGGGCGTGGTGTGCAGGTCTAAACGGTCAACTCACCTAGTCTCGTGCTGCTGCAGATCCTTACATGTGTGCAGATGGATGATGGGGTGGAGGCGAGGAGAGAGAAAGAGAGAGCTCTTCCATACATAAAGATAGATGAGCTGATCTTTCAGCTAACTGCACTCATCTATTTACTCCTCCTTCCCACACTTCCTCATGCCTTCCTTTATTCCTTCCTTTCTCTTTTCAACAAGTCCCCCTTGAAGACTGCGATCAGTTGTGACATTGTGTTCATGTCATAACCGGGGGGGGGGATAGCAGAGGAGTGATGTCATGTGACTTTTTGTGACCTCTATCTGCACTTTGACCTTCAACGCCTGCGTTGGCTCCATCTTACTGGTTCTAGATCAGCGCATAAAGACAAATTAAAAATGTCTCTGTCTGAAGCCGAACTCTGATCTGTGGGAGAGACGCGCACAGCAATTTTGAACTACAGCTCGAAGACACGTGAACATTTGGGGTGAAATATCCCTTTACAACATAAATTCACTAAAACCAAGATATTCTCGATGAAGGGAACTATTTTATTGGCCTTGGGTCAAAACAATGCCTCAGAACTAGCACAGCTGATTTCACATCAACAGGAACTGATTTACTACGAAGATACAGAATCACATCAAGAACGGTCAAAGCTGATCTCATATCAGATGGTAAAGAAATACTCTAAAGAATAAACATGGCTGGAATGTAACTTGCGTTTTCAAAGCAGCAGGTTGGGAAGACCGTGCTATTCAGGTTAGTGAAGCCGGAGGTTGGATGGAGCCGCAAAGTGGCAGAATGAGAGGGGCGAGGATTCATTGTAGTGCTATATACGTTATCTAAAGTTTGCTCATGGCATGAACGGACTTAAGTAAAATATTTGTGTTGATATTATGCTCTTCTTTCAGCAGGGATATCAGCATTCATTTATCCTGTTTGGTACTACTGATGGTGAAACAATCGCTGCAGGATGAAATTGTAAAGCAAAGGGTTGAAAATGTGTTTTTGATTGTTCATGAATTTGTTGTACGTCGCTGTCTGTTTCGCTACTCCTAACTACGTTTGCTTTATTCCCTATATCTTTCTCTTCTTCTCCATGCTTTCTGTGTGCATTTAAAGCTTAAATCGTTCCCTTTAGTTTGCTGGATTTCATCTGGATAACATGATCCTCCTCTCCAAAGGCTCTCACTACAATGTTTATTACTCTGTATAGGACTCGGGCTATCTCTGGAAGGTGGTCTGATTTTAGATATTTATCCATATTTATTTATGTTTACAGACTGCAACACAGACCTCTCCAGAGAGGATGTTGGGATGGTTTATTTAAACTTAAGTATTTAAAAAATAATAATTTGAGCAAAGCAGTTGTCTTGTTTCGTTTTTGTTCCGTTGACTTATTTCGACTGTGAGTTTGTACCTGAACAAATTATTTTGTAAAGAGGAAGTGAGAGGAACACTGGAGGATTTTTACTGTCAGCACACAGTATCTGTGTATTTCTATACGCTGGATTTGCAACAGTTGATTTTAGGTTCATTACCGTTTAGATTTGCTGTATACACATTACAGTGTGTGTGTGTGTGTGTGTGTGTGTGTGTTGCAGTACGGATACAGTATTACAGAACATCAATGATATTTTTTTTTCCTTTTGGTTGCTATTGGATTGTCAGGTTTAAATTTATGTTGCTGTTAATATCATGCTCCATCAGACTATATGGTTACACTTTTTCCAGTTAACTCCCAGAATTCCCTGTGTACAGCAATCTGGCTTTTCCATTTGGTTGGGGAAGACATTTATCGGGGCATTACAGATTCACAGTAGAAGGTGCAAAAATTAATTGGAATAAAGTTAAGGATTTCAATTTGGTAAAAATGTCCCTCCTTTTGCTATAAAACACATCACACGTATCCAAAAATACACCTTTAAAACAGACACACGAGACTACAACAGCCTGGACCTCTTCACCACGATGAATGAAACCGGAGATGTTTCCCGCCCTGTCCCCCAATATGTTGCTGTGACCATTAAGTATATGTTTAATATTGTATATATGTATTTGAAAATGCTAAATCTATTTTTATAATTTGTTTGAAGAACAATGTGTTGAATATAATATCTGCTCACTGTGTAAGGGTTTTATTTGTTTGACTTTAGGGCAATAGCCAAGAAACTCTGATGTTTGGAATATACAACTGGGAAAAAAAAAAAAGTTTCTTTTGTTTTTGTTAGTTTTTAAATGATTTTTACCCGTTAGGAGAAAATCTGATGGCTGTTGCAATATTGAAATGTGTTATTAAAAAACTTCCAATACGAGCACATTTTTTTCCTCGTTGTCTTCCATGTCAGATGTTGAGGTTTAGATTGGATAGTCTTATCCCGGCTCATTTTATTATGGAGTTTTCTGTAAACACTAGAGACGACTGTGTGGGAAGATCTCAGTAAATCAGCAGTTTCTGGGATATTAAGAGTAGCCCGTCTGGCAACAACAACCGTGCCATGCTCAGAGTCACTTAATTCACCTTTGTACTTCAAACCAAGCATACTGTATACATACATACAGTGCAAACTAACCAGTTTAGACACACTAAACTGCCCAGTATTCTCATGCAACCCTTGATATCAGTTTGTTTCGCAATACAATTCATAAAAATATAACTCAGCAAAACATCATAGATGTGAAATTCTACAGTAAATGAGGGTGTTACATTTAAGATTCAAATTTCCAGTTTATCAAATTTCAATGTTGAGCAACCCTTACCTTTGAAAGTAATCTCTCGCCTTCTCACTCATTTGTTGTTTCAGCACTAGAATTGACACACCACATTATTGCCAAGCTTCAAATAGAGAGACTAGCTATCACTTCTCAAAAAGTAAAGCCGAGTCACTTAAACTGCTTTTAACCTCTCAAAGTTCACAATGCAACAAAAGGAAAATCGAAACCATATTCTCTCAGGTCAAGGCCGCAGCAGTGTCACTGCGTGTGACTACCACCTGCCCTCCAGCAAAGCCCTGGGATTTGTTTCAGTCGGCGTGCAAGAGCCTTCTCTTTCCACAAGATCTGCTATTGACCTATTGAGCAAATGGCACTAGGTTACCAGTTCAATGGCATCCTTTCCCTTCCTTCTCGTCTCAACTGTAACCTTAAGCCTAGCTCGATGCTTCATTATCAATACATGTTTTTGTGTCGTATTTAAGGTCGTGGCCCTTGCTGGGGAATGGAAAATAGACAGTCAAACTTCAAACAAGAAGAAAGAAAAAAACTTTACATGCAGATTGTTTTAATTTAAAAGTCAGTTGTGAAGTGTGTCCACCAGGTGGTGCTGTGTAGCAATGTTTGACCATCTTTAATTTCCTTTACGATACTTTAAGATTGTTTCCATAAATGTTATTTCTCATGTAAGAAAGAATTACTTCAGAATGAAGTAAAAAAAGGCCCTGAAAACACATTTATTTCTTTAACCTTCTCCAACCTTAAGGACATCTCGTACTTATTTGTTTACTCTTCTCTTATGAGGTTAATACCTCGTATCCACTTACAATAAACTTCAGCTTTTGGTTACATCCTCTAGCTATTTCTATTCCCAATTTTCTCTTGCACTTTCTCAGCATTACCACACCATGTCTGTGAAGTCTCTCTGAGGACTGAGGTTATATTACTTACTGCTTTATCATGTAACACCCACCTTTAGACCAGCACCGAGCGTATGGGAAATAATTGTAAATGCAAATTAACTCTGTGTAGGATTGCTGTAGGCAACTGTGTGGGTGTGCAGGGGGGAGTGTGGTGGAATGTGTTTCAGTGCCTGCATGCAAGGGTCAGCGTGTGCACAATACTGCATGCATGTGCATATTAACTGTGTGCAAATGTGCTGCCAGTGCGTTGAGAGTTCATCGGCATTCATTAGAGAATATGATCTTTTTATTTAGCTCATAAAGTTGCAGTACCAATCCATACCTTTTATATTAAAGTCTTATTGGAGCTGAGGATAGGAGTCTGAGATTGAATGAGTTTCATCTCTGAGCCATCGCTGACTGAAGCTTTGTAAACCTCCTACACAACCAAACATCACCTCCTCCGGATGCTGTCTCGCAGACCCGTGCTAAATGGATTTGAACTCCTGCTGCAATAACACGGGATTTGGATAATTCATTATTGGAGGCTTATCATAGCTTGCATTCAAGATGTTTTCCTCATCAAAACTCTTTTATAAGGCTGAAAAACAGAGCATAAGTGGTTGATTTAAAGAAATATTTTTCACATTTATGGACAAAATATGAAAAGAAAAAAACTTTTCAAGTATTGAAAGTTCTTCAAGTTCATAAATTCTAAGCAGACTTCTATATTTGGGCACAACAACAAAATATAGCAGAAGAGATATTTTGCAGGCTCTTATCTACATAATGTAAATTATGAAATCCTAATAGCCTTTGAGAGTTAACTCCTGCCTTCTCTGGGTCACAAGCTATCTTAGCAGCTTTACTCTTGCTAAATGAACCAAATAGCGGGCATAATCATCTGCTATCTTCTTTCTGTCCCCTTGCAATACAATATAATAAATGCTATTACTTTGAGTGTGATGCTTTAGTATGCAAACAACATACCCAACAGTACATCGCTTCGGTGGCAAAGGGGGAGTTGTGTTAGTCTGTGTTTTATCAGGCTTCTCACGGTTTGAGAGTAAATCTTCAATCAGATTTGCCTGTTTATTCACTGTAAATGAGACTGGGACAGGGAGTTGGACAGCAATTCTTCAGAGAGACTGATGAATATCATGTTTCAAAATTCAAAATGCAGATTGCACGATCTGAAAGCCATCACACCGACGCTCAAGTCAAGCATAAAGTTTATTTTGAATAACTTTATAAGTAATAGTGAATTGAAATACAGTTTTTGGTCCTCCTATGGCAGACTTTCTTTTCAAATTAAACTTCAGAAAGAAAAGCTGCATACTACTAGAAGAACTATAGTGCTGAGGAATGGGTACATCATGGTCATTTACCATTAAAAAAAAAAAAACATCATCTCAGGGATGACTCAGACACATGGTGCAGAGGCGAATGGATGAAGGGGCACGAAGAGGCCTAAGATGCTGCTGTGCCGATGTCTGCTACCGCAGTCCCTCTGAGGAGAGCTGTGGACGAGAATATGGCTCCTGTGGCGCGAGTATGAGTGTCTTGCAGAGGCTCTGCACCTGCTGTTATGTATACTTGCGTGCAAGCATTACACAGCCAGTGAGCCAAATGCTGTTTTGACAGAGAACTAGCTTATGAGAGTCTTCTGAGGTGGACAAACAGTTGCTGCATCTGCCTCGTGTTAGTGGTGCACAAAACATAATGAGACAGAGGACTGGGCAGAGAGATTGCTCAGCTGCTTCATTGTTCTGAGCCAGGGGAACAAAAATGGCCTTCTAGTTAACCTTCAACCTAGAAAAGTTGTTTGAGGTGTAAAAATGGAGCTTGGTTGTAAAGTGGCTGTGGTCCCACCGTGTCTTCACTAATTACAAGACAAGATAGTGGGGCTGATAACATGCATAACACTGTTTAAGGTAAAGCTAAGAGCAACAGTTTTCAGAGACAGCCTTTTGAAAGACATTTTGACTGTTGGCTCAAACTGTGATGCGCAGCACCATCGATATATCACACTGTGATGCCAAAGACAGGTCTTAGTTGTGTGACTCCTTTCAAAAGGCAGTTAACAAAGGATGCACAAAAACTGAAATCTCTTTAAGCCTTCATGACAAGATAAGACAGCAGTAGCATACAAGGCAATCATAGCTGGAGCTAGCTCTTTTGGTACGAATATTTGGAGGTCGGACAGCACTGGAGACAGATGGCGTGATATGGAGTCTGAGCCTCCCTACATGCACCAGTGCTGAAAATCAATACATTAACTTGGAGCACTTAACAGGCATAAACAGAAGTACTTCCCCTTGGGTACCATTTTTAGGGTAGCCTAACATCTACAGACACTCCCACTGATTCGCGTGCCCTGTCTAGCTGTGATAGCACGAACAGAGCTACCATGGTTTTTCTGTCAGCATATGTAATATGACTGGGAACAACCAGGGCGAGAGAAATCCACTCCTACTTTTGTGTGCTTTGAAAAAGGTTTTATTGGGAGAGAAGCTGTGCCAATCTGAATAAATCCTTGGGTAAGATGTCAACACCACTCTATGTGGTGCCTCTATGAATGGCCAGAGCTCTGTGCAGTCAAGCCACAGCAGGGAAGGGATGTCTGACCTGTGGCTCCTGATCATAAATGTCCCTGCCTAAGGGGCTGTGAGCAGGTACCGAGTGCTCTGTCAGGACAGAAGTGTCTCTAAAATCTGCCAACTACTTAGTGATGGCCAAATGACTACAACATTGACAGAAAGAGCTGATCCAGCAGGGCTCACAGATGCAATGGGAACAGTGAAAGCAGCAAACAAGGGGCTCTCGATCGCTCATTATCAGACTTCAATGCTCCTAACTGGAAACAGAGCTAAGCCACTGGAATCTTGCCCATTGTCTTCTGGGATGTAGGGAACCCAAAAGTTAAAGTGGTCCAGCTCTGCTTGAAATATGGGACTACATAAGTTCAGCTGGCCTTCCCCATTATTTGGGACACCGTGACAGCTCATCAGCACATCTCCACTTAAGCGAGAGACGACAGAAGTACCAAGCCAGACCTGCTAGCTGGGGTCAATGTATGATCGGAGGGATACAGTCAGTGTGGCAGCAAGGCACAGATGGACACCGCTAGACATTTTTATGTTATTCATATCACTTGTGGACTGCTTGACTGCAGATACAAAAAACATGGTAGAGCACTAAAGCCACATGATTGCTATATACTGCATATGCAGACTTGAAGGGGCTCTGTAGGGAGAGCAAAGAAGATCTTCAGAAGTCCACATGCATGAGGTGAAAAACAACATCCACAGTTCTTAGCATAACCAATAACAACAACAATTAGTTGCAAAAATGAGTTGCAGTTGTATTTTTGGGTTTAATACTACTGGTTAAACATGCAATTTAAAGACATATTCAATTATGAGGAAATTATTCACACATCGGTGAAAAAAAAAGGATTCAGGTCAATCTCTCAGTACTATGGAGGTTATTCCCAGCCAGTCTTTTGCCAGTACGACAAACCTTTTAGTAAAAAAAAAAAGACTTTTGCAACTGAAAATCAAAGAACAAAAACTCATTTAACAAAAAAGAAAAAAAAGAGTCCAGAAATGTAAGAGGAGGAAATGCCAGAGAAATAGCAAAGGAAGCAAAAGGATTCAAAGAGGCACATGGGAAAGCAGACAACACCTCTGTAAAGACATTAGTGATTCCCAGCTGAGTGTTGAGAGCCCTCTCCCCTTCTTGTCCTCCCTCTATCCCTCACTCTCACCGCTCCGTGTGAAGATTAAAGCAAGCGGCATAAAGGGGAGAGCAGTCCACCTCTAAGCTAGTGTGAAGGGGAAACTTCCCCCAGCACAAAAGTTCTGCTCTCCGCTCTTTGCTGAAGCGTGCCGCAGCTCAAATCGGCTTTGAGAAATTAATCCCTGCATTATGGAGGGAGTAAAGTAAACAAATGGAGGACAGAGCAGGGACCTGCGAGTGTGTGAGACGGGGGGAAAAGGAGAGAAGCTGTGAGGCGATGAGGCATTTGTTTGTAAAAGCTTGCGTTTCTCCAGAGAAAATGAGATGTGAAGGCTGTGTGTGCTTGTACATGTGTGAATGTGAGTACAGTGAGAAGGAAGAGGGAGCTCAAGAGGTGACGGGTGGGTGAATGAGAGAAATGAAGCAGCAAAAGCTTGTCCGGTCCTGAGGGACACTCCTGAGAGAAGAGCATCACAGCCTCTTTGCTGCGTGATCTTAAACCCCTCACTCCGTCTCTCATATGTCCAGCTTATTACTGCCTTTGTCTTTCCTAGCTACATTCATCCACTTTGCCCCTGTGGCAGAGTCATTGTCTGCAAATCCTCCTCCTGCTGCCTTCTCTGCTCCCCCTCTCCTTTTCCCACCGTATCTCTCCACCGAGAGGTACTTAGATAAGGCCCAGGGTTCAGTCTGACGAAATCAGAACTTCCCACTGAGCCGAGATTAAACTCTGAGTGACCGAACAGACAACTTCGCTCACTCTCTGTGGTTAGCTGCCGGAGAGCTTCCATCTCTCTTTATGACAGTTTAAACACCCATATGTCTCACTACCCGCCGAGACTCGCATAAGTGCACTTTCAGTCAGTCTGCAGTTCTCTGTTGCCACTCACTGTCTCCGTCTATCATCGCTCTCCATCTCTCAACTTTTGTGCAAATACTTTAAAGGCTTCCACACATTTCTAGCACCTCCCTCTCCCCTTACAAGTTCATTACCATTTGTCCTCATGCTTGTGTATTGGTTTGTTTGTTTTTTTACTGTGTTTAGAGATCCATCATGCCCGTCTTTATTCACCAGCAATTTGATCCAATCTCCAGCCAGAGTAATCAGCATAAAAATAAAAAAATAAATAAAAAAATAAAAAAATAAGTGATTTAGTGGATTTCATCTTGCTAGTTGTTTTTTCAATTTTTAATTCTACAAATCCTATCAAAAAAGCGGCTTAATGCACTGATACCCGACTAGCCTTTGACCAAGAGGCGTTAGAAGGGGTTGAAGTGAGCTTTTGCAGTCCCATACTGCTACTTGGTGGTAGATGAAAGAACTACACCATAAAGTAATAACTACTGAAAAGTGACAAAAAGCAACCCTTTAGATCAGGGGTGACTGAGAACAAAAGATGTGGGGCTTTTTAATTGTATTTTCTCAAGTTTTACAGCTTTTCCTACTGATGAAGACATTCCCACAGCTGTTCATATGCCACAGTGACACTTTTGCTATGATTTTGGTAACAGTACTTCTGTTGTTTTGGTAAAAAAAAAAAAAAATTCCAATAATTGTAAAACATTATTTTTACACTATTGCACTTTTATTATAAAGTTATAGACTTTTGAGCTGCTCTTTCATTATGACTTACATGTCATTTCTCATTAGGTCTATTGTAGAAGACAATAAGATTTGACAGACACCATGGATTATAATGCAGTAAAGGTTTTATTGAAAATGCTTCCATCCAATTCAAGTCATTCACAAAGTTACAGTGTATGTTTAAAAAAGTCTGTGGACTTAATTTCTAAAATTTATTTCTTACACTTCTCTAATTCATTGCTTTAGTTGTAGCAGGACTTTGTTTAAACAGATGTATTCTTATTTTTATTCGAGAGTATGCATACCAAAGTATAAAAGTAGAAATGATTCATCCCTAAGAAAAGCCTCGACTGCTGAATATATGTTTTACTTCCCTTTTACTGTCATGTTCTCATCATTCCCTCCATTTAAGGCCTAGTGTCTCGGCGATAAAGGACATGATGTGCGTGTCCTCCAAGATGGCCTTGGCAGTAGGTTTCCCTGCACCGTGCCCACTACGGGTGTCCACCCTGACCATCAGAGGCTGACGCTGCACAGAGCTGCTGCCAACCCCATACTGCAAGGTAGCACAGAACTTCAGTGTGTGCAAAGGTACCACACGGTCGTCATGATCTGCTGTCAGAAGCAGGACAGCAGGGTAAGGAGGGCCTGAGTAAGGTAGGTGCGGCAAATTATGGAGAGGAGAATACCTGGAGAGAGGATGACAAAGATCAAAAGGAAGGAAAACGTGAGGGGAGTCTCTTAACAGAGAGAACAAAGATCATAAGAGATATTTGAAAACTTTCATTTGCTATTCAGTTGTTCGGCTGTGATCTTTCAGGTTATGCGGGCAAGTGCAGCACTGCGACTCGACTTTCAGATTACTGAAAACAAGACCTGACGTGAATTCACAACAACATGCAGAGATTCTTCAGTCGTGAGTCAGAATAAGGAACACACAAAAAGGGAGCTATCAGACGATCCATCTGTTGATTAACAAAAAACATCAAAAGCTTTATCAAAACAAAAATCCATCATTAAAACAAAAGTCTCCCTTAAAAAGCTTTTTTGGTGATAGACAAGAGAAAAAAAAATCATGGAAAGCAAAAGTGCCATTTGGATGAGAACATGCAGTGAATCTCACTCAACCAACTTTACTGAAACCTGGTTCAAATTCAGACAACGCAGCTCGATGTTACCATTTACTGCCGTTTTCACACTTATACTCATATTTGTAATTCTAAAAATATTTAAACTAATCAAAGGAACAGTAATGATCACAATTATAGAAAGTGATACTTTAAACTTTGGTACATTTTACTTGGTTAGGTTGAGAGTTATCTATATACTTATTTTAATCTGTGTACCTGACTTTTCTTACTCTAACTTGCTCTGTATTGTGATATACAGTTTATTTCTGTTAATTTAAGGCTTTGCTGTGGACATGTGCTGTGGTTTTCAAAGTCTGTGTGGTCAAGAACAGTGTTAAGGTTTATCAGGCAGTAGGTCACCAAGACTTTTAGTGTCACGTTGCATTTAAAGACTTCAAAAGACATCAAAAGTCTTGCTGTAGCCATTTGAAGCATGGAAACGAAACAAAAACCATCATCGTCTCTGTATTCTGACATGTAATAATAATAATAATATGTACAAGTACACCTCACTTTCAGAAAAAAACTACTTTGGCACATTATATTAAGATGTCACTCAGCTTAAGTATTACATACTCAGAAGTAAGTTCTCCCAACCGACCGTAGATTTATTTATTTTTTGCTAGTTTTTAAATAATGCGATCAGTCATCGCAGTGGAGACATAAGTATGCGCGCGTACATACATATAAAACACCATCATGGATGTGTACTTTAGCTGTTTGTTCAGTGTGTGTTTTTCCATACTTGATGAGCCACTTGAACTGCTCCGGATCGTCAGAACAGCCGTAATCAGTTGTCCAAGCGTGGCCGATGGTGAATTTGTGGAATTTCAGCATATCCATAACGCCCACTTCAGCTACAACACAGCCAAACAGGTCTGGACGTTGAATCATGCATGCCGCTGTGTGTAGACTCAGAATTAGTACTGCACATTCTGTTTGCTTACAAACACACATGCATCTCAATTACTTCACACTGTAGGACACAGTCACTTCTAAATGGCTATTTACACACCAGGGAAGCAGGCATTAGTCGGGTTTGTGCGATGCCATATGGCAGCCAGCCTTTGGTAAATGATGTGACTAAGCACTGTCTAATGTGGTGTTTAATAGCGAAATTAATTGAAGCTAAGCAGCTAACTACTGTTAGATGAACTTGACATTAGCAATTATGACAAAGAAGTACTATAAAAGAACACGAAGCACTGATGTGGATGCAGCTGAGGCCAATATCATAGTGTTTTTGCCCCCCCCCTTTTTTGTGGCATTAGTAATAAATGTGAAAACATGAACCTGTACTGGACTGTTACGGGTCTCATGGGTTAAATCACAGAGAAGAGGGAGCTCATCTGGTAAATTGGGGAGGAAGTAGAGGTACAGTTCCATTGGCTAATTTCAGCTATAAAAATAACGAGCAAGGTTCACACAGCTTCCCAATCTGAACGTGCAGGCAGTGGACTGTTGCATAATGGTTTCCCAGGTATACTTTTAAAACTCCCTCTGGCCTTTTCAGCAGCTATCCCACTAAAAAATATAAAGCACAGACACACACAGTTGATCCTGTACTTACCCACTAGCAGCCCTCCATTAGAGGCTCCATTGATAGCAATGAGGCTTGCTTTAGTGTACTTCTCCTGGATCAGGTACTGTGCTGCACACTGGAAGTCATCAAAGCAGTTCTGCTTGTTCGCCAAACTGCCAGCTACAAACAATACACAGCAGAAGTAGTCGTGTCAATTCCGTAAAAAAAAAAAAAAAAACCCACACAATTACTTGCTTACATACTACTTATGTCCATGTCTTTTTGTACCTTTGTGCCAGGTGAGGCCATACTCGCCACCCCCTCTGATGTTAGCCACTGCTAGCACGCCTCCGAGGTGTTTCACAAAGAGCAGAGAGGCAACACTGACCACATACAAGAGAGAATAAAGACAGAAATGTTATAAGAGCACATTGTACTTAAAGAATACTGACTAGAAGTCTATAGGAAAAGCATTTAAAGATAAAGGTAGCGTTGGTCCCATCCCTGCCCCTGAAGAGCCAATCAACCCTCGAACTAGAAAATAATAAATAGACTGTATTGTTGCACTGCTGAATACACAACAGTTTCAATTATATGATGAGAAACATATCTCCCTATCATAGTAAGTTCATTGTCCTTGCTAACTATATGCATAATATGCATTAGTATGCCATTAGTTCACTGTTCTGGTGACACTGATCGTGTCAGCACTCCAGATTGACTCTTTCATGAAGTTGTAAAGGATTATACAAAGTTACATGACAAGGACAAGTTTTTTAAGCTTCTTTTTGGAGATTTTTGATTATTCCTATTATATTTAATTAGTCATGCTGTTTTTATATCACTGACATTCAAGTTTGCACCGTTTCCCCATTCATTTAGAAAGTGGTGTCAAAATACTGCTAAAAAAACCAACACTTTCTTCTAGAAAGGCCTTCACAAAATCACAAGCTTATGCCACGTAACAAGCATGGTATTTAGAAAACAAAATGCAGAAGTAGTGTTATTGGCAGTATGACACTTAAGTTCACAATGCGGTTTATTTAGATGTGACTGGCTTTACAACAGTACACATATCTAAGCAGTTTCTTTTTCATTAGCACTGAATACACAGAGCGTTTCTCAAGAAATACTAATGCATACATCCACACCCAGTCACTTACAGAGAATCCAACCTCATCAGTACTCTTTCCTCCAGAGATGAATCCAACCAGGTGTAATAAAAGCTCACTGATGGATGTAATATAGTCATAAAAATAAAAAAAATACAACCTCTTCAAATTCTAAGGTTTTCCTTATCAGGACATAATAAAATCATCTGGCCCTTAGGTTATAAAATTAGGTAAATGAACAACAACAAATGATATTACACCCTGCCATTATTTATCTAACAAAAGGTAAGGCCAAAATGCACATACAAAGACTTTCAAAATCACCTTTGGATGATTGATCTGTGTCTTCTAAGCAATCTCTGCTTTTCCATTCTCTTTCTAATTCTAATATCATGAGGCTTAATACATAATTGGCTAACTGAGGCCTTGCCGAGTCTGAAATTTAACTATGGAATTTTTATTGCAATTTCTCTGAACAATGTATGGCACGACCCTTCTGACCTCAAGAGCACCAGCAAATCTACATGAAGAAACCTGACTGAAATGCTGTGCCTGTATAGCCTCATATGCTAGGACCTTTTCGGAGTTGTGCGTAAATGAAAGTCCTCAAACCTCAACGAACTGAAACAATGTTGTAAAGAAGAATGAGGCAAAATTCCTCCACAATGATGTGAGACACTGATAAACACTGATAAAGTCCTACAGAAAGGTTAGACTTCAAGTTGTTCCTGGTAAAAGTTGTTGTGCAAACTACTGAATCATAAAGTTTTCCACATAAAATTTCTGTATTTTGGCTTAATTTTTGTTAAATAGCAAATGACAAGACAGAATAATAGAAATCATGTCCAGATGGGCAAAAACCTTGAACTGAGAGGGTGTCTTGTCTTCTTATTAATTTAAAATCTCCAGCTTACAAAAAAGTTGAATTTTCACTGTTAAATTATGAATGAATGAATCAGGGTTCATTCAGTTTAAGAGCACTGGAATTATTTAGCAGGACCATCATTATGGGTTATTGTATTTAACCTTGTTTTTCCACTATTATAGTACCTACCATCATTGATCACACTGTTCTGAAGTACTAGGAAAAGTACATTAAAAGAAGACAGCTTTGACAGCAGAGTCATACTTACTTAAAGTATGGTTGTATGGAGTTCTCAAAGCCTCCATATCCATAAAGTAAAACAGGATTACTCTCATCTTTCTGAATGGCCTTAGCATGTACTAAGAACATAGGGATCTTGGTTCCATCTTTACTTGGATAGAACACCTGGTACGTAGAGAAAAATGCATTATTTGATCTGACATGTGTCAACCAACGGCTTCTTTTCTTTTTGATATATTATTTGTGACTTCCTCAACCATGGTGAACAGAATTCTGCTAATTCTGCATCGTGTGTATTCAAACAGTAGATGTGACAATTCATAACAACTATGCCTCAAAATGACAAATGTTTAGAAATCAATACAAATAAAGTAATGGGGACGTTTAGGCCTCAGAGACCCTAAATATGCAGACACGCTTCTTTAATACAACACCAAAGAGTACATCCATGTACTGTCACATGTAAAATGAGTGTGATATATATTAGCTCTGAAATGCCTATATTGAGTCCATGATCCACTGACGTGTTGAAATGCTTTGTATTCTGTAAGGAAATGCTTTTAAATTCCACTCTCCCAGCTCCTGCTGTATATTAGTCAACATAGGTGACTTATAGTCAATAGAACAAGTCTTATAGTACACTGTGACTATAAAACTTTGAGTAAGAAACTTAATTTTTCAAGGGTTTCTAGACTCCTGCTATGCTGGGATTCTTCTTCGCAGGCCTAAAGACTCTTTTTTTTTTTTTTTTTTTAGCTGCAGTCATTTTCTGTAGTCATTCAGCCCCCGTCCTTATTTAGTCCATCAATGGTTTCTTTTTTTTTTCTAAACTTTTCACACTCCTCTAAGTTGAATGTACATTTCCTGTGTGAAGTTTCCCATTTCTGCTTTTTTTGTTGTTGTCTCTTATTACATTTTACAGATAAGGTGCCAGAGTCAGTTCTTTGGTTCTTGTGTTGGCCATCTAGCACCGATTGCAAACTTAAAGGCTTTTATTTGTCTGGGCAATTCACAATTTACCACTGTCAGTAAGTCATTAACTTGTATTTGCATATCTCAAAAGAAGCATTAAAATAGCTCTTTGTATAAAATGATAAAGCGTGGGGTCATGTAAATAGCATGAAATAAAAGCTAGATCCCAAAGTCAAATTTCTAAAGCAGCAACATCATGACTGAATATTAAAAGTACTGTTAAAATACATAACATTACAGTATGTTCTACTGAAATTAAGCAGATGACCAGAAAGAGTGATATTACCTGTCTGGTCTCAATGTCTTCATTTTTGATACCCTTTACCTCCACCTCTCTGAAGACTTTGGGTTCTGGGTTTGGCTCACTCAGGTCACAGTGGTAAATGATACCTGGATACAGCAGAAATCAAAGTTAGACTTCCAGTGTGACTGGTTGCATTTAAATAGTTAAATATATGGTCATGTTATTAAGAAATTCTGATTATATCATGCAAATTAATTCCATTTCAAAAGACATGATCTGCAACTTTAGTAAAATAGGCTAATTATACGAGTATTTTATGTTGCAATTAATCCTCTGTTGTAATAACAATAGCAAACAGCTGCACATCAGAAAGCATTTAATCTGTTAAATACGTGCCTTGGTCACATACAGTTACTTTATTGAGTTTTTGGAGAAGTAATTGCAATAATATTTGTATATTCTTTTTTGCATGGAATAAGAAGTGTATTTTATGTGGTTCATATTCATGGAAAAACTCAAGTATATTAAAAACTGGAATTGCCTGGTGTAGTAAAGGAGGTAAACTTGTAGAAGAACTCAGAGTGTTTCTTCTTGCAGCTCACTCCGGCCACAGTGCCCACATCCAGTGGCAGGTCTCTGACAAGCCGGCCTGTAGACAACTCGTATACTTGCAGGATATCCTTCACATCATGGACATAGTTGACCAACAGATGGTGCTGGTTCACACAAGACACAAAGCCTGCAGGAAAATAAAGGAGGAAGTAATGCAAAATGTCTTGGGGGGGGGGGGGGGGGGGGGGGGGGGGGGGGTTGTCAAAAACAATGTATCCAAGCGCGGCACTGTATTTCTGTCTTTGTTTTCCTTTCTACATCACACTATTTATACTTCCTCCTCCTGTCGATTCCTGACAATGATCTCAGCAATAAGGAGTAATCCCATGATTACTCAAGTATAAGGCATAAACACTTTTCAACATGAATATATAAAATAGTTTTTCAGTTAAGTTTTGTAATTAATGCATAACTACATGTGCAAAGGGCAGAATAACTGCAGGAATAAACTATAAATCCATGTTCTGTCCCTAATAAAGTCCCAACAGCCTACAGATGTTAAGATAGCTGTGGTAGTATCTACGTACATTATATGCGATAACTACAGTTCCATGCACGGCATTTTGTCCTTTTCAAGACAAACTGTTAAATGTTGAAACGGTGACTTTATATTTAATCCTAGCGCTATTATATTATACAAAGTACAAGGATCACAATTAGGCTACATTTGGGAGTGTTTTGGTAATAACAAAACTGTGATGTTGGGCATGTAGTTAAACTGGAATGCTACAGAGACCACAACGATTTATCAGCTTAGAAAATTACAGAGGAGAGCAGTCAGTTTTGTCTTGAACAGGTTGGTGAACCTGAGTGACTAGATACTATCAAATGAAACCATCAATCCTTTATGTGAATGGCATTTTTTGACACCATGGCAACAAGTGTGTGTTACTTTACCCAAGCAACACCAAGCAAAAAAAGCAATTTAAGAATATTTAAAGAAAAAAAAACAGAAACCAAGAAAAAAAACCCAATACCATTGCCAGTAATTACTTAGGAAATAACTTGCACTAGTAAAGAAAGTATTACTGGTTTCATTTAGTAACATTATTTAAAAAAAACCCTGAATAGTCAGTTTATGAAAATTTCATTGCTCTTAATAATACCTGAATTAGTTATAAAGTTTAACTCAATAGCTGCCAACAGTAACTGAAACATTATGTTGTTTAATACAACACTGTAAGCCCTTCATAAAATGTGATTTAAATTTCCTTTAACAATATAGAATTTACATTATTATTTTTATCAGTCCAGTATTGCCCAAGTTCAAATTTCAACTATGTTCCTCTTTTCTCTTTCTTTAACATGTGTAGTTTCCCAGTGTGCCAAGAGCTATACAGCTGTTTTTACCACAAGTAAAATGTTGTGACGTGTTGTTCGCACTTCTCAAAGGTAACATGGACATTTGTGTATGTTTCATTCATCTCCAAGTACAATTACGGTCATTCAAGTGACACGAACAAAGAAAAAAAAATTACAACACAAAGTGCTTATGGACCAAGTTTCACTTTTTGAGCAGAGTTCCCTCTGACAAAGGTTTTGAACCACAGACAGACATGCAAGTTCCCGATTGTTGTGGCTGGACCGTCATCGAAACATCAGGACAGAAATTCGGCTTAAAACTATTTTGCAAGATTTTAAGAGGTGAATTGTGGAAGTACAGTTCTATGAATAAACCCTTCACACATTTCTAAGGACTGTTTCAGATGCTGTCGTGCGTTTAGCAGCAAGTTTGCTTTTATTAACTCTCAGACACTGCATTGCAGATAGTTCTCCACAAAAGGAATGTACTAAGACTACATGCCACTACATAATTCATTCTCTATTACAGTATGTTTTAATGACATTTCCATTTTATCTCACCCAGGACATCTTTATCATGCTGTGGTATGAGGGTAGTCCAGTGCTGTCTGTCTGGTTTCTCGATGTCTATGTTGATGAGACAGTATCGAGGCGCATCCAAGTTGGAGCGGAAAGTAAACACAGTTCCCTCATTGGTAACATAAGAGTACTGAGCCTCAAAGTTGTCCACAAGTTTGACCCACGGCAGCAGACCTGCAGAAGTACATAAATAAAATGATATTTATCACTAGCAGTGAGTATTAGGAACTAGTATTAGCTTATAAACCCTCATTTGCAGTGGGTTGTAAAAAACAATAACAAGTTTTCATAGCAGGCTTGCAGTAGAAGGTTTCACAACTTCTGTGTGGGAGGATTTCTTTTCCTCAACTAAAAACAGGCCACATTTTGAATTTTGAAATCTCAACATTTACTTCACTAATGGTTGAGTCACAGGCATCAGTTCGTGTCTGCGTTGACACGTCTTAATGACAAAGCTGGCGTATTTTTCACAAAACTGCCCAGGCTACTTAGAAGCTATATATGTTGACACTGAGTCATGCTGCAGTCCATACTGCTTCATAAATACTTCTCATGAAAGATGATTTGTTCATTTGGGGTGAATTGTAAAGAACTGACAGTTCTTTACAATTCAAATCATTTTTAATGTTCTTTGCATGCTACATACAAGTCTGAAACTTTTCACAAACTTTTTCATGCCACTTAAGACACTATCCTCCAACAAAATAACTCCCAATTTGTGGCAATTCACAAATTAATACAGGCTAATGAGGTAAAGCTGGGAGGAAACTAACTACCATGAACCTGAATTTACCTGTCATGGCCAGATCAGCATTTTGCACTGTGATGCAATAAGAATACCAAATATATACCTGTGATCTTACATCTCCATAACACACATGAGTTATTGCGTTTATGAGTATTTAACACAGACCTTTTATGCCATCGGGGAGCTGCTTTAGGTCGCAGTACCACAGCTGGTTGACAGGCTCACGGCCTTCAGTGATCGACAAAACAGCATATCTGCCGTCATCTGATATCTGGGAAGAGGATTATTTTTTAAAGTCAACACAGGGAGGGGAAAGAGAATTTGAGAAGCAGCTGACATGAAAATGCCAATGTAGGCTTTGCCATAAAAGTATAATCTTTGCTCTTAGAATCCCCTAAAAAGACGCACTCATATAAAACAGAGATAGCTGGGTCTTTAATCGTTTTAAAATACCAAAATGGACAAAAGATGCTATAATCCAATGCAATTTGCAATATTAGGTTCATGTAGTTTGCAGAAAACTAATTTAATTTTGGTAGCAATCAAATTCTTCTCTTTTCTGACAAGAGTGTCAACTCCTTAGAGTAAGCACTGCAATGGTCTAATGGGTTTCTTCCTTTTAAAACAGGAACGAACCATTAGCAGACCCCAACTCAATAAGGGTAACACATCTGCTCGAGCATGCCCGGGTAGGGCACTAATGATTCAAGAAAGCTATAGACTTACGGTCACTGCACTGTGCCACTTGGGATGGTCAGGGAACTCTGCTACCAGAATGTCTTCTGACTGGTTGGTGCCAATAACATGGTAGTAGAGCTTCTGATTCATGTTGCTGGTGGTCTCAGTGCCTTCAGCGAAATACAAAGTAGTTAAATACTAAATACGTTTCAAACTAGATTAGTTAAATGTGTTGTTTCTGTTTATTTGCACAATATCTCCTCCTAACCATCAGTTTTTCCTTCCTGGCATGGGTAACAGTTATAAAAGATGCCCTTTGCATCATGAGTCCAGGCCAAGCAGCTGAATTTAACCCTTTCCAGAACGTCAGGCAGTGGGCTGAGGTCATCGGCCTTCATGAAATGCACCGTTACCCAGTCTGAGCCACTGCTACTCAAACCATAAGCAAAAAATTCACACTCTTCTGACAGTCGCCCCACTAAATGGAGAAGGAGATGAAAGAGATTAGAAGTTAGCAGTGCGAATTTAGTATCATTCCATCTCTGTTGCCTGTATGTCTGTGATCGATAACAAGTCCTGCAATTTGGCTAACTTTTCAGTGCCACAGTTCCATCTTCAGAAAGCTTATTAGGATCAAAGAATACAGTTGCAGGTGCATCGAGAGAGTCCTGCACATACAGCACATCCTGGTTCTGAAGCCCTTTGTTGTGAGAGTAGAAATATCTGAAAAGGTGAGGTGAGGGAAAGCATTGTTGTGACTTAAGTCCTGCAATTCAAGCTTGTCGCTTTAAGTATAAATGCTGATAACCATTAATTAAAATTCAGCTATTACCTCTTCCCCCTTTTGTAAGGGCAACTGTACTTGGGATAATTATAGACCTCAGTCAGCCGCTGATGGAACTGTGCCCGGATGGCGCACTGCTCCAGGTACGGCATAGTGAGTTTATTCTGCTCTTCAACAAAGGCCTGCGTAACAAAAATGACATGACAAGGGATGAAATGCAGATGGTTTTTTTGGGTGAAGAACCAACAGTAGCATTCTTCAAAAATAAATAAATAAAAATCATCATGTACCATTGTTTCTGCACCATCAGGGTCTTCCAGCCATGCATAGGGATCACTGATTTTAGTTCCATGGTAATCATCCACCTGTTGCAAAGATGCACAGAGAAACTAAACATGAACAAACAGGAATAAGCCAGAACAAACATACAAACACATAAACAAAGAGCGCGTCTCATCTTTGGCATTCAAACCTGATTTTCTTGACAGAAAGGATTGTCTCATTTATACTTCCTTTGAAAAGCATTTTTCTCTGGAACTGCAGAGCATCATACTTCATAACTGTCAACTGTATCAGAAATTTTTGGCTCATCAACTTGATGCTTATCAGCACTGGAATTTGGATTACTACTCCAAGCACTTTTGATAGGCCGACCTTAATGCACCAGTGAGCAGACTGGAGTTACTGCAAGTTCTCTTAAACCACAAACACACACACATACGCATTTCCATAATGTGCCCATTTCCACTAATCCAAATAAAAATTAATGTTCCAGTAGTTTTCTGTCAATGAAAAACAACTATTAACGCTTCAAAGAAATAAGGCCCGTCACATTTTCCACTTCGACCTGAAAGCACAGCCCGTTGTCCACATCGCCTTTGACTTGTGGTGAAAAACTCATTTCAGTACCAGTTTATGGCACACATCAAGGACATTAGGTGGGGGGGAAAAAAACCCATTTCACCGTAGATTGGAATCATTTTATACAAATTTTCTATACAAATGTATATACTGAAATGCATTGTTAGTTATTTTTAGGCAGTTTTAATTTAACGTTACACAAGATACATGTGGCACACCAAGCTTTTAAAATAGTTTAGAGTATCATTGTGGTGGTATTATATATATTTCTTAACATCTACAGCAAACCCCTGGTCCAAATCTATGACAGAACATCGATACCAGGATACAAAACCACATTTTTCACTTCAGTCACAAGCCATCTCTTTTCTTGGCATCTCCCATTACACAACAGAGACATGTGGCATCAGATTGTTACATGGACTCTGTATGTGGGATGTACTCCCACTGACTGGCTCCTAAGAATTAAGAGGGAAATATGACCAAACTCTAAATGTGACATTGCAAAACAGCTCTTGTCCACAACCTACTCATATTTTATTTTAACAATACGAATTCACCACCAGTAGCCTGAGATCAACCAGTGTGAAATGTTTTACTTAGGATGGATGTTTCAAGTACAGCCATTTTTCACGTTCTCGAATGTCGTACTGTTAGTGCGAGACTCAAGTCTGGGAAAAATTTGCGTACAACAAAGAACTGGTTAATCCTCACCACATTAACATTTAGGCACCTTAGGCCCACTCTGCCCGTTTTTCTGTCTCTCCTTCTTTCAGCATGCCTTTCTTTCTATCTCTCTTTACTGAGTGTTGACTGAATGCAACCAAGCTAATGTCCTCCTGGAAAGACAGTCTGACTGGCTTTTTCACTACCTGCCTTCGTGCCTTCATGCCAGTTCAGATCGGGTGAAACACAGTAGTAAACCTACATCTCATAAACCTTAGAATGATCCCTGAGGCAGTGTGAGACATCCTAAGATTAGAGACAACCTTTACGTCGGCACAGGTATGGATCGGCTGGTCATTTTAAACATTTGTGGCTTATAGAATGGTAAATTTTCAAATAGTAGAGGGACCTGTCAGTTTTTATTTATACTCAAAAACCCACACGAAACAAATTTGCATCACATTCAGTTTAGCTTTGAACCATCAACGCATGCATGCATGCATACATGTCTAGTCATGTATGCATGCATTCATGACTAGACATAGATGTCATAACTCACAATTCTAAAGAATAAACCTGAAACTTTTATAGCTGCAGTATTTTATTTATTTAGTCACAAGTAACTAAGCAATTTCCAAACATATTCAGCCACAGCGCTTCATCTAATTTTACTTGAGGCTGTCCGTTTTTGGCTACTGTCACCTCTGTTCATCTTTGCTAGTGCACCGTTCATCTGATAGATGTTATTTCATTTCGGACGTTTTCTTGCAACTGTACCAGGCCATGCATATCTCTTGGTGTTCTACCCCTGTACATACAGCCTATGTTCACTTGAGTTTAATGATTGAATGCCACTGCAAGTCAGCTGCATGCTCTGCAGGACGTACTTTGGCTTCACTTTTACTTTTAAGCACAATGAAGACATACTTCGGGCTGTAAATGCAGCTAGGGAAGCTGGGGACGTTTTGTGTGTCAAGAGAAGTAAACATTTGGTAGCGTTTGGCACGACCTTTCTTGTATTAAAGTATCATTAACTTAAATCGATATGGAATTATAATTGAGTGCAATGTGGCTTTAAAAGCAACGTTTGCATGATTCACTAAACATGCAACGCCACTTTGGTACTTGGAGCTAATATAATGGCCATCATGAACAAGAACTAGTTTGTATTTGCCTTTATTTATTTGGCAGGGAGCGTGTACAAAAAAATAATAATTCTCCTAAGAGATGTGCAGATTTAGCCGATAGCTAATTTCCACCCACGGCCCCAGGCACGTTTTTTTTTCAATCACGTGGGCGTTACTTTACCTCCAATGCACCGGCTAATACGAGAAATGACAAATTAAAGCCACAGAATATTTCACTTTTCGGACTTTACACACAGTAAAGTTTTGTTTTTGCTTCCTCGAACATTGCCTTTCTGTCCCTCCGCGCATACGTGCATTTTCTCTTCCTGGTATCGCTTTTCCTGCTCGTGGGCTTACACCACAGCATTTCGTCGAATGAAAAACAGACCAAGAGAAAAAAGGAGAAAAAAAAAGCACGCCGCAGAACTTTGACACTGACCTTACTGTCGTCTCTTCGGGCTGCCGGGTACTTAAACGCCATGGCGACGAGCTCGAGGGTGTCTGTCGTCTTTCTTCTGCGATGT
>NC_140577.1:12243199-12440699 GCF_057381845.1 Rhamphochromis longiceps
GTAGAGTGCAGACTTCACTAACAACAGAAACAACTGCATTATACAGCTAACACAACACGGGCTCTTTGCAAACATCTGCACAGACAGCATGCTAACAAAAAACTAGCAAAGAGCCCAGAGTGATGTTAAAGCTGAGTGTTTGCAGACTCCCTCAATAATACAGGGATTTTCATCCGCATGTGGAACTGTAGCCTAAGGTTTAAAAACAACTTGTAACTATGTGACAGTACATTTTGGGTAACGCTGGTAACGTTGCAAGTAGTATAACTAATGACTTTCTCTCGGAAATAATCAAGTAACAAACAGCATTATTTTTAAGAAAAGTAACGAGCACCGTATAATGCTTTGAGTAATCACCCAAACATTGGACAGGATGTGACTCACGTGTAAATGCAGTCTGTAGAGAAGAACAGATTTTCTTAAGAAAACTGTAAGGTCACCTAACTCTGGCTGTTGCTGGCATCCCAAGGGAGCTCAGCAAAGACACAGATGTGAAACAAAGCCCATACAGCAGTATACCTTTCCCCGACCCAAGACCTGCCATGAATGATGATAAGTCTGCTGCCTCTGTCTCCCAAATCTTTAAGCAACACTGTATAGCAAAGTCAAGATTATATAGATGCCTATTCTTACCAGATGTAAGCACAAAGGTCTATTATTAGCTCTCAACATCAGCATAATGTATCAAAGCGAATGTTAGGTCAGCAGTCTGTATCATGTTGCTGTTGTTTAACCTCTATATGATGTCGTCTTTACACACCAAACAGTCGTTTTCATATTAAACCACCTCATTCTCAAATACTTTTTTAGCTGGTCTGAGCTTAAAATAGAAAAACTAATTACGCAATCATGCTTTAAGACAATACAAGAAGATATATTTTTTAATTTGCTCTCATTTCTCAAGTCCTTTTCAGAACTGATAAAACAGGGTGGCATTTCTACGATTTCCAAACTTAAAGTTTGACAGAAAATGAAATAAAGCACAAAGGTGCCTTTAAATGCCACAGAATGTACACAGAAAAATGCAGTTCACAAAAAACTGGAGATGAATCAATACAAAAACCAATTATTTATTCTCAAGAGGCTTTAATATTGGATGCATGCAGTGGGTGTAAATCTGCAGAACTTATTTTCTTGGTACAGGGTTCTGGGAAATCTGTTGGAGTGAAATTATGTTCAAACACATAAATTTGATGAGCAGCTTTAAAACAATAAAAACTAAAGTAAACCGAAGCTCAAGTCTCCCTAAACCCACATTTATACCTCACTTTTTGTGGATTGCGGAGGGGAGGAGAGGGTTATGATGCAAAGGAAGGTATGGGACGACAATAGTGAAAGTTTCATGCTGAGACACTTACAGCATCTTTTTTGAATTGAATTTGAAGGACAGAAAACTAAGTAAATATTCTTCTTATGAGCTTTTAGCTCAGCCTCTGGGTGAACTCAGAATTCTTAAGAAACTCTGAGTCTCTAGTTTTTCCTTTTTTCCTCAAGTCTCTTCTTGTTTAAAAAGCCCTGAGATACGCTGAAAACCCAATCTGCTAAAAACTTTACACTAATTAGCAAACATATTTGTCCAAAATGTTCATTTTTAGTGTTGTAATTTCAAAAGTGTAGCAATTAAGGCACAATTATAATCACAGAGAAATCTAAGGACCTGGTAAAGCGAATTAGTAAACATATTTTACAGGCTAATATATCACGTCGAAGGTCAAGTGTCTGTATGCAATGCAAAGAATGCATTATAGCAAAATGAATAAATGTTTGTGTCTATTTAGGCTGCATCCGTCTCCTTTAAAAGGAAGCATCTGATCACTCCCACATACACAGTCATCTCACCGAGCTGACCCTGCCAACCTGTCAATGTGTGGGCCTGAGGGGATGTAGCAATGTGATTTAGGTGAAACACGCTTCATTGGTTTATAGGTGTTAGGCCTGCTGAACATGTGATGGACACACACACACACACACACACACACACACACACACACACACACACACACACACACACACACACACACACACACACACACACACACAGAGCCTGTGTAGGGAATACAACACCTACGTCTTAATGCATGCTCAATAATTCAGTGAAGGAAATCCCGGAAAGTTGATTCTGTTCATCTGGACGAAGTGTTTTCAGTGGGAGGAATGTTTCCTCACTCTTCCAACTGACTTCTTCATTCTCAGCTGACTGCAGCTTTCCTCAACCTTATAAACAGTTCAGTTGCATAACCACCAAAAGTAGCACCATTGACTAACAGTGAGCCATGAGCTCAGTTTCATGATTGTTGTCATGACCATTGGTCGATGGCCATGATAATTGTTCACAGAGACTTGGAGAATGGCTGCAATTCAAGCTTTGTAACACAGTGAAAGATGTAGTCATGGCAAAACACAGAAGAGCTACCTCATCCACCTACAGGCCAGTGGCTATTCCTTCAATGATGAGGACGTGCACACATCCTGGGCAGGTATGGCTCCTGGTTTGAGCGGGGAGTAAAGGAGGCCATTTGAATGTGGAAAGGGAGCAACCATCGCTAAAAAGAGGAGGAGGCAATCTTCTGACAATCATGAATCTGAGCTGAAGAAATCACTTGGATGAGAGATGAAACTGTATCCTCCACCTACTTCTTCACACATACTCACAAACTGCGTCTGCAGCACACACTAAGACGTATGGAGAGTTTTTCTTGAAGGACAAACATTCCATCTTTCCTCCTGTAACTTGCAGTTTCAGCACAATTGTCAGACTGAGCATGTGCAGCTGCACGTGTGTGTGCATTCTGTCTCTTCTATATAGTCCCGTCTAAAGCAGTCGCGTACTTGTCTCCTCTGTTCGTCCTTTCCAGTATATCCTGTTGGTAGTCTAAGAAAAGATTTTAACCTCGTATCTACATGTTACCATACCGTTTCCAGTTTCAGGTTTCCCAGCATTCTGCTGTATGGTGGAAATATATGCACACAGTGAGGCTTGAGATGCAATTTACATGACAGCACATATACATCTGGAGACAATTTGATCGATATGTGGGCTATTTTTCTTTTCTTTTTTTGAAAACATCTCCATACATGATAGTAAATACAAATGGCAGGCGTTAATACTTTACATTCTGCCAGATGTTTTAGCCAACTTCTTCTGATCCCTTGTGAGCAGGGTGGAGCCATTTCTTAGAAATACCACTACCTCAGATGGTCATCTAGAGATGTGGTGCTACAGTAGTTAGTGGAGTGTAAGTGAGCGGTGTTATTTTCTCAACTCATCCGAATAGCAGCTTATATAGTTTTTAGCACATTTACTCAATTTTATTGCTATTTTATTTGTGAATTTAGCTTCCAGGTGAGATAAAATCTATATATATATATAAATATAGTTTAAATCACCAGCAAACCTAAAGGAGGTGTATGTAAAGAGAGGCATTTGCCGAAGAAATCTTTATGTGATTTACTATTTCATGAATTGTGCTACACCAAAACCCTGTGGAAGAGTTTTTTTCCAGTTGCGAGTGAGAAAAATAAACACTGGCGTAACATCTTACCTCGCCTTCTCTGTGCCACGGCCTTCCATTCTGAGGGTACTTGCTCTGGCTTTGGCGTTTCTTCTGCCCTCCGTCGGCAAATTTGCACAACAAAGGCTCCGTGGGAGCTGCAGAGAGAGAAAAGGACAAAATCATGTTAGCAGAAGTGCATTGTGCGACCTTTCCAAAAAGAAAGAAGCCCTTTTGAACTGTGTCCTTTGTCTCTTCTTCTACCACTGCATCTCTTTCTCTCTCTCCTCCCCCCGCTCTGCCTTCCTATGGAGCTCCTACACAAATTCCCAGTCCGGTGATGTTGGCAGGCCCTCCCTATCCTTGCAACGGCTGGCAGCCTATGAAAGAGCATTGCAAGGTATTGTTGAAATAATAATCACAGTAATCGCTCTTGTAAATACCTCTGAGATGGTAACACAGGACCGCTCTGTCAGCCAAAGCTTATTTCTAGAAGGCGTTCCTGTTCCTGACGCATAATCCCTCCGTGTTTTACTGTAACAGCCATCTCCTCTTTTATTTGAAATTTTTATGTCTTTTTCCACTCAGCAGCCATCAGCGTGAGCACCTCACTGGGGTGCATGGTTTGAGAAACGGCTGATATAGACGTTACTGTGCTGTTCTCGGTGCAAACACTAGGGGCAGGCTAAGGGTCCCCGAGATGAAACCGTTACAGAGGATTGACAGATGCTCTAACTTCAGAGCTGGCATCAGCAGAAATAAAGGATGGCTTGAAAATGAAACAGCTGTCATTATACACATTAAAAAAACAAAAAAGAAAAGAGCCCCCTGAAGAGCGACCTCATCTAAGCTGTATCTGCATCAAAAGCCTTTTGTATGCATAATTACCAATGAAAGGTCAATGAAAGTGTTGCGATAACCTAAGCCTGTGTAAAGATAACTTGTGAAAGGGCAGTTTCCCACACTCGTGCTGCAGGTGAGCACCTAAAGAGGGAAAAATTGGCTCAGGCAGATGACTTTCCTGATGAGATAGTGCAGAGAGGAAAAGCAAATCTGAAGACAGTCAATCTGGAGAGAAGAAGAAAGAGTAGGGGGGGAAAAAAGCATGAGAAATGAGCGGCTCGCTTGGCTGGGGATCTGGGGGTCTTCACAGTGTCCGTCCCCTTTTCAGTCAGCGTCAGCGAGATCGGAATCTCTTAAGACACAGACTGGGGAGATGAAACAGGGGAAGGGAGACAGTTGTATAAACAAGCAGAAACACAGGAGTACAGAAAGCGTAAAGAACATGAAACAACAAAAGGAGAAGATGGTGAAAGAGATAAGGGAAATGGCTGACCAAGGAATTAGAGTGTGAACCTAAACCAGGATCAAACCCTGGGAGAGTTGTACAGTTCAGCAAAAGTACAGTACACACAGCGCCAACAAGTTTGTCCAAACACTGAACCGATGCTGCTCTGCACCTGGCGGCTTAGGAGAGAGCTGACGGCTCTCCTGTCAACGCATTCACATTACAGGCCTGGCAGCTTGTGACACGGAGGCTTTGTGACGACACTGGCCAATGATGGGGGCTGTCTGCAGGAGGCTGAGCAAAGGGACCTTTCATCACGCCATGTCAGAGATGACACCGAGAGAATTTTTGATGCTTTAATCTCTACTCCCAGATGTTAGAGGTGCTTTGGGTCCTGATAATAATGCAGCATCACAAGACAGGAGAGAAAAAGCTTCTGTCTAGACTGACAAAGCAGTGACAGCCATGAAACAACCTGAAGTTAAGTGAGCTCATGACAAGCGACTTTGTCAGGCGATAAATTGATAAAAAAAAAAGAAAAAGGAAAGGCCGAGGCGTTAATGAGCTAATCAGATGATTTTCTTTTGCATTTAATTTTCTCTCATGCCAGGAATGTTGCTGCTGAAAATATGTTTTTGTTAGTTACAGGAGATGTCTGAGATGCAAATGAGATGAAGGCTGTGGAGCTTACGGACTGCATTTATGTGGCTAAAGGGGTACTATGGGGCTAAATGCATGCAAACAAACTCCGGAAAAACAGCAAAAGAAATTTACTGTGTTTCTGTGCCTTTAGGGTCCACTACAGCACCAAACTTTTCAGTCAGCCAAAGAAAAAGTAGCAGGGAAGGGAGAGCGCATGAGACGCTACAGGAGAAAAACAACAAAAGCTCCTCCAAACCTCTCCTTTGGCGCTGTGGGAGATAATTAGCTATTGGAGAAATTTGGAGAATCTGACATAGAGCACGCTGACGTTCCCCCAGTGACTACATCCCCAGTTCCCACAGCGAACTAGCCCATTTGTTTAAGACTCAAGCCCAAGATCAACAGCCTCGCACCACCCCACCCTCCCTGTGAACACACTCACCCTTCTGTAGCCCTGAAACACACACCCTCCTCCTGCCCTTAAAATCTCTTTGCTATAACCTTTGAAAACACACAAAAATAGCCAAAGACACATACGCAGAATAAGCCAGTGCCAGGCTATAAACCCTTCTAGACCTCTCGCCACACGGCGTCATCCCTGGCACGGCCCAGAACAAACTGGGCCACCGACTACGTTCCAGCTTGCTGATCCTGCGTCTTTAAGGTAAAGGCTTCAAGTAATGCCTAATTCACTTTGGCTCCAGAATATGTGTTTTCGGGGGCTTCTTGCTATGAACTAATTTACTGCCCCTTTAATGATTCGACATCATGGGAAAAAGACGAAGTAGTTTTGGTCAGAGGTTAACAACTGCCGCTAACAAGGTGCTCCGTGGGAACCCCTAATTGTTTTTTATGTGGGTTGCTGTAGGAACTGGTAAACACGTTAACGAGGGGTGGCTGCGGACATGCGCACATGCATTATGGGCTTTGAAATATGCGCACCAAGACCGACCACAATCACGCACGCACATGAAAGGGGAGCAGTTTAGTGAGAATAAGATGCCTGTGCTGCCAGCCTCATTTGATCATAGCCTTGGCTCAATCATGCTCCTCAATGTGCATTTGGCTCTGAAAAGATAGTCATGGCATTCTGCACATCAATAGACGCATTACCAACAGACAAAACGAACCAGCAGAGGCATGGAAATGCACTTGTGTAAATAACAGCGACAATAGAAATCTAAATGAAAGCTTGTTGAAATTTTCACTTATTAGCGCTATGTTCATAAGCAATTATTGCTGTTACAGTTGTTTCCTATGGGACTGCATCTGGTCGAAATCAGCTCTTTGGCTGCAGACAAGCACAGTGGCTTTTTTCTCTATCTATAGACAAAGAGCGCTCGTGCGCTCCGGATGGCTTGAAAAGCCAGCTGAAAAACATCTTGATCTATGAATGCAAATCAGTACATGTATTATAACACGTCAATTTCGGCCTGTTGTACATTCATTTGGTGCTCTGAATTGGACTGTACATCTGTTTGGCCTGAATGGTGAAATCAATGCAGGAATGCTCCATAGTTGCAGAGGGGCTGTGTGAAAGGTTTTGCTCAGTGAAACAGCCAGCTTTTCACCATCAGGACAGTTACAAAAGAGGCCTCTAAGAAGGGTTTGGAGTCAAACTGGGCCGGCCTTGCTTTGCTCTCAGAGTGTCCAAAGCAATAAAGAGGGCAAACAGAGGGAACTGTTCAGCCACTTGTACCAAAATATGTCAGCCTGAAAAGATTCAGTGAAAGCAAGCTCTCGACTTCTCAATGACAACTTTAGCTAAAGGTTCCTATGGGTCTCAGAAAAGTCTCAGGAAGGCTCACTGTGTTTTACTGCAAGGACATGTTAGGGGAGAACATGGAAAAGGCAGAAAGAGGACAGTATTTTATTGGAATTCTGCTCTACTCTGATGCTGCTCGAGGGGATCTCTAATTGGATCAACAACTGTCTGATTCCCTTCAGCCAGCTTGACCTGTCTGCCCAGACTGAGGAGGCTGTGTCTTATGGGGAAGAGAAAGAATAAGAATGGGAGTGAGAGAGAATAAGAGACATAGAAAGGCACAGAGGGAAACAGAAGGCGTTAGAAAGGGACGCTATTCTGGAGAGAGATAAAAGGATGCTAGAAAAACATGACAGGTGGATAGGACAAGCAGGGTCACAGAACAAAACTATAGCAGTGCTGCATATACGTCGCCATTGTCAGAGTCAAACAGACAGCCTCAGAATGGCTGCCAACCTAGAAGGCAGGCGGGAACAGCTTTCCTACAGGGAGGGCTTTGACAGATCCCAGTCGATAGCTCTCACAACTGCCATGCTGGCCTTGCATCCTTCAGCATGGAAATGAAGACAGTCTGCCAGGCGTTTTGCTGACAGGGACGGCACACATGGCTCAATGACACGGCCCAATAAATGGAGCCGGCGCTGAGAGGAAGGCATGGCAGAGAGCGACACAAAGAGGAAAGGGAGATAGATGGAAGGACAGATACAGTGTCATAGACAGACAACGAGACAAGAGGAGATGGTGACAGAAAGAGACAGAGGGGAGAGATTCACCGAGTTTAGAAGTGACAGGCACAGTCCAGTTTTCACTCTTCCGATCCATACTGTATAGCTCATCTCTTTGAGTGGGATGAGCATAGGGAGAAGGATGTCAACAACAGCTTGCTTCTCATCCTGCATCTGCTACACATGCTCAATGGCTATTGATCAGTGCTTGCTTAGACTTCCATAGAGGGCTTCTGCAGCACGCCATGCAGTTCTGGTCTGAGATGATATTATGGATTACGGGAAGGGAAATGGAGGGAAGAGCCCTGCATGCGGGCGGTAGAAGCCTGATCGATGAGCTATTGCACACTTAAGAGTAATGTTATGTAGGGAGTCTCTGACATGCTAATCCATCTCTCACTCTCTTTGTCCATCTCCCTCAATCGCATTTCTCTCTGTCGTAGTTATCTCCTGTCTGCATCTCTCACTCCCTTTCTTTTTCTCTTTCTTTCTTCTGTCCATCCATCTATCCATCCACTGCAGAGCACCGAATCCAGACCAAATTTAGACAAATAAACAAAGCTGATGGATGAGACGACCTCCATGTAGGTCTGGCACTGAGTCAGTCTCTAACAGCGTAGACAACTCAAATCGACTGAAACCATCTCGTGGTAATGGGAATACAAAATGCAATTGCCAAGGAATATGCAGAAATCAATGCGAAATGATCTAACAGAAAGGTGAACAATACTCTGCTTAAACACTGAGTTGTAATTATTTTAGCAGCTGAAAATATGGGTTGAATATAATTGCACTTCAAGTACTGACTCTGGATTAATCTGCTTTTGCATTAAATTTGAGAGCCACAAGTGCAGTGCAGCGCCAAACAGGAGGAGGGGTTTCCAGCTGCTCGCTGACTCCTGGGAGACGAGCTCTGATGTACCGGTGTAACAAGAACTTCATTTTAGCTTAATCAGCTAATTCCACTTGCTATTCCCAACACTAAGGTTGCCATGGTGAGTAAATAAATTACTAGAAACAACAAGTGCAGACAGAAGTTTGTGAGTGAGTGAGTCGAAGTTATGCTTATGTGTGTTTGCCAGCTCTAATGAATGGCTCACAATCCTGCATCCATATATTGAAATAACATTTATACAGGCAGACAGTCCCCACTGCATTCGGTCCAAATGGCATAGTTGAGTGCTTCTGGGTCCTGCAGTCAGCTGCAATGTTTAAGTGGCGGTGGCAGATGTTTCTAATGTTAAAGCCACACAAGCTGCTCTACGCTGCCAACATCTTTGTTTCTGCAGTAGGTCTCAATATCACTACCAACTTTATACAGTTGGCCAGGGTGGCAATTACAGTAAAAGTGGCCACAAAAAACGTAAGAGCAGGGTCTGAGATTAAAATGACTATTTGTAGAGTGGATCTGAAATAAGATCCAAGAAAATATGCACCAGGCAACTTAAGCCAGCACTTCAGATAGATAAATCTATAAGTGGGAAAAATAGACTTTGGTGTTAAGGATATTGATGATGTGTTGTACTCTTCAAAAAGCTACATCACTTGTTCCCCACTGAACTGATGAAACAAGCTTTGGAAGAACAGACTAGTTTTATTTTTCAAATAATTTACAATATGCATGAGAATCTTCTGGGTCTGGGTTTTTAAAGATAAAGTTCACCCCCAAATTTTCCACTGGCCTGTATTGCCATCTAAACTGACTTTGTATGAGATACCCAGCTTTGGAGACATCGGCTGCTGTGATGTCTACCTTTTTTTGGCTATAATGTATGAAACTCAAAGCACTAGTAAGCCGGTGTGAGAAGTTTCATAGGACTTTCAATGAATTCTTCTTTTAGTTTTTGCATCTGCTAATCAAAACTAACATTACAGCTCAGCTGATGAAGAATGTCATTAATGTTTACATTGCAGGTAGGCTACAGTCCCATGGGCCTAGTCATTGGTAGTCCATTTGGCAACCAATGACTGTGAGGGAGAAATGTGTATTTTCTTACTAGATGTGAGTGGTTGCTGGCAATCACTATAAAACTGAATGCTAAAGGCATGTTTGCACAGGTCTAGAGACTGGTCAGCAACCACCTGGAAATCATGTGTCCTAAAAAGAGTCAAAATGAAGTCCATAATGTTGCACGGAAAACTTCATTGATTTACTTTGGTTGGTTAGTTATGAGTCATCAGTACTTTGTGTGGAAGATGCAGACTTGTCTGCAAATACTTTCAAACTACTTGCGAAGGAGTGTTGAAAATGTGCAACATACGAAACCGTTCGTCTGCAAAGTAAAAGTTGCACCATTTGAAATGTGTTGATTTCAAAGGCACACCTTTTACTTTAAAGGTGAATGCTCTCCATTTCTAGTTAGCATCATAATTTTCCAAGTTTTGCTACAGCTTAGAGAGTAAGTGGTGAGTTTCTGCAGACAAATTGGCATCTTCTATGCAAACTACATGTGACTGTGGCTGCAAGTGACCAAAGCAATCAGAAAGTTGTGGTTTAGGAACCTCTCTGTGTCGCCAGCAACCACTTTCCAGCTGGTTCGGGAATACACATTTTTCCCTCACAATTGCTGGTTGCCAACCATTCTCTTGGCTGGTTAACTCTTCAGTCACACTGTTGCTGGGCGTAGTTTTGGAATTTTCTAGAATAAACTGTTCACAATAAAGATTTCTGGATTTCTGGTAAATAAGGTTAGCACGTTGTTAAAGCATGATGTTTTGAAAGACATTTCAACAAAATTTTTAAAATGTATTATTTGGTACTTCTGGCACCATGTGACAATTACTATTTAAATTTATTATATTCAAGAGAAGAAGAAGACATCTGTGATAACTTTAACACTGGGCTTCACAGTTTAAAATATTTTAGATGGATTGACAACACTACAAGCCTCAGGTCAAATATGTACAATTGATTGTAGGGTGAACTTTCCCTTTAAAGGTTATATGGTTATATCGGGATAATAATTCTTTATTAAAACTTTCAGAAAAAGATAAACAATAGCATTAAAATATTGACCCAGTCTAAAAATGAACATTTCTTCTGTCCATCCATCTGTCCAGGGAATTAATACATAAGCCTTCACTGGCTTGACCTTGTGGTGTGAAACAAGTTCTGGCGTGTGAAACTGCCCTTTTTTGGCTGTGGCAGAAGAACACAAGAGTAGTTGTTGCCGGACTTTGCCTGTGGGGGTTGACTTGTGCTTCTACGCTCTGTGTCACTGCCTGTGTGGGCAGACAGTGAAACTAGCTCTGTCCCTGTTAGCAGAGTATTATAACACTGCCAACGCCTCCAGTGACCCGTGAAAACTCCCATCTATAGAGATGAATCATACAGCGCTTTGTAATTCAACTGAACTGCCCATCTACCAGACCTACAGCAAATATTTCTCAGTATATATGACACTGGATCAGAATCAGAATAAATCAACTTTAAGCTCTGACAGTACGCCTTAAAATGTATCATGTACTCTATTGTTCTGTGAGGGGAGGTTTGAATCTCTTGTGAAGGCTTCATCACTTATATCTAGCATTAAGCCTGAATGCATATTAGCATCTTACTCAGCTTTACACACCTTTCGTTATCATATACAGCAAAATGTAGGTTTATTTATCAAGGCGAGGTTTTGCTGAGTGGGTTATTTTTCAGCACTTCTCTGCTTGACATTCAACAAAGTTACTCAAATTCACACTAGGAGTGCATTACAAACAGTCCTCTATTATTGGCTAGTATAAAGCTCTGAGGAAATAGTGGATGCTGGGTGTTTTTTTTAAAATAACATCTTGCCTCTCTCGGAGAATTTCCCTGGTGGTCCACAGACCCAAACTTCTGGTTCTCTTTATTATAAGCTTATATAACCTTTAGGTTAGCGTGCTTGAGAATTGCTAACAACATTTGAACATAAGCAGAAAATACGCTGCAAATGAAAGAGCCACATCAGTTAGAGTAGCACACAAAAGGCAGTGTGTCTGTTAACTAGGTTTCCACCGTAGGGGCTTCCAGTAACAACGGTATGGACAGGAAAGAAAATGAAATTACAGCACAATAAATGAATTATCAATAAAAAGCCTCAATACTGTATCTGAGGGAGGATCAATATGCCAGAGCCGGGCTGCAATGTGGGCCCAGGGCTGCGGGTAGCCAGATCAATAATGTCACTGGGGGTGATTGACGATCAATGCTACCAGTGACATTGATTTATGATCGATGAAAGAAGGGCACCGACTAATAAGGGGGGAAAGGGTGGAGGGGAAGTGTGCATGGGGGATTCCATAGAGTCCCCTTTACTGTAACTGATTGGGGATCGATGAAGAGTGGCACCGCGGCTGATTAGGGATCAGGCCGGTCTCGAGCAGAGGAAGGCGGCTATGTGTGAGAGCATTTGGTTGGTTGCGTGGAGACCGGCTTGTCTGAGCTGAGCAGAGCTGCAGAGACTGTAATTAAAGCTGTGCTGAAAGGAGCTTTCCACTGTTTGATAGAAGCTGCAGGTGCAGCTCTCTTTGCTCTTTCACTTTCAAAAGAGCAGCCATGCACACACACCCACACGCGTATAGTATACCACTCTTTTATGCTCACTCAGAAACATACAGAACACACACAAACCCAAAGACGGCGCAGGAAGATCTGCACTGTTTTCTTCCACCCCACCCTCGCAGAAATCTGTCACCAGCACTGACATCCTCTCTCTATTCTGGCTTGTTTTCAGCCATATTTAAGAAATTATCACTGCTTTTAGAGTCTTCAAACTAACCCAAATGACTTAAGCATCACTACTGAAAAGAATGAATTAAAAGTAAAGAAATAAAGAAATCTTTTTTTCTTTATCGTCTTTCATTTCATTAGCTAACTTGTGTTAGATTTGACCTTTCACATTCAGGTGAGACTGGAAGTTAAAGGAGCATATTTTATATTTTACAGTAGCTACAGTAGTCATATTTGCTCCTGATTACTGAGATGAATGGGTCACACTCATGTGAGACATAATGCTACATTTATTTAAGCCTTTGACACACTTTTGTTATACACTGTACATATTTGTTATACTACACCTGCTGTAAATTAAGTGCAAACAGATTTGTTTTCAATAAAAAGGAAACAACAAAAACAGTTACAGTATGGAGAGCTGGCTTCATGACTTTATCAGCTTGCTATGAATGGAACCGGCTGCTTTAACTCTAGATTACAAAGAGTCGTTGCCATGGCCATGAAACTATTAAATCTAGTTTCTGGTAGATTTTGTATTATTTAACCTCTGTTACACCCTGCACACCAAGAAATTTTTTTTAAACTGTGCATTTCTTTTCTATCCATTTTTTCTTCTTCTTCTTTTTTTTTTTTTACATTCACTGCTTTTTTTGGTCTTAATAATATAACAGTGGAAGAAAAGTATTCACTGTATAATTAATAATTCTCATAAACAAAAGCGGCCACATATGCGGCACCACAAAGCCAGTTTTCATGAAATTCAAAAGCCACAGTAAGGTCCAAAGTCAGACATGCATAATCTTTGTCTCAAAGACCCATGTATGTCTCAACTTCAAACAGTGCATCAGACATTCCCAAGACTCATAATTCATTCATTTCTTAGGTATTCTCTTTGTTCTCAAGTAGCGTTCACACTAATTTTCCTCAGTCTTTCCAAAAAAGTTGCAAAGTGGCATCGTCTTTGGGTTCAACGAATACATCGACCGTTTTCTGAGGAAGCTGCAAAAAAATTATTGCATTTACTGATAAGATTTTGATTTTGTATTTGAAGGTCGTTCTACCGAAGTGAATTAAACAGACAAAACGGCACACCACCTTATTTCTATTGCGTTACACAGTGTTTGCTTTGAATATGCTTATTTGGTTTTGGCATTAATATGGATATTTTTCTTTAAAGAAACCAAATACCAGCATTTAGAGGCAGATTGTTAAGAAAGAAATGGATCAAACGTAAATCAAAATCTGACCCTGCTTCTTTCCTTGTCCATGCTTCACTGTTTTCTCCTCAGTCTTTATATAAAAGAAAAGAAAACACAAACACAAAGAAATGACAGGAGCTTGATGACACATATCTCTTTTGAAGAAAAAAAAACCATATGAACTCCCATAATAGCTATGCTCTGTCCTCTTTGAGACAGCAATATCGGAACGAGAGAGAAGGGTTGACCTGTGTAGAGCAAGTCTGAGTAAGTCCCTGCCTAAACATCTCAGACGTGATGAAAGGCTTTGTTTTTCTCAGCCTGCGTTAATGGGCCCCAATCGATGTGGGAGAGCTGTGTTTTTTTCCCCTCCACATGTCCTGACCCTTGGGGAAACACAGGGAGGTAATGTGGGAGGGTAGAGATATTGACACACAACGTCGATATCACCAGGGTTCACAAACAGCGGCGCTTACTTCAAGTTGAGGCTGGCTCATCAATGCAGCATCAACAACAGAAGTACAGCGCAGGAAGTGCTGGCAGTTAGTGCAGACTGTAAATTAGCGGTAAGATGCAAAACAAATACTGATGTAAAACTAATGACACTCATCAGTGCTTACGATTCTCCCTTCCAAAACTACCCACCTGTCTCAGGCACATACACACACGCGCGCAGAGCGATGCATTCACCTCACTGATGCCAAGAATGTGCGGCAGCACAGCACTGCAGCAGAGGCAAGCACATCTCCACACTGGCTCTCATCTGTCACCAACAGCAACTAGCCCGCCAGTTGCCATGATGTGCAGCCTAATTGGGGGAGCTGATGAGGTCTGATGAGGCCAGTACTTATTGAATTCCCTGGCCTATTATATGGATAATGCTGGAGAGGAGCAGCCTCCCTCTCCTTTCCCATTCTCATCCATTCACTGTCCCAGCAGGGAGCTGCCGGCTAATCCTTTCTTGTTTATAATGGCTGAACGAACGAAAGGGATTTGGACACGATTTCCCCTCGCTAGCACACATCTAACACTCCCCAGTGTTGATTTTACCTCATAATGGGTCTATTGGACAAGTTAACCAGATCCCAAAACCCAGCTCAACCCTCTTGCCTGTCTTTCCTTTTCCTTTTCAGGAGGAGAGGCAGGGACATTGTTGAATAATTAGACTTTGAAATAAATGTTCTTTTCTTTTTCAAAAGCAATTATCAAACATTCAGTATGTGGCTGTACAGTATTCAGCGCTTTATAATGCATGTGTGGGACAAAAAGGAGAGAGAGAGAGAAGAAGTGTCAAACAGTGCAGCGGAGAAAAGGGGGAAAAAAAGCAGAGGAAGGCAGAAGTTGGAGAACAGATGGCTGAATGGCAGGACAACAAACTTTTAATTCTGTGCGTCAGACTGGTGAAAGAGATGGAGACCGTGAAGTCGCAGAGGGGTGCCAAGAATACTGCTCAGTATGGGACAGCACATCAAATTCCATTCGAACTGATGAAAACTCTGTGATTAATGCCTTTGCTGCACAGCACTGTAAAGCATCTGAATTTCAAATTTAAAGTTTCTATGGAAGAATTATGCATTTAGGTGGTAGGACATTCATCAGTACCAGCTCTATTGTGAGGAGAATCCAATAAAGCACATTTACTCAGATGAAGACTGCGAGAAGAGCAGCAAAGGAGCAAATATCTGACTATTATTCTCAAGTGCAGGTACAATAAGAGAGTCGCGTGGTTATAGTAAGTGACTCAAACTGTCACTTACTAACTACACTGAACAAAAATATAAACGCAACACCTTTGTTACTGCTCCCATTCCCCATGGGATGGACGTAGAGACCTAAAATTCATTCCAGATACACAATATAACCATCCCTCCCAAACAGTGGTCACAAATCAGTCCAAATGTGTGGTAGTGGGCACATCTGCTATATTGAGATAATCCATCCCACCTCACAGGTGTGCTACATCAGGATGCTGATCTGACATCATGAGTAGTGCATAGGTGTACCTCAGACTGCCCACAACAAAAGGCCACCCTGGAATGTGCAGTTTTTTGCGCTATTGGGGTCTGGGGTCCCAGAACCGGTCAGTATCTGGTGTGACCACCATTTGCCTCATGCAGTGCAACACATCGTCGCATGGAGTCTATCAGATTGTCAATTGTGGCCTGTGGAATGTTGGTCCACTCCACTTCAATGGCTGTGCGAGGTTGTTGGATATTCGTGGGAACTGGTACACGCTGTCGTATACGCCGGTCAAGCACATCCCGAACATGCTCAATGGGTGACATGTCCGGTGAGTATGCTGGCCATGCAAGAACTGGGACATTCTCAGCTGCCATCTGCCCTGAACAATGTGAACCATGATTCATCCGTGAAGCGCACACCTCTCCAACGTGCCAGACGCCATCGAATGTGAGCATTTGCCCACACAAGTCTGTTACGGCGACGAGCTGGAGTCAGGTCAAGACCCCGATGAGGACGACGGGCATGCAGTTGAGCTTCCCTGAGACGGTTTCTGACAGTTTGTGCAGAAATTGTTTGGTTGTGCAAACCAATTGTTCCAGCAGCTGTCTGGGTGGCTGGTCTCAGACGATCTTGGAGGTGAACCTGCTGGATGTGGAGGTCCTGGGCTGGTGTGGTTACACGAGGTCTGCGGTTGTGAGGCCGGTTGGATGTGCTGCCATATTCTCTGAAACGCCTGTGGAGACGGCTTATGGTTGAGAAATGAACATTCAATGCACGGGCGACAGATCTGGTTGACATTCCTGCTGTCAGCATGCCAATTGCACGCTCCCTCATTGCTTGTGGCATCTGGGGCATTTTGCTGTGAGACAAAACTGCACATTCCAGGGTGGCCTTTTGTTGTGGGCAGTCTGAGGTACACCTGTGCACTACTCATGATGTCAGATCAGCATCCTGATGTGGCACACCTGTGAGGTGGGATGGATTATCTCAATATAGCAGATGTGCCCACTACCACACATTTGGACTGATTTGTGACCACTGTTTGGGAGGGATGGTTATATTGTGTATCTGGAATGAATTTTAGGTCTCTACGTCCATCCCATGGGGAATGGGAGCAAAAACAAAAGTGTTGCGTTTATATTTTTGTTGAGTGTAGATGCGCGGTGTATTTCTGATGTATGCACCCAGCTCTTTGTCTGCCTTACTATTAAAAACAACAAGCTGCTTTAGATCTCTGACATTGTGATCACCTGGAAAATATTGTGTTGGTTCCCCCTTTTGCTGCCAAAACAGCCCTGACCCACTGAGGTTCCACTAGACCCCTGAAGCCATGCTGTGGTATCTGGCACCGAGATGTTAGCATCAGATTCTTTACGGAACGGGTAATTAATCGGCAGAACTGTAGATTTTGACCAGTTTATTGAATAATCTGAAACTCTTGAAAAAGAGTTTATCAATGCAATTAACCCAGCAACAGATTCTGTAAGGTGTGGTCTCCATGGATGCTTTGGTAGGTGGTACATGTCAAAGTAACATCCCAGTGCTATCTAGAAAAACAAAAGGCCATATTTATAGGGGTCAGTTGTTGCGGCCTTATAGATCAGGGACCACACTGACGAGGAGGGCCATTAAGGCAGCAACATTTAAACGCTTACATGGAGAAGGTACAACCTGGAGTTCACTAGGGGCACAGCAAATCAATATTAGCTCGACTTAGAAATCTGCTGTATAATCCTTGATCTCCAAGGCCATTTGCTTTGCTGCCTGAAATTGGATACACCCTGACTGCACACCCCCACCCGCCTGCTACGCAAAGCCCGCTGTGCGCTCCACAAATAAGACATCCTGAAAAATTGATCTGGATGCATCTGTAGCAAGATTACGTCTAGGGCTAAGAGAGAGATATGACTAGCTCGAGGTAATTGATAAAAATGCGCGTCTATGTGTAAGAGGATCATGATGGGGCCCGGCGAATGTGGCAGCATTATCATAGCCACATCACTACCATCTAGAAGACTGCTGCAGCAACATCTCAACAAATATTAAGAGCTGGTAAAAGACCGATATTGAAAAATACTTTTATACACTCTATACTGTAGGTATGATTAACAGTGACATAAGGATAATAGGTTTTCTTTGTTTATTTTGCCTGAAAGCAATGATGCCTTTTGTGGAGTAATACATTTTCTTTGACAAATGACCTGAGTAGCACATAATGGAATGGCTTTGTTTGATTAATTTTTATACAACCATATTTGTCCATTTTAAACATACCTGTGACATTTTATTCACCAAAAATTGTTTAGATTTCTCTAAATCCATCTTTCCTTGCAGCCAAGGTCCCCATCTTTCCTCCAACAGGCAGTTTCAGAGGCAATTTATGTAAAACTTGCATTATTCATGACCACCTACTCCAATTGGCTGCATTCACTTCCAGCCAATCGGAATACTACCTAATGGATAATGGAAATTTCCTCATGTGGCGTCTCTACCCCCAGAGTAATGGCTACAGCTAGAGACCACATATAGGGGGGTCTATGAACCAATCTAAACTGTGCAGTTGCACAGTTGAGACTGTAGCCACTTTCACACACGTGCTGCAGCCCTCTTAAACTTTTCCAACATTTTCCTGTATGCGCGAACACAAATGCCCTACTCAGTGGGATCGAACATTAAACTGCCCAATCCCTACCAGCTCCCTCGTACAGATTCAAAGTCCGTTTGCTCCAATGTGAAAACAGAACAGGTCCTGAGAAGCTGACAGTAGTAGTACATGCCATGTGTACCATCTCCCGAATGCACAATTAAGCCAGAAACCTAATCTAAACCATTTACAGTGGTGTAAATACATCTAGTACCGACTAGCTGCACCTGACTCGCGTAAGAACTGTTGCTAGCCAAGATTCAGCACTACTTCCCGATTACAGAAGGAAGATTGTCTCCAAAGATGAATATCAGCCATCAAGGGCATATTTCATTTAAATTCCTTGGGAGATGAAGGAACAATTACTGCTCCCTCTTAATACAGGAATTTCCAAATACGAAATTACAAAATAACTCAGATCGAAAAGATAATATAGCAGATTTATGACACACCAGCCCACTGATTTCAAACACATGGAGGAGCCTGTGAATAAATTGTTATTTTAGACAGAAAATGGCAAGAGAGAGCAGATCAGCGACCTTGCCTAGCTTTATCGAATGTCTCCTCAAATAGATTTAAGGCAACTAACAATATGACCAGTCATGGCTTAAAGTCCAGGTCAGTGTATTTCATTCTCCGCAGTGTTGCAAGCAAAAAACAAATCATTACCGAAAGTAATGAAAGAAAAACAGGCTTACGGCGGCTGGCAAATAATTTTCCAATAACAGTTTTGTTATATTTATTCAATATTATAGCGCTACACATTTATGTGGGAGGTAACTTTTTCTTGAACTTTTACAGCAAACTCTGAATGTTTTCGCCCTTCTTAAACGTTTTGCTATCAGACTCTTTCTCGTGCCTCCTGGCAGGTGAAACAAAACAAACAAAACATTCCTCTTCAAGAAAGAAGCAAAAAAACACCACTTACAGTACTTACTGCTGTGCAACAAGCGCGACATAAAAAGTGAGATTTGTAGGCAGGGTATATCATTTCCACTGTTACTGTGGGCTGCAGGATTTTTATTCCCATGGCAGTGTGTATTGTTAGAGTGGCAGTTGTTGGACTCTCTGAGGCCTTTAAGCTCACTGTTTTCCCTCTATTACTTGTGCCCGGTGGGGGCACAGACAGTTGTAGCGAGATGCGGCGCAGCGCAGCAGGGTGGTCCCCAGATACCACAGATTCATACTTTCCACCTGACGCACAGGATAGAGAGAACAGAGAGCTGGCAATTACCAGACTCCTCTCTCTATATATACTGCAATCCTGGCCAGCTCCGCTCTGCTGTACTCCACTCTGAAGGCTGTCTCAGGGCCAAGCTGGAGGTAATGAAAGCAACACACTCCTAATGGACTATTGATGTGTGTGTATTTGTGAGTGTGCGCGTGTGGACGTATGAGAGGAAGGCAGAGGAAAGAACAAAGGAAGGAAAAAGAAACTGTAAGAAATCATTCTGCTGGCATTTTCATCCACTTTCCTTTTGTGCGTTGTCTGTGTCGATGTTTTTGCCGTGGCAAAAAGTGAGCATTCATGTCTGCGAGCTAACGTAAATCACCTATACGGGCTGAAAAGCAGTAGAATTAAACTGCTAGTGCGATCCAATAGCATGGCCAAGATGTGTTGCGCTTCCAGCAAGGGAAGCAGAGACAGACAGAGAGACACTGTGTCTGAGACATGAGGTCACCGGGAACCAGGTGTGTTTCCATCGTCCTTCAGCTCAAACACCAACAGGCAGCTCACGTATAAATACACTCATATAGGAAGGAAAAGACACAAATATCCCCGGGTGACAAAAAAAACAGAAGTGGTAACTCAGACACCTTCACAGTAAATTTCACCAAATACAACATGTCGCACTCCTGCTGATGGTCCACTGGTAGAGCATGTAGGGTGTATTTTTTTAATGCGTGTGTGTCTCTGCGTGTGTCCCCTAACCTGCTGGCAGGCAATCGGATGAATGAATGGGCGTCCACTCCTAGAGGTCCGGTGGCACAACAGAAATAACTCTGCTGACCACAGTGACCTCTGCCTGTTCCCACACAGTCTGCGTCCTGTTCTAATGGAGGCCCGTGCTCTATTTTGGGGGCAGCAGCTAGATTTATCTCACTGCCCTCTGTGTCCTGGGACGGTGACACTGACGTGGTGTAACTGATGCCTGCTGCTTCTTTTTTTTTTTTCCTGCTTCCCTTACGCAAGCACACACAGGATAAAAATCAGTCAATTCTGGGCACCCGGATGACCCGGCTGTACGTCACTATCTGTATCCATTTTCAAATGTCCCTTAAAGGAATAAAGGAAAGTTGTAAACCATCGGCTTTGTGTTGTGATACTTCACCGTGATAGTCTGATCTTTCATAAAGACAGGTGCAGGAGCTGGAGAGTAGATGAGAACAGAACCAAAGAAAGCAAGCCTGCTGAATTGCTTGCATACCACAGAGACCTTAGAGCATGATTATCCTCCTCAGCAAATTTAATCTTCATTCTAGAGGACGGGCAAGCTGGCCGGAAGGCTATGAGCTCAGTGACCTACTGTATCTGCTGAGAGGCTGAATATTATTCTTTGCAAAAGAAATACGTTGCCTCAGGTCCTGCATTAGATTAAGTTGACTGATGGCTAAAACCAAGAATCTAGGGATCCTTGTATATAATGTGCACATCACAGCACCATCTTCCTAAAGTGGTGGAGATCTCAGTTTGGGTTAGGGAGCAGAAAAAAAAGATAGAGGCTTTTTCTTACGGCAGTAACAGTCTGATTTCAGAGCTTGCCAGTATAATATTTAGAGAATAAACAAATAAGAAATAGTTTCCTGGGTAAGAAACTCAACCACTACTCAGTCTCCCAACTGTATTTCATTGCACATTCCTAAGTTATTTTATTTTAATGTACAACTTTTCTCTGGCATAGTCATGCTGATGATCTTTTTTAATGGTCTGCTGTTGGCTTGAAATACCCGACTATCAATCCTTCCAGTCATGCAGCAAAAAGCAAGTTACACACTGGACAGGTCATCACCATATTGTAGGGATACACAGGGAAAGGTCTTAGCGATCCGGGGCTAGAAGCTTCTTACTGTGAGGTCACAGTGCAAACTACTGGGACTGTGACAAACTTGTGATCCGTCCAGAGGTGATGCCCACATCTAACCCTGCCCTGTGACAGCTGGTATAAGCTCCAGTGCCTCGTGTGACCATGATTTGGACAAACAGAAGAAAAATTACGGATGAATGCATCTATTTTATATCTTCCTCGTTTATTGTTTCAAATTTAGTGTGTGATTATTTCACTCCATCCTGTGGGTTTATGTTTTTGACATTTTTTTCATTATTTAGTTGCTGTTCATACTCACTTTAATTGTTTAAACACACACCATTACGTTAATCAGGTTTCAGGTTGCTTTTATTGCAGTTTTATATTAACTTTATAATTTTATGACGGCCTCTCCTGTGATAGCTCGTGCTTCGTGCAGCACGTTGCGCTCCCACCGGGGACGAAATGCGCCATTAACAATAAAAGTTTTGCCGCCTTGCTTTAACGTTTAGCAGCTACAATTGTCATCACCAACATCTCTGTCTGCTCGTATGCGTGGACTTTCTCATTACCAAATCTGATACGCTTAAAGACTTTTGGTTAAAGAAAGGCCGAGATGTTTCCATTTTAAGCACCACGTCGCCAGCACGGCCTTCACCGGCTTATTTTGTAATGAGGTTACATGCTAGAGACGGTATTCTCAGCCATGTTCACAATAGCTTTCAACCTTGTTGTTACTCTACTTTGATGTTTAACCTACAGAACCTCCAAACTTCTGACACAACTGGCAGCTGCCCACACGGTGAATCCACAGCATAACAGAGAGGCAAGTACATCAATGGACAGACTGAACACATGTCAACCAGAGAATAGAGGAAAAACGCTCTTTATAAATAAAAGAAGCCTCAGGTGCTTAGTTTTCCTGCATTAATATTGTGTCCACTCAGCTGTATCTGGTAACATAGATGAGCATTAGGGACGTCTGAGCAGGAGTGTGTGAAGAATAGCAGGCTGAAAGGATGGGTGTACGTGCAGAGGGAGAGCGAGGGATGAAAGACAGTGGCGGCAGGGCAGATAAGAGAGGGAGGGAGCCATGAGAGAGAGTATAAAAGCAAGGGCAACAAAAAGTGCAAGGAGAGGTGTGAGCGGGGTGAGAGGGAGGAAAATAGAAGGGGATCAACATCGCGGACAGCTGGGCCAGGGTCGCGGCGGTCAAGCTCAGGAAGCGGTCGTACAGTCAATGTCATCCTTTCATCTCGTCTGCTGGAGATGCAGCAGCCTAAACTTTACTCAAATTTAACCTTCCAAAAAGCACAGGTTGATCCAACTCTCATTCCTTTCTCTTCTGCTCCATGCACCACCCATCACTTTCTTCCCCCTCTGCCCTTCCCCATCTGTTCTCTTTTATCTTCTTCGCTTATTCCTGTCACATCTCCAAAGCTCCTAATCTATTCCTTTCCATTGTGCTCCTGCTATATTTCTCTCTATTACTCTCGATTGTTGGGTGGGTGGGTGTGGGGGGGTTCTCCTCGTGGTAACTCTCCTTCATTTTGTCTCCATCCACATTAGATGCGGTTGAGTGGAGAGCAAAGTCAATCGTTCCCGCCTGAACCCCTCCAGGAGTCGGAGCTACCTCCTCTCTGCCTAAACAAACTTTGAAGCCAATCAAAGGGCTTATATCATTTTCAGTGGAAGGGAACAGCAGCAGCTGAATACTTTATATTTCAGTGACAGATCCACTCGGAGCAGCTCCGCTCTCCTCCTCCTGCCTGCTAACCGTTGGCTTTGCTCATGAATGATACAGTTCAGTGGCAAAACAAACAAAGCGTGACAAATCCAGATTATTGTCTGTAGGCGAGATAAGGTTATAATGAGAAAGTGCATCGGGGGAAATTGATCCTTTTTTCAGGAAGCTGTCTGATTTACTGGGCATGCCAATAATAACTTCCTGTGTGTCCCGCCTCTAATGGGAGGAGGGTGAAGTCAGAGGTGGGGGTGGAAGGTTCATGCTAAGAGGACAGATTTCATTATGATGCAATATCCCGAGGAAAGCACTGAGGTTTTGTGGCCACTTATTATCTGTGGCGGAGTATATTGAAAAGCTGTCTGATTGCCATTGAGGATCACATACAGAGACAGAACTATGGCTGGCTCGCACTGAGTGACAGCAGAAGCGGTAAATTAATCATCAATACATAATGGATTTGACCTTTTTGTTTCTGACGAAAAAACGAGGAAGGATAACAACAGCTACAAAAAACAAAAAAATTCACAGAACACAAACTACACATGACTCGCAGATGCATCATGGGAAACGCGTGCTCTCACGTACTTGGAAAGGCAGCCATGTCTGAGACATCCTGACAGCCAAGTCGCCAACCTACTTGGCTGCACGTTAAATCTACATGCCATAGGGGAGAGAGAGACGAGGCCCGCCGACAGGCCAGTTATTAGCCAGGGGAATGTGGGAGGGATGGCAGAAATTAACATAGATTACTCAAGTATGACTGACAGTTTCAGAAGGGCTTTTTGTGACTTACCAAGTGATTTGGGACTTGCCTTAATTCAGTGAGGGATGTTTTAATACCGTGGGCTGTCTCTGCTATCTTGGCACTGTTGCCTTGGTGAGGATGCCAACAGGGAGGAATTTCTTTCCTGCAACTGCCCCCCACCCCCACCCACCCCCAGCAACAATTCCTCCCAACCTCAGCTGCACAGGCCTTGTGATCCGCACATAATGATGGAAAGTGTTGGTGGGGCAGCACTTTTTTGGCCTGTCTTTACTATATTTTATTTAACAGGTGGTTGGCAAAGAGTGCACCCTGTATATTCTGTCTGGTGTTATCCTGACAGATGTAGTGTTTTTTATAAAACCCTGGGTGTTATTTAGATCTCTGGCAGAACAGACAAATTATCAAACTGGTTATCTGATCAGTATTCTGAAAGACACAACAATTACCATTTTCGAGGGTGGGGAAAGCACTGGCACTCACCACAAGTGTCCTTGAAGAATATGGCTTTTACTGTAGGCCTAAATTAACCTCTTCTGTATAACAGAGCACTGTGACTGACAGAGTAAGTGAGGCAAAGTGAGAGTTTGGACAGAGAAAGACAGAGACTAGTGGAAATTGCAAAAACAGAGGGAGAGAAAAATGCCAGCGTTCTGTTAAAAAAAAGAAAGGAAAAGAAAAAAGAAAAAAGCTTGTACATATTGCATGTTTCCGCTTCGTTCCATCTCCCAAGGCCACTGTGGCTGCTTCCTGATGTGGTTTTCATTATTTATCCAGCATCCATTGGACAATATTGGAGCCGACTCGCAGCTCTGCTGCCATATTGGCAGAAAGACAACGGAGCGAGCGGTACCAGCGGAAGTGAAAAGGAAGAAGCAGCAGTGTTACTGCACATTCAGTCTGGACTGAATCTCTGTTTGCACAGTTAGACGTCCAAGCGAATGTTAGATTCATCAAAGTCTGGCGCTGCCCTTTTCTGATGCTCAACACTACTTGCACGTAACCTCATTGATTATTTAACTATGGTTTGATTGCTGACTCTAAAATTAAGTTAAAAAACATAAAGAGACACAATTCAGTGGAGCAGGTTATCAATTTTCTTTCTGCCATTGCCGCCACACAGTAAGGTATGTACATGTTATTACTCACCTGCCAAAAAACAAACAATGGCTAATGTATCTCTGGTCTGAATTACATTTACCATAGGGTGTCATCTCTAAGCTGTTTAATGCATTGTGGGACGAAGGGCTGTAATCAGCGAGGCTCAGTGGAGCCAGCGGATTAAATCACTTTTTATCTGCGCTTCCTTTGACTTTCCCAGTGCTCAGGGTTGCAGTGTAAATCATAATGCGTCCCTGTTGGGCTCACTTCAGTATAGTTTATAGCTGGAGTCACATTTCATAAATTCCATTTATTTTGTTTATTGAGTAAATCCACATCCACTAAAAACAAGGATAACTCTTTATTCTCGCCTCGAACTTAAAAGTTGACCATTTCTCAGAAAAGGAGGAGATCGTGCTCGCGTGATTCAATCCATCGATTTCTGCGCGCAGCCAGAAATCACATGTTCATTTATATGTGCAGCATCAGCTGGAAGCATCCGAGAATGTGCGCGTGTCAATATTTGAAACGACACACGGTATGTATATTTTGGGCGTAAGGGACATGTTCTTCATCTGTGTGCATGCGTTGTGTATGAGTTTATATTTGTGTGCACGTATACTGTATGCACGCTCACCGCCGACCACAGCGACAGGGAGAGCGGCTGCCGCATTGCACAGAATAGCTAAACAGCTGTGGTGCTCCATCAGGGCTATCGATCATGTCCCTCTCTCTGAATCACAATCAGACGTGGGCAGAGCAGAGCGGCTAGAGCAGGCCTCGGTGACTGGTTTGTTGGACGACTGCTATGCACCTCTCATATCAACCAGGCCTCACCAAACAAACCTGACCTGGACTGCTGATTAGATGCATCTATATGCGAGTACTGTGGTACGCATTTCTGTAGAACTTGCTGGAACACACACGAATATTCGCTTTAAGTTCTCAGAATGCAACATGTCTTCTCGCAATTGACATTTACTGCAGACAGAAATAAAGCACTAGCTCTTGTTTAACGCACTTCTAAATCATCTGTGATCAAAATGAGCATTCAGAGAGGATGGCATTACCACGGATCAAAAAATGAGTTCATTTGTGTATCTATGTAGCGCATGTAGTTGGATCTCATAGAAAATTACATAGAATTTCATTAGAAAACCTAATGGGAAGAAAAGGGAAGCTGTTAAGTATCATTAGTTGCCATCTGCTATCATATTTTCACACTGTAGATCAACTCAATATCTCATGTAATCACAAGGAAGTCAGATGTTATTACATTAAAATTTAAGCAGGAAGTGTATGGACTCAGTCTATGGTGCTATTAGCTGCCATCTGTTAGCATCTCCACAATTCCTCTTCTCTGTGTTGGTCTGTTATCAGCAACTCACGGTTAACTTCCTGCCAACATGGTGACTTCCTTTTGGTTTGTTTTCCCATGGTCAGTTGAATTTACCAGATGACCTGCCACCTGACATCAAGATATTTACTTCCTGGTATGGGACAGCAAGGTTACAACTCAATATCCTTTTTGTATTGGCACTGGACACACCTGGGTGGAGGTAGGCAGCTAGTACAATCCCCAATTGCACATATGCACGCGTACACTCACCCTCTTACACACACACACACACACACACACACACACGGCCACATCTCTTGACACAGTGTGATTGAGTGGCTAAGCCGGAAATGCAGAGGCTTGTCAGATATCGGCTGGAGAGGTTTGGGGGAGTAAGCCTGATGATTGAGAAATGTGTGCCTGTATATATGCATGTGTGTTGGGAGTGCTACCCTAAATGTGTTGTGTATGCTTGAGAGCATGTTTTAAACACTAAATGGTGGTAAGAGAAAGAAAAAAGAAGTTTCTCATTAGCATTATATGGATGCTGACATTCCACTGAGGTCAAAGTCAGCGGTGCATGGCCATATTTGTGCTTATGTGGTTTGTGCGTGTGTCAAGGCTCACACAGTGTAACAGTCATGGCTGTCACATAAGCATACTCATGCACGCACACACAGACAAACACACACACACTCCGCCTGTGCTGCGTGTGGTGGGAGCCCCCCGGGGGGTGCTGCTGAGCTGTCAAAGTAGGATGGATGAAGAAGCTGCCCTGCATAGCAAAGGGCTCTGGGGAAATACCACCAAAATGACACACACACACACAGAGAGACTGTCAGCACACGGTATGTATGTGCACCCATTTGGAAATGCAGAAATTTAAATACACGTGCATGAATGTGAACACGCATAAATTTGAGACCAATACAAATGCAGTGCAAACGCATAACACGCGCACTTTCAGGCAACCCAACACACAAAAATACACTTTTACTAAAGGGCTGTTCGCTCTCCCTCTGTGAGAAACAGAAACAGCCCTAGGGCCCTCAGCAAAGGAACATCTGAGTTTGATAACAGCAAAATGTCCAGAAATCTCCATTTAGGAGACAGCAAGTCAACATGGACTACATCATAGAGGAAAAAAGAACAGCTTCATCTCCACCCCACCCTCATGTGAACTGAAAACTATGGAAAAAGTATAAAATATCACAGGGAGCATTACTCTATCATTATTCATCATCAGAACATCTGAGAGCATCTGCAGCGTACCAGCACAGCAAACTTGAAAATTCAGCTGCTAACTTATAGCTTTTGTGCATCTACCATATCAGTGTTACTTACTCTGGTATTTGGAAGGAAGTTATAATTTTTTTAAAGAAGTCCGACAAGGTTCAAGTATTTGACCTGATCCCCTTTTACACAATTGCCACATCCAAAGAGGAACTTGACTAACAATTCTGACTTGCTTACTCAAGTTTTGGTTGCATAGCTTCTCTGACTGCTTGTCGGCTTGTTCCCTTCAGGTTGCGTGGTACAATTTCATCAGATTCCCAAATTCCCGGTGAATTCAGGTGAATATATCAGGCTTGTGACAAAAACTACAAAACTAAAGCCCAAGCTAATAAACCGAAAGCAACCTTTGGAAGTACCGTATCACCACATATCACAAATGGCAACAACTCGAAGAACAGTAAAAGTTCAGGTGTAAAGCAAGGAAAGAGAAGCTTTCATAGACCTTTTAGCAGGGACCATAGCAGCGCTGAACCAGAGCGGACCTTGTAAACGTAACCATTCTTAATTCCACAGAAGGATTTCCTCGATCAGGGCGGTAAATCTCCATGCTTGGCACAAGCCTGAACAATCCATTAACAATAATAAAGCCTGAGCGGCAGGGAGATAGACCCTTAAAGGGGAAGGTCAGCCTGATATTACAGCTCTAAAGGTTTCCTATTACGGCTCAACTTCAATATAACCACTCACCTTGCCTTTAATGGCTGCTGGCTATGCAGTGACTGAGCACATACGGAGATTCTAAATCCAGTCTTTCTGAGATATTACTGGATAGAGGAGAGCGATTTATGGGTCTGTTTCTATGCTGCTGGTTGGAGGTGTGAGTGTTAATATAGCTGCCACAGTGGTGAAGGAGATCTCCTCAGGTATCACCCCGTCTGGCCCTCATGTCCTGCTGGGATACACGGGAGACTCTGCTGCAGCACCTGGACCCAAAAGTGCTTAAGCAGCATTTTTTCTTCATCCTGGCCTTTCCCTCTGACACTTTTTTCCCCTTCCAACTCACTTTTCTTCCACTGCCACCTCTTGATACTCTCACTCCCCTGGAGACTTGCTTCTTTTTCCAATGCCTTGCCAGCTTACTTGTGGAACTGTGATGCCTCTTTCAGCACCGATACACGGCGAGGTACAATCTCGTCTCTACATCTGTCTCCATTTTCTGCTATTCTTTCTTTCACCCATGTTTCCCTGTCTGCTTTCTCCTTGGCCACTGTCTAGGGTGACTGCAGAAAAGAGAGCGATAGGAAGGCGAGAGGACACCGCAACAGAGAGAGCAGGAGCAGAAGAGGAACGAGGGGAGAGTGCAAGCTCTTAAGTAGATTGCGAAGAACAGCACAGAGGCATGAGTGTGAATATTAAGAGGGTTTTCTCCTGCCCGAGAAGTTCCAGCCTGCAGCCTGAGCACCACCAGGGAGAGAGACGGTGACACGGAGTGAAGACGTTACAGAACGAGCGAGGAAGAGACCTATAGAACCATCAGCTATTGAGCCAGAACCACGACAGTTAGCTTCAGATGTCAGAAACAGCAGTGTACGCAATCTATCAAGCTGTCCGGCAGATCTGAGATGAGGAATTACCATAAGTGAATTAGAAAGGCAGTTCCTTATTGCAAAATGATGCCTCCCCCACCCAAAAAAAAGAAAAGGAAGGGGTGATGTGAGAGTAATGTGAAGCAAAAGAGGTGAGACTCACCTGGAATGCCTGGTGGGGTTTTCAGGTATTTTCCATTGAAGTGCTGTATCACTACTTCACATTTCTCTGTAGACTCCATCCTGCAACGACATGCGGCATGTAGGGTTCAATTTAACAATCTGTTTGTAGCAGAAGCACCGATGACACATTTACAACCATAAAGCATCACCCCCTAAACTGTGTCCTGCTGGCTGTGTAGCATCAGTCTTTTCATACTAATAGTGCAGTGAGACTATCGAGAGCTGATCTGCCGTATCAAGTCACTGGTTACATGAGTCAGGGGTTCATAATGAAATTCAGGGCTTTCAGGCAAAGAGGTGTTTATGCAGTCCTTTTCTGCGCATAACGGAAAAGACAAAGCATAGAGAGTTTTGGAGAGTAGGTGAAAGGCGTGAAAGATGAGGTGGTACGGGAAGGTAGAAATTACATGCTTATAAAAGGCAATTCCAGTGTGAAGATGAGAGAGAACACAGGAAGTTGATTGACTCGTCTCCACTTTTCCAACCAAAGGATCAAAGAGTATATACAGGCCAAGCAGCTGGCCAGCAGGGGGGCTCTGATCTTCACATCACAAGCCTACACACACTAATGTCATACACACATAACATCAAAACATGTACATTTCAAATGCATATGAGTGTTGTTGTCATTCTCACACACATACACACACACACATGCACACGCACACACACACACACACACACACACACACACTGCTCTGCAACAATAAACAGATACCCTAAAGGAAAGTTGAGCAACTTAAGCTCCAAAGATTTGAAATATAATAGGAGATGTAACCTATACATTATTGTGTACATTATTGTACTTTATTGAGCCCCGTGGGGAAATTGCTCTCTGCATTTAACCCATTCACTCAGTGAAGCAGTGGGCAGCCATTGGGCGCCCGGGGAGCAGTGTGTAGGGACGGTACCTTGCTCAGGGGTACCTCAGGGTAGCTGTTAAGGGGAATCGAACCCCCGACCTTCCGATCATGGGGCAACCACTCTACCTACTGAGCTATCCCTGCACACATGCATATACATATTTTCTATGCACTTTTGCATTTCAGAAAACTAATCAGAATCCTTGGTGGGTGTTTCCTAGTAAATGTGACTTATTATTGGCTGAGAGCACTGCATTCATGAATTCTAGACTAGTTGCCTCACAGTGACAACTACAGGGAATTATTGCCCTAGGCTAATAAATTTTACTAGTTGAACACCAGTAAATTAAAACAATTTGTACTCTCACTTTGGCATATTAAAGAAATGATCGTGTGCTGGAGAGCAGCTCTTTTCTGTAAAGCTAAGCTAAGGGCTGGGAGACCTTCTTCAGACTGGCTGCTGACCACACTGGGAATCAGAAGTGTGTGGCCAAACCAGGAGAATGGCTATCGTAGAGAAGGGCCACACACTTCAGGCATTGTTGCGTTCAGTGTTACAAATCAAAAGCTCCACAGGTGGACACACAGCAACAACAAAAGTTTGAAAGACAATTACAATGGCTGTCTCCTCTTTCACCTCCACACAGCTGGCCGCTCATGGCATGAGGTGGGCGTGAATGTTGGCTGGCTGCTTTCGGAAAGTTACAGCAAATGATCTACAACGCATGCGCACACACACATACACACACCCTATCTGACATTGAAAAGGTGTAAGACCATAAATCCAAAGATGTAACTTAATTATCAGTTTCTCTTACAAGTTGATGTAAGAGCAAATAATATCAAAATATTCCTTTAACTTGCAGCTTAACTGTGTGTGCTACAAGAATTTTTAAACACCTTCCATATTACAGCCTGCATGAGTAAAATGCTAGGATTTTCTTTTTCAATGTGCAATGGATTTGTCTGAAAATTTCAATTGTGTTAAGACAGTAACATATTAAAAAGCAAATATCCTTTTGCATGAATTTGCACGATCCGTGTTGTGCATATATTGCAGATTCCCTTATAGACGCAAAGAAGACATATTAAAATGAGAGAGTTTTTAAATCCAGGCTTGACTGAATGCCATGTCTTTATGGTAATATGCGCTTGGAATGTGCAGAATTCATTGCCTTCCAGATTTTCATGCTTTATTCTCCCTCACCTCCTAAAATACTCATATCATCCTGTCAGCCTCCCCCTTCCCTGTCCTCTGTCTCCCATCCTTCTGCTATCGCTACCTTCATCTTTCTTTCTTTTCTTTTTTACCATAGCTTCTTTATCGCGCTCTCCATCTCATCCATCTTACTCCCAGCCCGTCTACACCTTTTCTTTTTGACGTCTCTCTCATTCTTCCCCGTCTTTCAACCTTGGTTATTTCCTCCATCTTTCACCGTTATCCTTCCTCTCTCCTGGCCCATCTCTCTCACTTTCTGTGCCCTCCTTTCCTTCCCACTGTGTCCATCCTTTTCTTTCAACATTATGCCCTATCCACATCAAAATCGTTCTCCCCTTTTCTCCTCCCTACTCCTCTTTTTAGAATATATAATCTTTCACACTTCCTGGCATCATCAATCTCTCACTGACCCTGTATCCTCCCTTTCCCCAGCCCTCACTCTTTCCCTTCTGTTCCACGAGTGTTAGTGAAAGGCCGATATGAACCAACCAATGCAACTCAGCTAACTGCAAAACATAACGAGTTTCTAAAAATGACTTTAATTTATAAAATAATATTCAAAAAGATATATTAAGTTATACACAGCACATTTTCACTCAAAAGAAGCAAAACAAAACAAAAAAACTACTACTAAACTTGAAGTACAAGAGCAGCCAGCTGGTTAATTAATTCATTAATTTTATAAGAAATCATTGTTCTGATTCATTGTTTATTTATCTCTGTTTATATGCTATAGATTTTTTGATATAGGTGCCACATCAGAAAGCTGAAGTGAATATACCGGGAACTGCATACATCGAGTGTTTATGTTTACAACATACGCTGGCAATATGCTCCTAATCCACACCAAACACTGAATCTCAGCACAGTCCTACGAACACGGAAATTATTGCCTCATAATGCTCTCACTTTAGGAGGCAGGCTAGTGACACGGAGAGGATCTGCCTGAAGCACAGCTAACCTCTTTATCGCTCAAGCTTAACAACCTTGTAGTGCTTATGAAATAATGACTTTTGTGGTGTGGACTCCATTATCAAAGCACAAGCCGTTTTGAGGTTGTTTGTTGGGATGCTTTTGTTGTCCATTTTAAAAGAGACAGGCTTACAATAGCAGCTGGATGCATCCCCCTTCTTCACTGTTTATTTAGTGCTTCTCTGACTGAATGTCAAAGCAAAGCTTCTCTTTGTATTTCATTGCACTTTTTAGCCTTCCTACACACAATAACATCTTTCCTTCTTTCTCTCCAGCTGCACAGCAGGATGGTAAACGGAAAGGATGTAAGTAGACATGAAGTGCATATGGCGGACAGGCTGTTAGACACTCACAGGGAAGCAAACCAGTCAGACTCACTGTCTGCTGGTCAGTCAAGCTTTTGGGGTAACAAGTCAGTCAGAGAGTCAGCCAGGTAGACAGTGAAGCCGGCTGGATTTTCTGTGTGCGCTGCTGGTTAATGGCATCAGGTGCTGCTGTCTGCAATGATTAGTGCTGGGGCTGGAGTAATGGGCTCTGATAACAGTAATGGATCGGCCCACAAACACTTAGCTCAGTTTACTCTCTCTAATGCCCCACACAGCACAGCCCTCAGCAGCTGTCTGTATGTCTGTCGACACAGCTAATGGGAGTTCTCCAATTCATAAAAAACATTCAATTGTGTTGGTTTTTGTTTGTTTATTTTTGCTTTGGTTGGATCTTTTTTTTTTACCCTTTTCCCTGACCTGTACTCTCTTTACTCATCACACGCCAACGCTCATGGAAATTTTTAATTCATCTTAGTATTTCTCAGTCTTCTAAAAAGTTTCCTCAATTCCTTCTCTATTCATTCACCTTCTCTTTCTCTGTATATTAACTTCTAAAGCTTTTATCTGATCATCGCTTCACACTCATGTCTCACCCTCCCTTTCCGTCATGCGTCTTCCTCCTCCCACCGAGAGCTTCTTGAACAGGTGGCCTGTGGCAGGTTGTTGCTGTGCTCTGCTTGTTGGTCTGCAGGAGGCTGCCTACCTGTGTCTCTGTGTGAGAGCTTGCTTTTCAGCGCGTGTTTGCGTGCGTGCACACGAGCATGCACGCGTGCATATTCACAAGTGTGTACGCCTGCGTAAAGGTCTAACTCTGCAGATGCTCATATTGGTGCGCAAGTGTGTGTGTGTGTGTGTGTGTGTTTTTGTGTGTTTGTGCCAGTCTGTCCTGCTGTAACCCCTGGTAATAGAGCAGGGAATAGGAGAGGAGTTCAGCCAGAGCAGGTGATTAAGAAAAATCCCTGCAAGATGGTGGTTCTGTGGCCGTCATTGGCCTCCTCTGGGTAAACAGGGAAGGAATGTGTGGAGAGGAATGAGAGCCTGGTGGCTGCTGTCGAGGACAAGGACAGAACGGTTTATGACTTTGGGGGATTAACAAGCTGAAGTGGAAACTTTTCTAAGTAGAAAAAGAAACAAACTGTTCAGTCATTCAGACTTTGTTTTGGGAAAAATAGCATCCGTTACTCTACTATATATGCTATTACTATATATAATACACACACAATCATTGGTGGTATCTGTTAATTTTTGAGAATGCACAGCTGAAAGCATTCATTAACTCATATGCAGATGGATGGACAAACAGGCTTAGAGGAAGAATCAAATCATATTTTCACTGTCTAAAATGAAAAGCATATTAGTAGCAGCTCGTCTACTAATCAGAAAGTCAGTGGTTGAGCCCAACCTGTATGTCGAACTATGCTCGGGCCAGATACTGAAGCCTGAGTTGCACCTGATGCATCCATCATGTGAGTGTGAGCGTGTGAACATGATGTGCTTAGGCACAGAAAAAAGCACTTGTACAAATATGTGGGTGAATGAGGCCTGTAGTGGATATTGCTCAAATTCAGTAGAAAAGCGCTACATAAGTACCAGTTCATATTTCAGACAATGCACAAGCGTGTGCTTGCCAGTACACGTACAATGTATTTTATTAATTTAGTACCAAAAACAAGACACGAGTCATCTCAGGGCACAGCTGAACTAGGGCAGATCTTAATGTGAGCAGTGGGTAAAAATCCTAGTTAGATTTACTCACCACAAGGAACACTCCTCAACCTGTGACAACAGTTGTATAGTGTCTTCTGTGGCTTGGGAGGGAGCTTTGTAAAGTTTTAAAAAATAACCCTGATTACTGTGTGCCAGCAGGCTTATCTCGACTTACTCTTCAGACTTAGCATTTTTAAAATAAAGCCTATTACAAAGTCGAGGTGTGCAGCATAAAGAGAGATGCTAGAGAGTTGTATTACAGAAATGATCTGGCTTTTAGAGCTTGGCATACCATTTGTAGGGACTGAAAGGAGGCATATTTAACACTTGCTTCATTAACATTGTTTACCTGGCAAAGCCGACTCCTCTGCTGACCCCGTTGGCATCCCTCAGTATCCTTGTGGAGATGACGTGACCCAGAGGCTTCAGCATATTCTCCAGCTCCTGCTCATCCATAGACACTGGCAGGTTGGAGATGTACAGGTTGGTGGGGTCCTGCTCTTGTTGCTGCAATGCCAGAGATTTCGAGGAGTGAAGAGGAGGGAGAGGTTGGACAGACGGCAAAGAGAAGAAAGGAAAAGAGAAGATGGTATGAGAAATAATGCATCACTATCAATTGCAGAAAATATGAAATAATACATCAGCTTTGGGTTGTGAGGAATCATGCAACGTGTTGCAATACTGCTAACTGTGCAGCCAAATCCAGGCTAAGCTCGCATGACATCTGGCCCTGCTGACACTCACATATTCCACTTAAATGCAATAAAGAAATATAAAAAATGAGCATGTGCAAGTATTAGTACACTCAATGTATTATGACAATTTAACAAGTAGCATGGTGGATATATTCAGAATAGCTTGAATGGCATCTTCTGGGTGTTTCTTTTTAGTGGTCAGGTAAAAAAATCAAGAGAAACAGCAAAAGAAAAGCTGTGTATTATACAACAGTGTTTTCAGTGTAGTGCCCAGGGGCTACTGCAAGCTAGGTACGAAAGCACAGCTGGTGCTGGGGTGAGCCCGAGGTAACAGAAAGCCCGTTGAGATCTACAGTAGAGCAGCTGGAAACAGCCCCACCAGCCAATCAGTCACTGCCTGTGCCAGGCAAGCCACCAAACTATGCCTCCATCTATATTTCTCTTCCACCAGTCAGTCAGTCTCTCTTAATTAAGCATTAAGCTACATTGTGCTGCCCTTAGTTCTAATCATATATGCTACAGGCAAATTAGCATATACTCTTTCAAATGAACCGAATAACATTCAATCCATCTTTCCAACGTGCAGGTAGCAACAGTCCACTCTAATCAGGCAAACAGCCAGGTCTGATCTGTTTCACACTTGTGTCTTTCATCCTTTCATTCAAAAGGCGCTGGGATCATCACGAGTTAATTCCACTACACAGAGGCATGGTCTAAGTTAATAAGAGAATGTGCACTGAAACATTTTAATGACACTTACATGGTTATTGTTGCATCAGTAAAAGGTAAAACTTCTAGTGTTTACCAGAGTGTGAAATGTTAAAACAATATCAGTTAATTTTAAAGTCTTATAAACAACAAAAAGAAAAATATTCATCTATTATGTACGATTCATTTTAAATGTGCATGTGCGATACAATAAATTATAAATAAATTTCCTTTGATTTGTAAGAGCAGCCTCCCTTGTCAGGTTAGATCAATAATGTGAGCAGTGGAGGAGCTTTAAGCACCATCATGTAAAAAGGCAGTAATAATCTGTGTCATGGTCTACAATCTAATAATGAGGAAGGTGGCTGAATCTGTTCTGAATAACAACAGCAATTTTCCAAGACACGTGCGCATAAAAATGTATGAAATGAAATCAATAAATACATTTTTTTAAGGCGTGGATCTGCCAAGTCCAGGCTCATAAATGTTAAAAATTGGCAACAAGACAAGAAGAAGAAGAAGAAGAAAAACTGAGGGCAAATGACTTTTTGATATTAACTATGTGAAAAGGGAAAGACCATCTCTGAATTGAGGAGGGGGCCTATGGGTACATCTTTCGCCATCCTACAATGCTGTGATTGCAACCATCGCCCTACTGTCTGTGAATGATACTCACAGCCATTGGTCAGTGGTCTTTGATCAATAATCAATGGTCATTCATCAATGGGCTTTAATGAGTGGTTATTGATCAACGGTCATGACAATTTGTATATTAATGATCAAGGAACTAACCTCACATTTGCACAATAACTGGTTTCAGTTATTGTGCAAATGTACTGTTTATAAGGTTGGGGAAACGTGTAGTCAGCTGAGACTGTAGAAGTCACATGGATGAGTGACGAAATGTTTCTCCCACTGAAAACGCTACGTCCAGATCAACCTTTTGGAATTTCCTTTAAAATTTAGTTTAACCTCCTAAGACCTGAACTCTTCCACGGCATGCATTTTTAATTTCTCTTTGATATTTGGGCTGATTGCGGCCTGATGAATGTAAAAACAAAGAATTACCAGATTTCTTTTTACCTTATTTTTGTTTTTAAGAAAAATAAGAGCCACATATGAGGATATTTGTTTAAAATGTTGATAGAACAGTAGCAGTATAATGTCCTTGTAAGTGGATATCAGGCCCTTGTACAGCAAAATTGAGTATTTTGGTCTAAATAACCCAAAATGTGATGTCCACATATGTGGACGCCAGGTCCTAGGAGATTAATATGGTTTTATTTGGAAAAACAGCTGACTTGGCCTCAAAAAAGTTTTAAAAAAAGTGAATTCTCAGTTACATATTTCATACGCACATGCAGTACTGTAAACAGCAACTTCAGCACAGAAGTCTGTCATCTTCTCAGCTGGGGGTTGTGGAGTTACTTCAGTTGCAGGCTGCGTAAACACTGTCTTTGAGAGTCTTCACAGACTCTACAGGCAACACTCTCTCACTTTGTCCTGTTTTGCTTTCTGCTGATGATGGAGAAAGAGGTTAAGGAAGAGGAAAGGAAGTGTCTCCACCAGTCTCTTGCCTCCATCTTTCTATCCGTCAGTGGACAGGACTGGTCCCTCCCCTGATTAATTAGCTGTCTTATCTGACAGGACATGTTTGATCTGATGAAAACCTGTGGGAGAAAGCCAGCGCCCGAGACCACAGCTTTTTTCTCCTTTACCCAGGAAACTCAATTACCTAACTAAACTCCACCTCCTTATTCTACAAGTGTGTCACATTTGGGTGCTTTGGAGCATGTGAGAGAAAAAGCTCGCAAGAGTTTGTATAACACGGGATTTGGCAGTGAATGGAGCTTAATTAAATCTGTCTGTAAAAATCTACTGTACACGTGTCACTCTCTTGCTAAGTCCCTTCAGTGTGTGCACCCTTGCAGCTGCGCCTTCCTTTGAATTTCATTGGTTACGTGAGCTGATGTTTTTCAGGATTATGTCAAATAGGCTTCGTATTCCGATGCAGAAAGGAGGTCCGGATCAAAGAGTTAACTGACTGACTCCCTCATTGAGCTAAGCCAATGATAAGACAGTTTCTGCGCGCACACTGGAATGAAAGCACTTTCTCCTATAAGCACGAGACAGCGCACGCGGTGAAAGAGTGAGGACAGAATGTGATGCGGTAATTTGTGTGCGTGGGCTAAAAGTAGAGGGCTCCGTTTGCAAAGGGGGTGGGGGATTATCGCGGGGGAGGCCTCGTCTACGCACGGCCGCCTCGCTAAGTTTTCTCTTTGATGACGTTCCGCATCACAAAGCCCTAAATACCCAGATGGAGAGGAGAGGAAACTGGAGTATTTTGACGGGAGGTGAGATGGGCTGGCCCATTCCTCAAGGAGATTTAATTTCCTTTAATGTCAGCCTTTGCACATGCTCCGCTGTCACGCTATGAATGAAACGGTAATTGAGGTGTGTGTGCGCTTGCGTGCACCTGTGTGTAGCCCATCTATTAGTAATTATGTGTGTTTGTTCCATTTAATGCAGACTATATTACTGTACACTCGTGTATGCGTTTATGTATCTTTCGGCTCTGTGTGTGTTTCAAGTCGTGTAAGCGAGCCTCCTTCTTCTGCGTGTCGATGGTTGAATGTCTCTCTCGCCATTGACCAGCATTGTGGAAGGTTAATGGAAAGGCTCCAGGCTACACTGGGGCTTTGATGAGCATAATTCCTTCACCTTGCCACCAGGAGGACAGGAGGAATCCAACTGTGCGTGTGACAGAAAGGGAGAATGGCGGGACGGGGGGGGGGGGGGGGGGGGGGGGGGTGCGACATGTCATTTCCTGCTGACGGATGGGCCCCTCGCTAGAGCTGACAGCCCTGTAGCAGTTATTTCATTTCGACACCCTGCTCTGTTTACCTCACTGTAATTTCTGAGAACATTACCATTCTACGTGGAAGGGAGAGTATTAGACAGGAAGAGAAAAGAAAGCGAGGATCTGGGTTAAACAGAAAATAGGAGTTGCAGATCACGTGCAAAAGGTTAAGGAATGAAAGGGTACGGAGAGCCGATGAGAAAGAGAGATGGAGGCAGCTGACATGACAGGCAGATATGGCACATTAAAGGAAGCCCTTGTTGCCTTTTGACAACGCTGGAGGGAGAAGAAACGTCGGGCGTTAGAAGTCTCTCATTCTGCCTATAGGGCTCTCAGGGCTGTATCCATTTAACGGTTAAACGTTAGAAAGATAGATATGTGACTTGACTCGGGGCACCGCATCCAAATCCAGGTTGAGACTGAGTCGCCTTCAGTCTCTTTCCAACAATCCTTTCTCTCCCTGATTTACCTTGCACCCACATCTTTTCATTCCCTTTTCCTTTAAATCACTTTACTAACCTTCTTCCTTTTCTCTTTCAGTAATGAGAGTTTCCTAACTCTGTACACCAAGCGTTGTCCGTCCTTGCTTCCATGGCGTCTCTCCTGTCGCCCTCTATCCATTCTTCTTGCTCAAGAGTAAAGAGCTCTATGTATAATTGGTACTATAGGGCTTTTTGGATGCTCCTCTGAGCTCAGATACACACTCTACAAGCGTATACGTGCTTGGGTATACGTGTCTATAAGGTTGTCAATCCTTGCTACAACAAACACACAATACACTTCCCTCAGGTATGCCACTCTGGCTTGTTGTGTGACTAACCAGCAGCCTGAAGGAGCACAATTAAAGCCACAGACAATGGTTTATGTGTTGACTGGTTGGAGAAAACTGCAAGGAAGCAATAGTTGTTGTGTTTCTGCTGTTGTGAGGATGTGTGGCTGACAAGTTTGCAGATGCCAGAGGGAGCGTTCCTGTTCTCTTGTATATAGGTTGAGGCTCTGTACTCAGATCTTGCTGTGGGAGCCTGAGTCTGCAGAATGCATTCAAAAGACAAGCTGGCCAACCAAGAAGAAGGAAGGAGCAGAATGGGGAGTTAGAGAGAGAAGAAGCCTATGAGCACATCAACTCACTTCAAAAGATTTGAGTTTAATTTGTGAAGAGCTGGAGAATTCAGAGACAAAACAGTAGCTACACTACAAAGGACCTATCATTCTGTCAGCTGGCTAGTCAGCTGGTCAGACAACAGCAGGCAAAGTCAGCTGGGCAGCTTGCTGCACTTTGATGAGTGCTTCCCAACATTGCCTGTTTCTACTCTCAAGTGGATGGTTTGGATCATTTTACTTCATTTTGTACAGGCTACTGTCAAACGCTTCCTCAATACTCTGTAGTGATTCTGTCTATTATGAAAGACCCTCTGTGACACCGGACTTCAAACCCGGTCCACATCCAAGACTATATATCCCTATCGCAGTCTTTCACTGCTTCTGCAGTCATTTAAAGAGCACGTAGCTGTTAGCACAGCCAGGCTGCAAGTGTACAAAAGGTTTCATGGTCAGCCTCTGACGTGAGAATTCAAATTTACTTTATTTATTTTTGCCAGTCAAACAAATAGCAGCTACTTATTTTTTCAGCGCCGCAAAAAAACCGTCAGATTCAAAGTTTGGCCTCTACAACGGCTCCATGTATTCATCAAAGTCCGATTTCACAGACAGATGGCGAAACTTTGCAGGGAGGAAGTGTTTCGCTCGATCTGATACGCATCTTTACAGACAAGCGGACATATGCAAACACACCTTACATTTCAAAATATGCATAAATGCCTCCAACGTAGACAGGCTTAATCACAGAACAGCATGTTATAATGCCAAAAAAAAGAGATAACAAGAGCACAAGCTGGTAATGCGTGAGGTCCTTCGGCTGCTCATTGAAGGACTGATGAAATCCATATTTCTGATTCAAACCTTCTGTTAGAAACAAAGGGCTGTGAAGGGCTACGAGGCAAAGAATTTGTGCCATCACTCAGGGCAGCCTATACAATCCAATTACCACATTATGTGTGAACAAACAGCCCGAAACACCTGTCACTTAAACATGGCTTTAATAGTTCTGCAGTAAATGGGTTTAAGCTAAAGTCTGCAATCATACTATGTAGGCATATAGCTGCCAGTTCTTTAGCAGCTGTATTAAAACTACTTTATTATTTCTCTTATAGATAACATCTTTCTGCTAATTCATAACTGAATCGGCTTAGTGGGCAGCACTGCTGTAATCACTTTGGCGTGTGCACCTGTAGGCTTGATTGTGATTAAGAAAGCATCAAAAACAAAACAAAACAACACCAATCTCCTCGCTTAACACTGCATATAATGACGGCTACACCCACGCACGCACCGAGTCCTTACTTTCTTTCTTTTTTTTTGATTATAGGTCTCAATGTGTTTGTTTTTTTGTTGTTGTTTTGAAATACATCCAAACATACTTGTTACCAGCAGTGAAAGAAAATATTAAGGAAGACAAAAAAATAAAGATTAAGAAGACGGCACATATGATTGGTTTAAAACATTAATTATTAGCTTATTTCTAAAACTCGAGTGCAGGGAAATGAGAATCAGAGAGGAATTAATTCAAACTGCTGTATGCAACTATATCCAAGAATAAGTGAGCAGATGTAATAATTAGTAGAACATCAGTAACTCATTAGTAACACCATCATCTGCATTTCATCGCACATAAGATGATGTTGTTTGTAATCTAGAGATACATCAACTCTTTTTAGTGTTTTGGACGCATTTCAGTGTGAGTGTGAGTATCCCATTAAAGCTTTGTGTACAGCAGAAGGAGCAGGAATATGGCACCGCAAATCATGTGACAGGTGGTAAAAACTAAAAAAATTACTGACTCAATCTTTTTCTTCCGGATACTCATTCCTCTATCTCTGCGTAAACTTTCTTTGGAATTGCTACAAGTAAGGTCACTTCTGCATTTTAAATTCTTTATACCTCCATTAAACCCATTGGATTCACTTCAAATGTAGGCAAACAGACAACACTGCCCAAAGGTCCTAAGCCACCACACATTTCTTTCACATTTCTTGTATAAAACCATTGGATTTTTCTTTAACATAGCCTCAACTCTCATAGGGAAGCTTTCTTGTCATTTCTTTAAGTAATCAGAAATGTTGAGGTCTGGGCCATGACTGATATTATTCTGCAGTGTGTGTTTTTTTTTTTATCCAGGTATGCTTTTATTGCATTGCATCTGGGATCAAAAATTAAGCCAATCAGATGCTTTTCCAGATTTCTTAATTCTGTAATTGCATCAGTTTTGACTAGGTCCCGAACACGAGAGGCTGAAAAGCAGTCCCAAATCATGACAGAGCCTCCACCGTGTTTGACAGACAGCTATATAACCTTACTATTTCACCTTTTTCATGACCTCAATTAAAGAAAAATGTTTAAATGTGGATTTGTTATTGTTCATCACTCCATAAGACCTGTTGTTTTTGGTTCAGTTTTTTGTGTAACTTGGCATACTTCAGCCTTTTCTCCCTGTTTCTTTTCTTTAAAAATGACTTCTTGACAGTCATCTTTCCACTGAGACCGTTTCAGTTTCTAGTTTATCATTTTATGTCTGTCAAACTGTGTTATTTTTGGCATTTTTTGTAGATTCGACTAACAAAATGGGAACAAATTGTTACAATTAGCAACCTGTTGCAAAAACGCATAAAATGCCTAAAGATACAATTTAAAATGTGATTTTATCAAGTTTTCTGTTACGTTTAGTCACAATACTGGTTCACTCCTTGAGTTAGATGCCCTTTTATGCTAGAATGAAAAGCAAAATATAAGGAAATGAGGGGTGGCTCAACAGTACTGCACAATACTGCATGACCAGAGTGGTTAGGAACCCTAACCCCAGGCCAGAGGGTCCTAAATACCAAACTGGTGGCCTTTTCTGACTGTGGTGGCAACTGAACAACAGAATTTTGAAATGAGAAAAAATATATATTTAAAGTTGTCAGTGCATCAAAAAAAAAAAAAAAAAGCAACATCAAATGGTAGCGCTCTCACTATAATGCTTGGCACATGTGTATCTCCAAGTGCTGCATATGTTGGATCAAAGATGTTTTATCTTTACATGCCAAAAGATTATTTCCTTCTCCTTCTTCTTCTCTGTTGACTTTCTGCTTCTCTAAGCTGTAGTCATGCTCACTGTAAGCTACCAGTCTGATCAATTACTTTCTTTGCTCGCATAAGGATACACATGATTGATCAGTCTTAGTAGCTGCAACAGGATTATCCACTCACTAACAGATTGTGGCTAACAAAATGCCCATTAATTAACCTCTCAATATCATTGTCACAGCAAAAAGTAATTTGAAGTTTGGAGCAGGGCACAAAGTTGTTTTTTTAAGATTATGTATTTTACTAGATGAAAATGATTAAAAAAAAGAGCAGAATATGAAGCTCAGGGGCAAAAGATTAGAGGTTCACCTTGCTCATGCGGTGTTCCATTTGGCTGGAATACAATGTTACCTGATTAAATAAAAATCTTACAAATTACCATACGTTGCTGCAGAGCACACCTTAATACATCACATTATTCAGCCACAGAATTTTTCCCATGAGTGCAATCCAAGCCAATGACAACTAAGTGTGTCCTAGTACCCAGAGGCACTGAGGTGTTTAGTTTGGTTTTAAGGCCTACACTCATTCACTCACATAATTACACACAATGCTATTGCACAGCTCTGCATCTCATAAGCGCAACGTCTCTCTCACACGCACACACACACACACACACACACACACACACACACACACACACGCGCGCGCGCGTGTAAGCATGAGCCAACACGGGATTTTTTAGACACAAGCACACAAACACACACACTGTCAATCTTTGTCCCATTACTGCTTATGGAAAATGGCTTTCCAGCTACTCTGCATTATTCTGAGATGATAGATGCTGCGTAAGGGAACAAAAGTGGGTGATACATTATTGAGCCTTTGAGAATGCTAACACAGTGTGGTGGGACTTTGTTTTACTCATTCTCTCAACCTGATCTACTCTCTGCTGGCGTAGCTGGTAAAATATTCATCCAACATAAGGCACAGTGAGCGCTGTGGCACAAAAGGGACTTTTGGTATATCTTTCGATGTGCTATTTACTGCACCAATGCAAACAAGTGCAAACATTAAAGGTCAAATTCACTTGCTACCATAACATACAGAATTAATCCAAATTAGTGAGAAGTTAAAGTGTAGTGTTGTACCAACAGTCCGTTAGTCTTTATGCCCTACTTTAAACAGCAGCATCTTTTTAACCCTAAACTGTGTATGACAGTAAAATAATAAGGTTCAGTGATTTTTTTAATAATAATTTTGGACAAAAACTATTTACCGGTCGATCTACATTCCTACCCTCACCTATGGTCACGAGCTGTGGATAGTGTAGGAAAGAACGAGATTGCGAATACAAGCGAAATGGGCTTCCTCCGAAGGGTGGCTGGCCTCTCCCTTAGGGTGATAGGGTGAAAAGTTCAGCCATCCGGGAGGGGCTCAGAGTAGAGCCGCTGCTCCTCCACATTGAAAGGAGCCAGCTGAGGTGGTTTGGGTATTTGGTATTTGGTTTGGGCGTCTCCTAAGTGAGGTGTTCTGGGCATGTCCCACTGGGAGGAGGCCCCGGGCCGAGCCAGGACACACTGGAGAGATTATATCTCTCTGCTGGTCTGGGAATGCCTTGGTGTTCCCTTGGATAAGCTGGACAAATATTTGTCATTTTCGTTGATTCAACTAAAACGGGAACAAATGCTCTGTCTTTGCAACAGGCTGCTAGTAAGTGCCTGGAATATAAAATTGGTTCTTTGCAAAGACAGCTCTGCTGGACCCCTTGAGTTAGGAGCCTTTTTACGCTTGAATGATTCATATTTCAATCTTAGGTACCATGAGTGGACTGAAAATCAGTGAAAATATATAAGAAAAACTTTAAAATCCCTTAAAAAATCCTGGAGAATTAATATTATTATTATTATTATTATTATTTTTAAAAAGGAATCACCAGTTTTATTCTGTGATATTTCCAAGCATCCAGTCCAGTAAGTCTCATAGTACATCGAGTTTGACTTCCCATGAAACAATTTGACATTCAGTGACAACCTTTCAATGAAGATGTCATGGTTGCTAAAATAAATACATTTTAAAAAATGACTGCTGTGCTGATATCCAGGACGTTACCTGGCCGTCTGCTGGATGTCCTTCATTAGCGTCTGCTGGATGTCCTTCCTGCTCTACCCAATGAGGGGGAGCTTGTTTACAAGATTTTTTGTATGTGATCCTTTGTCAATTAGAAGAAAACAAATGCCTAGCAAATAGGATTGTACACATAACCTTGTCAATGCTCACATTGATTCTCATCCTGTTTCAGTCAGCTGGCCTTCACAGTATGAGACACACTTCCTTTGATAAGAGGCAGGGGATGATTGTTTAGCACTGGGGCAACGCAGACGCCTGTACAAATATGTCTTTAGTTAAAAAATAAAAGTGCATATCGTATGACTGCATGATCAGAACCATTTCACACAAAAACTGCCATCCAAAAGGACTGCACTGCACTCACTTGCATTCTTCTTAGCAATGATATTAGTAACATTTATTGGTTTGCAAAAACAAAGCCTACAAAGGGTCGTCTGCCCCATAACCACACATTACAGTTTCGGTGTCTGCCCATAACTATTTTTCCTCATCAACGCGGCGACACTGTCTCAACAACAGCTTGAAGGCTTTTATCTGCTTTGCAGATGTGTGGTCGAGAGATCAAACCTTTACTTTGCAAAACAGACATAACACCACTAAATTACGTCTGCCATCAATGTCATGGCTCATACATTTTGATGCTGGGTTAATGTGAATTTAAATGGGTCGATATGCGCTTCACCCGCTTAATCACGACCCCCTGATTTGATTTTGTATCTCCTTCGGTGAGCTAATATTCCAGAGATTAAAATTTCATGTGGAGCTCATATCAAAAATCCATTATTAACATGGAAGACGGGCACGTTGGGCCTTACCCTCCGCCAAAAGGAGACAAAACTCATGCACACGCAAGTGAGCAGGCACACATACATGCAAAGTTACTTTTTTTTCTTTTTACTCTGTTCCCTCAAGACTTCATGACAAATTCGCCCCTTCTTTGTAGAAATATTGAGGATTTTCCCTGTAAGCTGCGGTTATGTCCTCGGTCGTGCTCCCTCAGCAACATTCACAAATGCCTTTCCGGTTTCGTAATATATTTTCATCACCGTAACCTTCGTATTTTTCCATTACGGTGTTTGCAACAACAGCTCATTGTGTTGTGGCCATGGTAAATGCATTTTTCCGTCTTATGCATCATTCATGATATCTTTTCTGAGATTGAATTCCTCCTGGCTGACATCATGTGGAGGCAGCGAGCGGTGCTGAAGGTTTTTGGTTTTTCAGTAGAATGAGGAAAAGGTGTAAGAGTGCGCGTATGTGTGAGGTAAAAGAAAAACTGTAAACTGTTTGATTTTCTCTACATGCGCAAGGTCGTCTGTTCGCACAAGCGTTGCATCTTTTCACGTTATTCTCTCTTCAGTCTCGTTTGTCTATTATCATTCTTAACTTTTGAAAATGTTTAACCTTTTGGATTAATTCACAGTTTCCTTTCAATCTCTTGATGATTTAGTGAGGGCTGGGATAAAACAGAAAAGCTGCTTGAAAAGAAAGTTCTTCTATCTTTTGTTTGGGTGCAGTGATTTCATTAAGAGGCAAGGGGGACAAGCATTTAACCGCTGTTGGCTTCCTACTAGCAATTCCATTCATTTAAGCCCAAGTGTTTTCACTATCAAATGTCTTTATTCTTGAGTGAATTTAAAATGTTTGAACAATTAAAAAATAACAGGGGTTTGTGTGCCACAAAGGGAAGTTCTGCAAAGAAGTATGAACAAGGACAGCACAGCTTATGTGAAAAAAAAATAGGAGTTTGGGAATAATTTGGGGAATAAGTCAATATGTCCATACAAATTTGCATTCAGGTGAAAAAGGACCAAATACACATAGATGTGAGTCTGATCTCACACTCATCTATGTTCACAAAAGCTGAAGCAATGAACAAAAGATAATCAAAACGTTAGCAATGACAACTAAATGTAGCAGATAAATGTCTGGAAATAATCTGCTTTTGCCATTAACCAAATGTACTGGAAAAAAGGAGAAGCATTGACAGTGTAATTATAACCAACTTTCATGTATGTCACAGATCCACCCCAGGGGCTTGTCTGCAATGAAACATTTTTTAATAACTCCACAAAGACATCGCTTCTGTGGATGACCACAGTCCTGGGCTGTTATAGCATGCGGAGGAGCACCAAACCAAAAAATAAAATGAAATAAATAAATGCTGCAAAACCATACCTCTGGGTCCCTAAGATCACAGCAAAACTGCACGCTGACCTTTGCACTTAAACACTTTAAATAATCCCATGTGTCTCCAACAAGCCACAGCCTCCTCCCCACTTCAGAGGGGCTCGACACACGCTGCTCTCGTGGTGTGTGTTCCTCAAAGAGCTGCCCATGATGGGGTTTACCGCATCATAAAATTGTCATATATGTTGACTCCACGGTACATGGGTGAAATGAGCCGTGGTAGTGGATCTTAAGCGACTTCAACAGGCTGCACATGTCTGTGTGAGCAATGTGTTCGCCAGACTAGCTCTGTTAGAGGGTCAAAATTTACAGACTGTGAGGAATGTACGGTCACACGAATGCGCTTCGGCACATATTGATGACTTGCTCTTCAGCTCGCAAACACAAAGCACTTGCGCAGGAGTGCACGCGGCTCTTTTTCGCTCTCGTTTAAAAAAGCGGCACATGCAATATGTTGACAAGTCAGATTCAGTGTTAAGATGACAGCTAGGATGTGTGAGCCTTTCAGGAGAGTGGTATAAGCATCATCAGAAAGCAGGAGAGTGACAATCTCTATGTTTCCCTCCACACTCCATCACCTGCTCTCCAAATGGAGGCACAATGCAATTTTCACTTATGAATCTACTGCAAAGCAAATAGCATACGCTGTTTGCCTACTCCACAAACACACCCTGAATTACTACCCTGGGTCATGGACTCATTTGTTATTCCTTAATGTGCCACTACTCACTGGGGAACACTAAGGCTGCTATGTGAAACTACACGGCGATGTGAGCATCATATGTCTAACTGCAGCAGAAATACTTTGCCTTAGCTCTGTCACATCTGTACAAAGAAATGAAAACACAGTGGAGGCGAGAGCCACAGAAATATTGAAATATATATTAAAGAATTATTTCTCAATGGAAAACAGCAACAACAAAAGTAATAAAAAAGCAATAATGGAAGTGTTGTGCGAAGAAAGCCACTCAGAACAAATCAACATTTATGTGACATCAGTCAGGTTCAGTCATGGAGCTGATGCAATGATTTTCAATTACAAAACACTGATCTGGAGTTTTACTTACATTTCAGACCCACAACCAAGGGTCTTGAAAGCTGCTCTGATTTACTCATTAATTCCTGTTTTAATACCCATTTTTTGTCAAAGTCTGTGACTTTTCAACATGTTATTTGAGACATATTAACAGAGGTGAAAACTAGTCTTAATTTGTATATAATTATATCTAGAAATACATTTTTTGTCTCTCTGGTCAAACCTCATTAATCAATTTTGAAATAACTATGGCGGGGGTTGAAAACTACTCTAAAATCTCTGCTGTAGATGCAAAGACGGCACCAATTCCATATGAATGCCTATGGATTTAGATTGGAATGTCCTAAACGCTCCTGTAGGTGTTGAGTAGTTGGCCCAAATCATTTATCCATATACAATCGAAAGGCCAGTTGTATGAAAGCTGTGAATAAATACCATTTACTTGTTTAATTTCAACCATCTGTCATGCAGAAGTACTCTACTAGTGGTTCTGATGACATATAGGGAAAAGGAGTCAGACAGATGTTTGAACTTCGTGATTGGATATAGAGGAGAAAAAAGGGACGGCTTAACACAATGCTCAGGAATAAGATAATTGTGTAATTCAATATTATGTACGTACTTTTCATTCATTAATGGCTCTTTTTTCATGAATTGATAAAATAATATAAAACTGACATGTTCCAGGCTTTAAAAAAACACTACTGCACAAAAAAGAAAAAAAAAAGGGGGGAAAATGTTTTTATTTCCCTCTGTTGACCCATCAAAAACAGTATAGTTAGCTTCCAAACCCAAACCCAATCCTTGGTGTGTATTTCAGTCAGAGCATCATTAGCAGTGGATGACCTATATAGAAGGGACCGCTGCTTGTTACAGTCTAATTATCACCCTAAATGCCCCGGAAGAAGGGTGGTACAGCGGGAGATAATGTGTTTGTTATGGACACTAATGATACAGTGGAAGCAAACTAACGACCCACCCTGGGTGTCCCACTGAGTTCAATGGCTTTATCATTCCCTTTCCATGAAAAACTTGGAAAAGACTCTTCTTAACAGCTTCCTTTTTCCTGGAGATGGAGAGAGGAACACGCTGAGGGCAGGAAGTATGAGGGGAAACTACCGGCTGGTGAAACTATGAAGTGAGGAGGTATAATAAGTTCTGCAAAAATAAAAAAAAAAAAAGTGTTAACACTAAAGTGCAGTGGTAACACAACACTGTGTGACAAATTCTGAAGTCATGCATGAAATTTGTGACTTCAGCCAACTTAAAGTTGGTCAGAGAGAGGCCTGCTCAAAATGACACCCTTGAGCGACAGTTGGAAAACATCGCTGAACGGATCACTGCAGTTGTGAAGTCTCAGAATCAAAAGACTGACAACACCTTGGAACTGAAGTTTGATACCATCATGGGGAGGCTCGCGGCTCTCCAACGCGAAGTTGAGGGACCAGTCTCAGAGTGCTAAAATTCGAGCTGCTCACAAAACAGAAATCAACAATATTCAACATTTGGACACCACGGCTCCAGCTGCAGGCCCAAGGCTGGAGCCCACCAAAACAACTCCCTGATAACGACTGTGTGATGACTATTCTTCCCGCCCCATGAAGGACACCTGGGTTGGCTGGCAGACTGTTTACTTAGCCTGATAGGCCGAAGGACACTGTCTCCGCTGAACTCTGGACACACACACACACTTACACTGACAAGCACTCACTCATCCCCCTCCCTTTCCAACGCCTTCGATGCTTGTGCCCTACCGGGGAAGATAGCAGTCAACTGGACCAGCGCAGATGCTGCAGGACCGGATGCGCTGTCTACGCCGGCTCTCTCTTACCCTTTACCCACCCCTGTTGCTTGTCTCGTGTTTCTATGGTGTATTGATAGTCATGTGCTTTTGTGCTGAGGTGTTTTTTCTGTTATCAAACTGTTCTCCCACCAGGAGCTCAGTCTGAGTGGAGTTTTTTTTTCTCCTCCTCTTACCTCATGTAGTGTATTTTCGTTGTTTTTTCCTATCAGCCTACCTTTCTGACATGTCTCCCCAATGTGATGTTTGTGTAAAGTTGGTCAGAAGGTTCCTTTGTGAGTGCGCATGCGCCATTAGCGTGCTGCCTGCTGTAACCCCTAATTTCCCTCGGGATGAATAAAGTATTCTGATTCTGATTCTGATTAAGCTGGTAACTCCACCCATACAGCTGAGTATTTAATATGAAAACACAGTAAATTAACAAATGTAAAGGCACAGAAAAACAACAACAACAACAACAACAACAAGAGACTCTTAAGACTCTGTACATGGACACAGATGACATGGACACACATAAAAATGGAAGAGGATTAGCTCCTAGTTATTCCAAAGAGGGAGTATTTGTTTTGTAAGCCAGCAGTATGAAAATGTCTAGACAGATGTCATGAGTCTTGGCAGGAGAGACAGGAACACCAGTGTCCGCAAAACAGCATGATGGAGGGAGAGAGCTCAAGACTGGAGAACGAGGACGGGAAGCGGCAAGGAGGAGCATCCTGTAAGGAGGAAGAGGTCCTCACGAGTTGAGACTTACTGACTGACTTTATATAAACATCAGGCATCTGATGTCAACAGCTTCATGTCTCCAGAAAATTAAGTGTCACACGTCTCCCTGCAGGTCTGAGCATTTCCATAAACACTCCGTCTTTTATCAGCGCCGTTCTAGACGACATAATTGTGGTCAGTGCCATTATCACCACAGCCGTCACGATCGAGAGCCTTGGTCTCAAGTGCGCGAGACCAAAATAAAAACAAACGCGAGCCGTAAGAAGGCAATGCTAAGGCCCATTGCACATGACTACACAATGAACACGTCAAGATTAAGCAGAAAATACCAGCCTTCTTTAGAAACCCTTCCACAAACCATCTTGGCTCATCAGTCTGTTATCTCGGCAATCCTTAATGAGCTCTTAATTTAACAGCATCTGCATCATAACATGGCCCGCTGTTTGATGTCACAGCTGTCAAATGAAACTTTCATCTTCGCATAATGACAGGCAAAAGCATATAGTATATGTTTGCACTTGTTTATATGCATATGAAGTTGGTTTTTTTTAATACTTCATTTGTGTCAAATAAAAGAAAATGCAAATCTGCAGTTTATTCCATGGTGTATGGCATTTAGGGCAATGGGTGGAGGGGATGGTATTTACAGAGGAGAGCAGAACAGAGGTATAGAGACACACAGAGGCGCAAAGGGAGTCAAAGTCCGAAAGAAATGTGTTTACCATTGCCAAACAGGTCTTTAAAAACAGGGCAGTCCGGTGCCCTGGCATCTCCTCCTGGGCACTTGGCTTTGAAAACCACATCGTGGCCCACTGCATTATGAGGAAAAGTAGTGCCTGAGAGGTGTCGTTCTGTGTAAGGTCATCACAGATTACTATGGGAGTTTCCAGGTGTCAAACATGCTTCGGAGACTACGGACGGATTCGTTATATGACATACTCTCACAAGACAAACTGAGTGGACGAATGCCCATCGCGTCATAGAGTGATTAGCAGCACCCATGTCCTTCCATTAGCCTGACCTTGTTCAGAATGTGTGGTGCGATTACACAGTCAGTCACTATCATGTGTTTTCACTATTACCAGCTACAGTGAGTGTTTGTGACACCTTCGCAGCTGTTGCTGTGGTGCTGTAAGGACTCTTTGTTGTTAGTTACTGTTGTTGTTGTTGCCGTTCGAGTGACCTTAAGGCTGCCTGGCTCTCTGCTCTCTAAAGTGTGAAGGCTCGCCATGTTCTGCTTGCTTTCTTTGCTCCTCTGTCTCGCTTGCTGCCTCTCTCGCCCCTCTCACTCACAACCCTGGCTGCTATAATTAGAGTAATTGGAATCAGATGATGCTGGCTTAATTGGAAAGGAATGCAGACGGGGCTATGGGGCTTTTCCGCACGGGAAAATCAGCTGGAAGAGAGAACACGAGACGGTAAGGATGCATGGCGGAGGACGAGGTGTGCAGTCACGCATTCGGCTGCTCCGGCTTTAATAAAACTGCCGGTATTCTGCCGTAAACACGCAAACAAATTGAAATGCTCAATGCCGTTTGAATAGCGTTGCATGTTGGCAATACTGGAAGCGTGATGCGAAGTAAGGCAATACATGTGAAGTGAGTTTGGCAAAGCATGCAAATTAAAGGAGCATGATTTATACACAGTAATGAGTGAAAGCTGAAATTCAATCTCCTCATCTGAAAGCAGCTTGGGCTTTGGGCAGAGCAATGCACAAACATTTCATAGTGAGGGTTAGGGGGCCACAGGGCGATAACGATACATATTGCATGATGAAAGTTGGATATACACTTGCCAACAAAGGGCCAGAATATTAAAGGTTAGAATCTGTCGGTAAGAGGGCAAGTTTCATTTAAACTGCGCCAGAAGCAAATTCGTCTTCCAAGTTGAAAGAAACTGTTGGAGAGACAGTGAAAGAGAATGAGAGCAGGGGAGAGAGGCAGGAAAGGAGGCGAGGGTGGTTTCATTCTGTTGAAAGTCACAGTTGAAAGTCAGCCTGATTGTTTGCTGTTTGTGCGCTGTGGCCACTGATGCGTGGGAAGAGTGCTAGACTCCCTGCAGGCACTGGCAGCTTAATGAAGGAATGAGACACACTCCCACTTCAAGAGCTGGGACTTCCTCATTTACACCAAACCCTTGGGGATCAAATGCTGCAGTTGGCCTCCTTATCAAAAGGGGGCAGTGTGGTATATTATGTGCGTGTGTGTGTGTGTGTGTGTGTGTGTGTGTGTGTGTGTGTGTGTGTGTGTGTGTGTGTGTGGTGTTTGTTTATCTAGTTAAAGAGCTGCAATTGCAAGAAGTCAAGAGAGGTTGATTCAATTATCTTGACAATCCCACTGTCTCTGCACAAATCATTTTCTACCACTGAAGTTTGCACCCCTTGTCTAGCGAGCCTAATAGAGAGGCTTGTTTGTCAGGTTCAAGCTCTCTACACTGGCTACATCTCATTACCCTTAACATGGGGGTGGCAACCAGGGAAAGCTTGTAGAATACTATAAGCATGCCTCCGTCTCTCTGTGTCTCACACTCGTTCTAGCCGTCCACGTGGGATTTAAATGTGTGTATGCAGCTCTTTTGTTTTGCCTGCCACTTGCTGCCGGACTGCTCTGAGCCTTTGTCTTCCTTCGATGCTCCCCAGATCTCAGTTCGTTACAGAGCGTAATTAGCGTGGCGCGAGCAGGCTCCCCAGTCGACACACAAAACTCATTAAATTCCACTAGCCTGCTTTTCGCTGGCACACTCTCCTCGCCCCATATTAATCTTCCTTCCAACCCAAACTTTAATTCTCTGAGAAAATGTTTATGGGAGGAATAACTGCTTCCGCCCTCACACGCAATAACACTGTGCCTGTTTATTGTGTTGGGGGTTTTTTCCCCCCACTTTAAGTCAGCACTGTTTTGTAATGCTGGGATCCAAGGTCAGGTCTAATGAGTGTCTGGCTAATCAGATGCAAGGTGCCACAGTGCCTCCCTGATGCGTACAGCAGGTCAGATATGAGACCAGTGCACTCTCCCTGCCTTTGTCTCTGTCTCTCCGTGTGTGCCTGCCCGCATCTCCAGACAATGACCAGACTCATTTCCAGACTCCCTCCCATAGTCTCCCTCACTACTAACAGGGCCACACAAACAAGGTCATTGGGACGGCTGTAAGAGAAAGATGTATCATTTACTGGGAGATAGATGACATGATGTCTTTGCAAAAAGCCTTTATTTTGACCAGACGTATTACTGCAGCCCTCCAGTTCTCTTACCCCCTCCCCTCTAATTGAACAAAGAGGCAAAAGACAACTGCCACTTGAGCTGCAAAGGAAATTGCCTCTTCAGTATGGTAAAATAAATAAATAAATAAAATAAAAAGCTTATACAGAGCACCATCATCGACCGACAACCCGACCTAAGAGGGCTGTAGACAGATTGGACAAATTGGAGATAGACATCCTTGATGACCTATCTGGCTAGTAGTGCAAAGGGCAGTAAAGGCCCTCACACCGCTTCCAATAAAGCTGTCATTTAATACAAAATTCCCTTGAATGGCTATAAAAATAAAACTCAGTTTCTCTTTCAACAGCAGCAATTTTCCTTTTGCATCAAATAGCTTGCTGTTGATCCCTATTGAGCCTTCTATCAGCACTATGAGTAAAAACAGTAAGAACTTACTGTCCTGAAATAAAAGCCCAGGGACTGAAATATAAATAGGACTGAAGAAATGTCCAGTATGTGACTTGCCTTGTTTGATTAATAATTTCACATTGAAATAGGATTAGAGACTGCAGCTAAAATCATCACAATTCTTGAAAAGAATCCACATGAATGTATTTGCTCAACAAAAGCAGAGCAATCCCCAAAAACAAAGGGCAGAACTAAACCTGCTCTTGAGTGAATTTGGGCTTTTAGGCAGAAGTATATCTGAAAGGGTTATTGCAAAACTGAAATAAAGACAAAATTATTATTGTGCTGTATCTCAATAATCTTGTTTTCATAATACATATGCATAATCATAATCATGCAGTATAATTACAAGTATAACAGTATAATTGTACCATGCTTAATTGCTTCTTGATCCACACGTTACACATACAGATGTGCAAAGATATTTTTGTCAGCAATCATTTAGTAAAAACAAAAAGTGCCTCCAGAATGATTTAAAAAAACAAAACAAACAAAAAAAAAAAACTCCATTGGGGGTTGAAATGTATCCCCAGAGCCAGCGTAGTGAAACACGATCCAGAATAGCACAGCATTGTGTGTGGCATGACTTTTTTGGTCTACGTTGGCGCTTTTGAAGTAGAAAGAGTAGTGATAGAGCTCCTCAGACTGACAGCTCCTGCAGGGCTCTGGTGCCGGATGAGCGCAGGCAAATCTCCCGTGGGCCCAGCACCTGCCAGCTGCAGCGGGACACGAGCGGGTGACGGTGGGGTATCAGAACCCTTGCACCCTCTCTCAGCCATCCCAGAAAGGGAAACCTCACCAGGGCTGATGGTGAGACAGCTACCACTGGGACTTCCACGCGGCTGCCTAGCATTTAATTTAACCTACTTGATGGGTGACTGGCTGCATTAACTTGACATTTGCTTCTGCACATCATGCCGGTTGGCAGAGGATACCAGCAAATTAGTAGTGTCACAGAGTTTTGCTATGAGTTTAAATAGTGTATATATTAATTTTTTTTTTAATCACATTATCTTTTCATCACTGGGATGATGAGATTTTAATTAGCCATAGATCTATCTGCATTAGGGTGCAGTGACCTTGAAAGGGCAGAGGCTGGCGATAAAAAATGGAGTTGAATTAAATAGAACAGAGTGGAGAAGCAAAGAGTAAACACTGCTTAACAACGTGCTCGAAGTACAGCCTATTATTATCTAAGTCTACATCAACTAAGACATCAAAGCAAATATTTGGGGGAAAAAACACAAAGAGAGAGAGAGAAGACCAGACTCGAGGATATGAACTTCCACTGCTTCCATGGGTGCTGTTCCCAAGTCAAGCAAATTGAAGGTTTTGCTAATGTTTAAAGCAATCCAGGCAGGTAGAAGTCCCCAGTTATGGTAATGGTTTCACCCATCTCATTGAAGGCACACTGGCTGTAATGGCGTCTGAAGAGAACGATTGCAGGGTACAACCCTCCAGGGACTCATTAGCGAAGAGCGGAGCTATTTGAAGAAGGCCGTGTATGGGAGAGTGTAGTGAAAAACAGTTTGTGAGTGTGTGTGTGTGCGCGCGTGTGTTTATTTTTCCTGGACATGTTTTTTTTCACGCTACAGTTTCCAGTCCAAAAAAACAAGTTCCGAACTGCACAAGGGTAGACTGGGACAAACTGGCTGACTGTCCTTGTTCTGGGCAGCAGCGGTTGGCAGAGATGCTAGAAAGCTTAAGTGGCACCACAGGCTGCAGGAGGAACAGAAAGAATGCGATGTGCTGGCAGGGTGCAAAGGAGCCACAGTGTGTGGGAGTGGGAGTGGGAGATAGCCATAGGATGCTGTCTTTTAACTCAAACAGAAGCTCACAGCAGGATACTGAGCAGGGCACCATCACAGATGTGCTGGGACTCCATATGCTCACAAGTACATTAGACTGTTTTTTTGTAAAATCACTCGGATCCATGGTGAAACGGTGACCATGTCAGGGAGGCAGCTGTCTGCTTTGACAGGAAGAGAAAATTGCAGAACACCTCAGTTACCATCACAATTTGCTCACGCCGGACCAAAAAAATTGGTCAGGTGTTACTGTTATCAGTAGAGTTATCTGCACTGTTACAGATAATGTATAGCTCTGTCACGGTGAAGAAAGAAGTGTTAAGGCAAATGTGTCAATTTTCTGGATGCTTCTACGCTTAAATATGCACAAATAGTAGTTAGTGTCCAGAACATCATGCCTAGAAATGGAAGAATGAGACTCTCCAGATGGACGACTGGGGTCACCCTTAGATGTATCATGAGGACCACATTCCTTTGGTAGGGGCTCAGACTCGACCCACTACTCTTCCATATCAAATGGAAGTAGTGGGAGTTTTTTTGGCTTATGACTAAGACGCCTCTTTGATTCCTCCAATCAAGAAGAGAAGTATAGTCAAGCTAAAGAGATTATGTCTCTTATAATGGCTGGCTTGAGAACTACTCAGTATCCCAATGAAAGAACTGGTGGAAGTCCCATGAGAGAGGGAGGTCTCATCTGCTTTGGTTAGAGTCCTAGCTGGGCAAGAGATGGAAAATGGATTGATTCTTGCCTGGAAAGAATGAGAGACACTCCCTTTTCCCCTCCTCGACATGTAACTCCTAAAGATTGTCCACTTGCCTTCATGCATACTAGTTTTTTTTAAAAAAATGCTGCACATTTATAATATATATATGAGTTAACAGCTCCAGTGACTTTTAAAACTACTTTAGTTTGAATAGTTCAGCATGCATTAAATTTCTGCCAATAAAATTTTCATATTGTTTTTGCTTTAGCCTGCGTGACAGCATTTCACCAACTGAACTGAACAAAATATAGACAAAAAATTAAAACGGCATGCACGAATCCATTTTCATCCCTGCTGCCACATGCAATGAAAGAGAAAAAAGTGCCATAGCGTTAGGTGTTCGTTAACTGGAAGATCTCTTCCTTAAAAAAAGAAAAGAAAAGAAAAAGACCCCCAGCATTTACATTCCCCCTAAACCCTTGCCTTTCATGCCAAGCCTGCTTTCAATATCAAAGCTGCTTTTGAGAGCCTCTGGTGGAATGATAACAGAGAGAAGGGGACTTAAGTGAAAATGTAAGATCTTGAAAAGAGGGAGAGATGAGGAGAAGAGAAGAAGAGAGACTGAGGGGGAGGGTGGGAGCCGGGAAGACAGCATATCAATCGCCCCTTTAACTGACATGAGCATTCTGGAGTGAGGTTTTTTTTTTAAACATGCAGGGAAATGTGAACACAATGCCGAGAGTGTGATAAAACATCATTAAGCATCCATGAAAGAGGCTCAGAATTTTTGGTGACAATAGGATCGTTCTGTCAGATATGGTGAGGATTACACAGCGGCAGGGTGAGATGACTCGTTAAGAAGAAGAAGAAAGCGTCTGGTTTTGGGGTTTTTTGTCTTTTGAGTGACATGCGCGCTCTTTTACATGGACATATGTTTGGCTATGTATACATGTGTGGGTCTGAACATAAAGTGTGTGTGGTTATATGTTGGAATGTGTGCTAGATGACTGCACCTGGAAACTGTTTGAGATAAACTCAGGCTGTTAGGGATTACTTGTGCAACGTGCATGCCGATCTGTCTACACGTGTACGCATTTGTTTTATGATTGTGTGTGGTCTGCACAACTTCATTTATGCAGGCATATGTTCAGGTATTAAAGAAGACGCACAAATACTATAAAACGGGGACCATAACCTTCACAAAAAGTAATTTCAGACTGTAAATAAGCCGAAACAATGCCAATATTCCACTGAAGGCCTATTATTTTACATGGGGCCAAACAATAACTGAATGTAAAACTAAAACAAAATTGTCTTTCATCAACGCAGCCAATAAACATGCATTCTTCTTTCAAAATATAGAGAGAATGCATGTTTATTGCCTAAGTTGATGAAAGACAATTTTGTTTTATTTTCTATTAAAAATGTGACTTTGTTGGTAACTGCTGCACTGTTTGTACCAGCAAATGCAGTCAAAATGCAGAACAGACAACCTCCGTTCGATAAAAGCAACTATGCAGCCACGTGGCCGGGTTTTGTTTTTTTCATGCCGTTTTGTTCTGCATGTTCCTGTCCACTCAGACCTTGTTTGTTTTGTTCAAGACTGCATCTGCGCCAGCATTCTTGCTTTCTAATTAACCAGGTTCAAATCTCCGTCATGTTTACAATCTGCACAACACATGACATTCTCTATTCTTAGACTTTTGTGCTGGACAAACAAGAAAAAGTGGAATAAGAGAAAGAAAAGTTGATTATGATTAAGGGAGGAAACACAGCTATCCGTGCACACTTGCATTCAATATTAAAGATCTAGCATGAGTAGAATTACATGGAAAAACTAATTTGCATACTGTCGTCTAAGGTTGTTATAATATTTGTTTGGTCCCCTTGCAGGAGGTACAATAAGACAATGTTAATGTACAGTACTGTGCAAAAGTCTCGAGCCACCCCTCATAAACAGTTACAGAGATTTATTAAAACACACAATCATACATGGAAATACAGTATACAAGGCAAAAACAGATTCTTCTAATAAGAGTTAAAGTCAGGATTTGGTATGACCACCTTTATTACTCAACACAGCTGGCACTCACTCAGACAAGCTTTCTTGTAACTTCCTTAAATAGTCTTCAGCAATACTTCTCCGTTTCTTGAAGGACATTCAAAGCTCTTTATTGGATGTTGGCTGCCTTTTGTTCTGTTCTTTAGCATTTTTTACAGATACAACTAAAGAAATGGTTTCAAGCTCTTGTTGTCTTATTATTGTACACAACACTGGTTCATTAAAAAAAATAAAATCTATTAAATAAAGTAGTGACTTGTTTAAACTGCATGAAATTTTGCATGCGTAGTATTTTACCTTTATTTAAGCATAACACTCTGAAGAGGGTTAGTTCCCTTACTAACATGTTACTTTTGCATATTTGTTACTATGCGACCTCTGTGGCATTTTAGGCATCGGGGTACCCTGGCTCCCTTCTCATCATCACTCACTCCCACGCTGTAAACATGACCTTCCAGGCTGTGACACTGATGAGGTTAGCTCCCTAACAAACCTGAGAAAGCATGTCACAACAGGAGTCTGTCTGTATGCGTGTTTGAACGGGAGAGAGAAAAGCATATATGAATATAATATTTTGAATATAAGCTTTGCACACACGGGGAAAAAATAAGCCTCTCAATACAATAGTTCATTTAAAAAAAACAAACCCAGAAAATAACAATTCTGTGTCAGCACTTAGCGCTTAGATTCCAAAACCCGAAATTTAAAACCAGCAATATGCAGCTCTTTTCCAAACATCAAGCCCCCCCCTCCTGAGAGTTCTACATAGGACCTCCACACAGATAATGACTTCTCCTGCCTGTTATTTTCTTTTGCCTCTCTGTTCTAACAGTTACTGTGCCAGCAGAGGTAGTTTGACCCTAGCACGGTCCCTGGCTTCCCTGGCTATTTCCTGGAAGGCCCTGGATAACCAGGCAGGTCTGGAGGGCTCCGATGTCAGCGGGCACATAGCCCCACAGGCTTGTGAGATGCTATCTGCAGTTATTTGGAGGCCAATCCGTGAAACCTACCCAGCAGTTCAAAGGGATTTATCTCCTCTTCTTACTCAACTCTCTTCTTGTAATTTTCATTTCTTTCTTTCATACTGTTTGCCGTTCTCGCGCTCACCTTTCTCCTTTATCTGAACCATGCGGATGCTTACTCTAATGCTTGGGGACTTAGGATGTGATTTTAGGCTCAGACTCTTTTCCTCTGCACTACCATGTACTGCTCTCTGAACACACGAGGCAAGAAATGATAACTACTAGAAGCCTGTCAATTGAATTGCCCAAATAACACAAAGTATCAGACACAGTACCTCCTGCAGCAATGCAATGGCAATTTTCTTCTTTTGTATTTCTGACAGGCCGTACCCTGAGGAGGGGAGGAAAAAAAATGGAGGTTTCCTTTTGGGAGGGAGTTAACGACATGCTGAAGGCTTTTCAGATGGAGGGGAGGCTTGGCATGTGCCACTGTAAACAAGCTGAAGTGCTGGGAAGTTCAGTGAGTGAGCGGTGCTCCGAGTAAAGCTGTTCCAAAATGACACACTGCTTTTGATGTGTTGGCCAAGTTTGTATTCTCAACCGCTATGACACATACTAAGTCAGCTGTGCACGAACTAGTCACTCACACAAGAAAACACACGTACGCAAACACACACTGTATGTAATATGAACCTGCAGTGCAGGCACAATAGTGCAGCGCCTCGGTTTTTGTTCACGTAATCCGAAGAACGGACAAAAATGCACACGCCGCTCCGTCAACACTGCGTGCACCTTCAAACTCATCAATCAACACTATTTTCAGCCTCAACTGTTTCAGCACCCCTGGCCTGGCAGACAACGCCACTGACATCTTTAATGAGTGCTTTTTTCCATGGTGCCACCGGTTCACGCTGAGCTTTTTTCCTTTTAAGAATGGATGGTGGAGCGTTATAGCAGTAACACATTTTAAATTACTGTGCTCGGTGGTTAATACGAAAAGGTTGTGTAGTTAAAAAGCTTGACTACAGCAAATAGAAGCAAGAAGAAAAGTACTGGAAGATTCTCCTGTAGAAGGAAGTAAGCAAATATATCACTGTGGCAGGTATCAACCACTTGGGGATTCATGCAAACTAAAAAAGAAAGTGAGGTAGGAAAACTACTACGCGTTGCATTTAATGTGTTTTTGCCACCATCTACACCATCTCGTTCTATCCGCATCCTATTCGCTTCGACTCTGGTGGCGGATATACAGAAAACTTGCCTGGACCAAAACATGATGAGCCTACAAATCTCCTGCGGCTGACAGAGGGAGATGTCTAGCGTCCCGTGTAGGAGGAGACCAAGATTTGATTACACTCTGTCACAGAGCACTTGGATGAAAAACACGGACCTCTGCCAGAGCCAAAATGGCGTCTGGGCTGAGAGAACAGGCTTTGCACTGATTTCGAGTGCAGTCCATGGCATAGCAATGGTGAAACCAAGAAGTACGAGACTATCAAAGATGCTGCAAAGTACTGCTTTTTCACAGGGCCCATGGCAGTATTTACACTTGTATTTTTATTTATGGAAATAAGCTTATATTGAGCGCATTATAGTTTCAGCTTTGTTTCCTATAAACAAATTTAAAAATGAAACTCCAGCAAAACAAGATAAGAGATCAGATTTGAGAAAGGGTACTGAGAAATTGACATGCCCTTCAGTAAAATATGCTTTACCATGCTAAACTATAATATTATGGTCTAGCTTATAAGAACAAATACATTAACTGAGTTATACTTAAGTACAGCCTGTTTATTTTACAGGCTCTGGTGAGAGTAATTCATGGTATGGCAGGATGGACCTAATGCAGAGAAAAGTGCTGATAACCAACAGCTCTGACTGCTTTTTTTTTTTTGCATTAGAGAGAATTATGAAAATTTTCACTCAAGAATAGCTTCATAAAACAAAATCAAGGCCTCTTCGTGATTAGGATGTTAAACAGCAAAAATAAACAGATGTATTTTGATTGACTGAACTTTTGAACTGAACTGATCATCTATATAACTTCAGGCAAGGATAACGTTTGAGCATTCCCATCGCCTGACACATGCATGTAGTAATACAATTTCAAACAGGCACACAGACAGATACAGTATGTAAATCATCTTTTGCCTGCCTCTGGCAGAGGTGAGAGCAGTGACCATCTGGGTTCCCTGTGTTTACTTCACTGTGGGTTCAGCTTAAGTGGTACAGCCAGATTTCACAGGGAGACACCATTGAGACCAGCTTGCAATCTCTGCATCCAAGTCCTTCATGAACACATGTGTGCATGTGTTTGGTTGTATGTTTGTGACCATTTCAGCGTCCATCTGTATATATTTAAATCACAGGATCCATTCAACAAATGTAGATTGAAGAACATTGTCTTTTGTGGTTCTGAATGGCTCAGTCTACCATATTTCACGGGAGGGCGTGCATGTATTTCTGCTATATAAGACCCTGCAGAGATAATGCGCATATTTGTGAACCTGCTCAGACAGACTCCAGTGCACAAACACACACCAATAATTCATCACTGCTTTCTGCGGTTTGATTGGTTAGTGGGATTAAAATACATCATTTGGTAATTAAAATAGCTGATGTTTCCGTAGCCAGCCACGCTAGCTGGATTAACCAGGCTGCAGCGAGGATCCCAGGAAGTGCAGGACAAGGTCAGCCTGCCAAACTGCAATGTGATGGGGATGCCTTTGCCTGACATTGCACGATACACACACCGAGTTGTTAGGATTGTTAGGGTGCGGCAAGCAGTAGGGAGGTTGAGGGGGATGAAGGGTAGCATGAAATGAGGGGAAATAATAAAAGTGTAAGCATGTAAGGGAGATGATCAAGTGAAAAATGGCATTAATGAAGAATATAGGTGGAGAAACACAGCCTCACAGTGACAAGGCCACTGAGAGTAAGAACCACGTATCTACTCAATGGTGTCAATATCTCGGACATATTTCAGACTAACCCTAATGAAAGAACTTTAAATATTTATTCACATTTTATATGAGACATAACTGTCAATGTGATTCCTCATTATACAGCACTGTGGCAAAGTCTTGAGCTGCCCCCCTTTTTTAAGTTTGCCAAGAAAATAGGAAACAGACACAGTGCAAACATACATGGAAATAAGTAAGTACATAAGGCAAAAACACAGTTTTTACAATTCTAATCAGCTTGAGAGTTGATGTTTGGTACGACCGCCTTCATTCTTTAACACAGTCTGAACTCTCTTAGGCAGGCTTTCTTGTAATTTCTTAAAGTAGTCCTCCAGAATAGTTCTGTGCTCTCTGTCAACATGATCCCATCACTATCATGCTGAAAATTCATGCCATTCTTCAGTGAACAGTAGACGGATCGGCTGAAGGAGCAGATGCATCTTGAGTCAAGTCTTTGCTGGATTATCTTCTATTTTTTAAGAACATGACTTGTTTCTATTAAAGCCTGCCACTTTTTCGTTTGTCTTCCACTTGTCCAATTTCCAGATACACCAAGTTTTCAGCCAATAGCGCTTTGGGAATCGTGTTATAGGTGCATAAATGCGACTGTGGAGCTGGGGGTTGGGAAGCGTATCCGTAACCGGAAGGTCGCCGGTTCGATCCCCGGGCTCTCTGTCCCGGTCGTTGTGTCCATGGGCAAGACACTTTACCCACCCTATACTGGTGTTGGCCAGAGCGGCCGATGGCGCGATATGGCAGCCTCGCTTCAGTTAGTCTGCCCCAGGGCAGCTGTGGCTACAACCGTAGCTTGCCTCTACCAGTGTGTGAATGTGAGAGTGAATGAATAGTGGAAGCGATATGGATGCCTTGAAAAGCGCTATATAAATCCAATCCATTATTATTATTATTTAGTGTCTGTCAAACTGTGTTATCTTATCATCTACAGAGATGTGAATAAATTATATGTTGGTGTGACAGACTGCGAGTCACAAAAAGCCTATAGAATTTAAAATTGGTTCTTGCTAAGCTGTCTGTCATGTGTAGGCACAACATTGGTTCATATCTTGAGTGAGGTGCTTTTTCTAAGCTGGAATGATTCATAGGTCAGTGTTAAGTGGCTTAACAAACAACAATAGAAACAACAAAGAAAGCCAGCCTTTCTTCAGAAAGCCTGGAGGACTACTGCTTGTGTCCACTTTCAAAAATTACAAGAGAAGTGAGGGTTGGTTCAGGACTTTTGCACAGCACTGCAGCTGTAGTGACAGCTGTGAAATGTCTTGAAGTGCATTCACATTGTATTGTTACAGGACGTCTGCTCCCTGCAGTCTTACTCTTTCTTCAAGTGTATTTCACAGCAGTAACTGAAATGACCCGCATGGCTCACATGTTGTCTGTAGTCATTAATCCAGACTGGTTGGCAGAGACAAACGTGTAGCTCATTTGGACCACTCATGGGAAGTTAAAACCTTTAACTGCTGTTGGAGTTTGTGACAACAGCAGCAAACCAACAGTGACACTTTTGTGTCTCTGTAGTCAGGCCCAACAGTAAGGCTCAGGGTTTTACCTCAGAATATCAAGTGTCTCAAGATGACTGCTGCCATGGTTAACAGAAAGAGAATAACACAAAAAGTGGACATATAGAAAGAAAGGCAACAGAAAGCCACTTTAAGCCACCAGTGCAGTACCAGAGGGTCTGGTAAGATGGCACCGGCCACAGCGGCCTAATAAATGGTTGGGCATGACGAAAGTCAAGACCCTGCCAGCCGGCCAGTGATGAGGTCATGGGATTGGGGAGTGAGTGGGCAGCCAGTTAGTCATGATCTTGGCCCATCTATCAAAGTTGTTAGGCTAATAAATCTAAACTGACAGCCGTCGCAGTTAGCTCGAGTGTAATAGGACTGGCCAGAACTGTTCGGACAACAGCCTGTGCAAGGTTTAGTGAGAGATGGATAAGTATGTGTGTGTGTAGCGTGGGGATGGGGGTGCAGTCTGTGCAGGTATTACAGTACTGTTACACAGAGGAGTAATTACAGCTGAAGCCAACCAATGAAAATCTGTTTATTTACTGAGAAATATTAAGATAAGATTAAGAGGCTGCAGCATCAAACTGTTAATAGGTCTTTACCGTTTCTCTCCTTCCATCTCAGATTCAGTGTGAATGTTATTTTTCTTTTCACCTCTCTTCTCTAGTGGCTTTTTTTTGTTCTACAGAGGAGTCTAAAGGCTGCTAATCTCTCATCAACAAACAAATATGGCTGCCCAGTTTTCAAAACGCAGACAGCAACACGGAGACATAATCGCTATAAAACTCCACTGTCTAAGGTCCCTTGTGAGAGTACATCCGCTTCTGAGCATTCGAGTGGAGAATGTATCACTTATAGATGGTGCTTAGAAGGCGTTTGGCTCTCTCAGGGCTGTTAATGTCTAAACAAAGAAGATGAGGGGCCAGCGTCCCAAAGGACATACTGCACTGGGTCCTTTTAAACCAGCATGTCATCTGTGTGCAAAGTATTGTCTATAAAGGTTGAAGGCTCTATCAGACACACAGACTCGGAGAACGAGCTCAGGGAATTAAACTCTCAACCCCTCTGGTAATTTTGTGAAGTATGCAGCACAGTGAGTGTAGTGTGCTGACCAAAAATGTCACCCTGCCCTTTCCTCTTGTCAAAAAGAGCCTGTCACAGTCCTGGGGGCACTAACTAATTACTGTTCCCCGTGCTGGTTATATGGACGGGGTGTTTCGGCTCCATTGTGTGTGAGATGTCTCCTCTTTTTTTAACTGTCTCAGTGTGTACATCTAAATGACAAAGCAGAGTTTCTCTAAGGTCAACTTGTGCATCAGCTGCTAAGCAGATGTGCAACAAACAAGCCAAGCAGGCAGCTCTCGCTGGCTGTGACTGGCAGAGACAGTGCAGGTATGTGGAAGTACCTTCAAAAAGTTTAAGTTTAATACATGTGTGATGTTTCTTATTATAATACTTACAATCACGACCTTGGCGTTAAAGCAGCAGTCCTATTGTCTGTTTTTTATTTGCAGGACACGATGCTGAAATACAAACCTGCTACATAAAAAAAATGTATAATAAATTGTCACCTTGGGACCTGATGAACATGAACTTCACCGAGGTAAATCCATTCTCCTCATTCTACCCATTCACGAATTGATCGGGTTTGACTGGATTTCCATTATCTCAGAGGTGGCTGAAGGTCAAGTTTTAAAGCGATTGAGTCATTAACAATAGGGGGTGGTGGTTCAGCTGTCAAGAAGCATCCTTGAGGAAATCAGTAAACCTTAAAGTGTTCATTTCGTAGTTAATGCAAGGGATAAATTATTTAATTTGTTTCAGAGAAACACATTTGCCAAATAACTGTAATACAGGCTTGAGTCCTGCTTTTTCCCCTCATTTTGTTGCTTACAACTGCTGGTAAACACATTCTACTTCAAATTCACAAGGAAGAAGATTTTACACTTGAGTCAATCGCAATACAAAAGTAGAGTTAAAAAAAAATTATATCAATGGCAGTGAATAGGCAATTGTTCCAATGTTTCCAGAAACCGGAGAAATATTTTGTATAGCTTAAAGTAGAACATTTGCCGGAGGAGAACAAAAGGTAAGAATATTACTAGTTACAAACTGAATGCAGCATTATGTGCAACGGAATATCTCTCATTTTACTCCACTATAACTGCACTACAAATGTGCTGCATAAAGTACAATAGGCTCTTAAAAATGGTATTTTCAAATAATTTGCACATACTTTGGGTTCCCGTGTGTAATTTCTTTAAAACAGGTGCTGCATCACATAAACATCATCATCACAAAGATCATTCGTGATGCTATCAGATCTTTATTTCTTAATCTTATGAAACAGAATGAAGGAAAGTTTTTGCTTCTGGTCCTTCTTGGTCATTATTATACTATGCCACCATACTTCAGCAGGCAAACCTTACAATGAGAACAGCTAAAAGGTCAGATAATTTTCCATCTCGCATCAGACATCTACTAAAATGCTTGTTTTATGTATTAGAAAGATCATTCCCATACAAATTGATCCCATACGCTGCTGGATGTCAGAGGTTCTTGCCTCATTCGGGTTGCAAAGCTTAATGCAATATCGTGATCAGATATGAAGTGATCTTAAATTGGTTGTAGCTTAATGAATGATTGACCATGATCAGTACAGTATGTTTTATGTGGGATAACTTCCATCAATGCACAGATCTGTGCTGTGTTTATGGCAGACTGTTCAAAAAATTTATTCAATTACCTTTGACGGTGAGCTCGTCAGGGTAACAGGTAGTTCTGTGTTTGACTAGAGCAAAGGAACAGTTAACATGGGGTCAGATAGGATGCTGTGCATTAACAAAAGAGTACTATGGAAGCATTATTGATATTATTGTTATAGTATTATTCTGCAATAATTCTATCAAGGCCAATTTATCAATGGCACAGCACACTTCATCTGGCCTAATAGTGTTACAGTCATTCTCAGATACATTATCAGCATTAAATGTTTAACTTTTAACACAAACACTAATATTGTTACTGCTTTGTCGTCTGTTTGACGATATTTTCAAAGCAAGTAGCAACAACAATACAGGAAGGGAGAGGTATCTTCCTTTTGTTGACATCCTTAAATTCTTTCAGCTGCAAAATTTCCTCATGAAAAGGGACGCGTATCAGAAAGGGCACTGAATGGAGTGGAGATTCAGTTCTTTCACTTCCTGGGCCCTGTTTCAGGAAGCCGGTTTAGTGGAAAAACTGAGTAAGTATACCCTGAGTTAACGAAAACTCTGGGTTTTCGGTTTCACAAAGCGAGTTCAGCTGAAGCCTGAGTGAGTCACTATGACGACACACGCCGTGAAGCTAACCTGCCCCCTAGCAGGTTTACTACAACTAACCCTGACTGTCTCCGCCCCTTTGTCGGAAACCTGACAGTAGGAAGTGTCAGACATGGCGTGTCCCTTCCTTGAAGAGCCAGTAGATCGTGAAGCCCAAATTCTCCGCAGAGCTCTCCGCCGGGAGAGAGTGATCAGAGCGCGTTTGGACATTTTATCATTTCCTGATGATTGTCTGTGCGAACGTTACCGTTTCTCAGCACAATCTATAATTTATTTGGATAACATCCTCAGGCCATATATTACGCATGTGACACATCGCGGACATGCTCTCAGTTCTGTACATATTATTTGTATTGCACTTCGGTTTTTTGCAAACGGGAGCTTTCTGTATAATATTGGTGACGCTGAGCACGTTTCCAAGGCTACCGTCTGTCGGGCAGTCAGGAATGTTACAGTTGCACTGAAACGTCTCCTGTACACGTTTGTGGTGTTCCCCGGTCATAGACCCACAAGATTCATCAAAGAGGGATGCCACAAAATTGCAGGTATCAGGATGACCAAAACTTAATTTATGATGTGGTGATACTTGAACTACTACTTAAATTTTACATTTATTTTCAGGGTTCCCAGGCGTGATTGGCTGTATAGATGGCACTCACATTCCAATCATTGCTCCTTCAGTAAATGAAGGAGACTATGTGAACAGGAAGTCTTTCCACAGCATTAATGTACAGGTACATAGTTCCCTGTAGCATTTCAAACTAACAAATTATTTCATCATAGTAATGGATGCTAATTTGTGTTCTCTGCACTGTGAAGATCATATATGATGCTGCCAACATTATCACAAATGTGGAAGCCAAGTGGCCAGGCTCTGTCCATGACTCACAAATATTCCGTGAATGTACACTGAGCACAAAATTTGGACATGGTGAGTTGAAAATACTTTAAAATATATAAAGACCAATTGCTTCAGGGACATTTGAACTGAAGTGTATCCTTCTGTCTTAGGAGAGTTCACTGGCTACTTGCTTGGTGATAGGGGGTATCCATGTTTACCCTATTTGCTTACCCCTTACTCTGACCCTGAACCGGGCCCACAGCAGCGATATAATCTGGCTAATTGCAGGACAAGAGCCAGAGTTGAAATGACTATCGGAATGCTTAAGGCCCGGTTCCAGTGCCTGCAAAGACTCAGGGTCACCCCAGAAAGGGCATGTGACATTATTGTGGCATGTGTGATTCTTCACAACATTGCCACAATTAGAGGAGAACACTGTCCTTCTGAACCAAACAGCAGTGATCCAAACCATGAACATCCTGACCCTCCCACGGACATACAAGATGGAAGAGCAGTCAGAGACACCATATGTCACAATCATTTCTTTTGACCCATCACCTCAACATGTTGAAAGAAGAATAAACAGATTTTTTGTTCAACTGGCTTTATTGGTCACCTGTGTTTCCTGTACACAAAGTATTAAAAGATGTAAACCTCATAAAGTGTCTCTGTTGCTTCCTCCTCTGTAACAGCTGTCAATGTTTCTTCATTATTTTCCTGTAGTAAAGAAATAAACAACATTGCTGTTCTACTGTAAACTCATATAATCTGTGGAGTATTACTCACAACTGCATGTTGGTCTGGCTCAACAGGAGGCTGCACCAGATGCAGTACACCACCACCATCAACTGATAGAATATGAGGTTTATACAGGTCACTTATAACTTACAAGGGACCAAATGGCAATTAACAAACATACCAATCACCTTACACTTCATTGTCATTATGCTCTCAAAGACAACCAAGACTGAGGGAAGGCAAAATCAGTAGGAAAATAACTTCACTACAAAATAATCCATTATGGTAAAGAGTTTATCAAATGAATGAGTAGCACTGCAAAGGTGACTGTGAAGAAAGGATGTATGCACATCATGTATTATTTTGAATTTACCCCCTATGTAGGCACTTGTGTCTTGCGGGGTTATTGACTCAGAGGATGTCCCCGCAGAGATGCCTTCGGCCACAGGGCGCCCACTGTTTTGGCTGAGGGCCAACTGCTCAGCCTCTGTGAGTGGTGGTGGTGGTGGAGGACCCCCACCTGTTTTTCGGGCCTCCGCTTTTTTTCTGTTGGCTATAACGGGTCACATTTGAGCATACAGAGTAAGCAAATATGTACTTGTAATGTGCTCAGATAATTTCAATAAGTGCTTACAGACAGAAAATTAATGTAGCCTCTAACTGCAATTGATTTACATCGGACAAACAGACCAAGCACTATGGCTCATAATACAATTACACCTTACCTGTTTGGACTATATTTTTATATTTCATTTTTACTTGCTGCCAGGAACGTTTGGGGCCTGTTGGGTTGCACCTGCGCTCACATCACGTCACAAAATAAAATGTATAAAATAACAAATAAAATAACATATGATAAAATAACGTGTTAAATGGGTGGAAATCCCTAGATCAATGTTTAAATTAACACTCACGCATTGACTCTGTCGGCTATGTTTTGCCATGCATGCTCACTTTCTTTTGCAGCTGTCGCTGTGTTACTTTTTTCCGCGGAATTTGCATGTTATCGGCATATGCTGCCATCAGAATTTCGGCCTCAAGCGCTGTAAAATACATTGACCGCGCCTTCTTTCCCTCCGTCTCCATGGTGACTCGCTTAATCTGTGCTCCACTGATCAGGGCTTTATGTATCCTCGTCCGCGCGCTTCACTTGGGGTTAAAGCAACTCCGCGTTGACTGAACTACTTGTTATCAGCCTTTCTGAAACCGAATATTCCGAGTTGGACAGTTCGGGGTTACTCACTCTGAGTTTTCTAAACCGGCTTCCTGAAACAGGGCCCTGCTGTTAAACTTGGAAAAATACTTATTTTATGCAGTTTGTAAATTATTGAATTTTCTTAAAATAAATAAATAAATTAAGCTCAGCATATCCAAGCTGAAACTGGCAAATATGTTGGAATAGTTTATCAAACTTACATAAACTTGTCCAGTTGGCTAGAGTTTGCAAAAAGATATTTACAGAAAATTCACACGGAAACCCCAGATTTTAGATATCAAACTGCATTTATATTGATAATGCTGTTTTAGTATTACTGACCAGTCAATGAGCTTTTAGCACATTTTGTACTACAGTACACCAAGGAGATGCTTGTTACCACCCAAACACTGTTTCATCATTATTATCCTGGGACCCTTTGAAATATGGTCTGGAGGAGCCGGGGTTTGAACCACCAACGTTCTGATTAGCAGAAGCCTCTACGTGACCAACAGCTGTCCTGCAAAACGGAGTAATTTTTATAACAAGCCCGACCAAGAGCGGTGCAGGTACACATAATTTAGGCTAATGAACCACGAATGCCATCAGATACCTTCTCTTTATTCTGCCTACTCACACAAATTCTGTTACCCTCCTACTAGATTGAGCAGTAAAGGGCTTAGATTGGGAAAAATATGTGCATAAATATGTGTCATCACATATCTTACGCTGACCATGTTTGATGGTCAGCACGGCCCTTCTATGAAGTAGTGCCAAAAACATTACAATGAACAAAAACACAGAAAGCACCATGGTTGACATATGGCGGGGTTAGTGGTATGACTCAAATAATGCAGATTTAATCCTTACTTATGCAGGCATATTGAAGGGGAAAAAAAACAACCTCTCAGCTAATAATAATACTCAACCACCACAGGGTACACCTGCTTCAGTATGCAACTGTGCTTGAGATCTCTCTGGCAGACATATCGAGTCATCAGCAAGTTATCAGCCTATGTGGACAGCGAGCTTCATTAGCACAAACACTGCATGCCAGCTAACGCGGCATAATTTTACACCCCCACTTGCCCCCTGTGTGCGTGTATGTCACAGTGCATAATAGAATGTGTGTGGGTATGTACGGGATGAAGCAAATGGATCTAATCTCACACTAGGAATACGCGGAAAAACAGAGTTAACTTATTGTTTTAGCCTGGAATAAATTTTGTAATATTAATTGAAACTGTGTACAACCTTATGCATACCAAACATCTGTAGGTTATGTAGGTTATGTGAGGATATGGACTTTTACGAAAGATAATTTAGGGAATAATTTATTTTTGTTCACCCCGGCGCCCTGTTGCAGCTTGATAACTAGTTTTAATTTATTTGGTGAATAATTTAAGCTGAGTGACATGTTTGAATATTACTCAGTTTGCGTTGGCAAGCGCAAACTATGTGTACGGCTACTGTATGTCACATGAGCTGGAAGGCCAGGTTGATTTAGGAGTGTTTGTGTTTAAGTGTGTGTTGCAGAGGAGGCGGCATGCTATCGTCAGCAGAACAGGGCTCAGTGTTTGTCCCTGCAATGTGTTTAATGGGGCCTCCACACATAGCGCCTCCCTGGTGAGAATGATGCTAATTACTGCATACAGCACCTTGCCACACTGTCCTGCTGCCCCCCCCCCCCCCCCGCCCCCATCTCTACACACACCTATACATGTGTAGACACACACACATTCACATACAAAGCGATGCACACAAAGCATAAGGAAGACTGCAAAAGTAAGCAGGCTACATGCAACCACAAGCAAATAAGGTCAGAGTCAACTGGGAATGGACGTGCATTCATAAACACACATGTGGGCTAGACACAAAACACACACAAAAAAATAAATGGGCACAATAGTCTGGACATTTGTGCCATCAGCGCACTCTTGCTTGACCATTTCACTTCTTTTTGTTCCTCTTTAAACCTTAAATCATTTCAGAAAGATGTTTTTTTTTCTTGACTTTTCTAACCCCGCCTCCAAAATTTGAACTCTTACCCTAATGTACCCTTGCTTCACTCCTGAAACTAACTCTGACCTATCAAATAAACATCACCATACCACCCTGACCCCTGACGTGACTCCCAGGATTCCTGGATTATTCGAGTTCACAAGCCAAGCCTGCACATTGATCCGGCTGCAGTTTTGTTAGCTTGGCCATGAAGTTGAACCAAACAACCATTAAAATCTTCTTATTCAAATGGATGCAGTCTATGTGGGCTTCTATGGATATCCTTGTGTATATGAGTATACTGTGTGAGCAGCTGTGTGTGTGTGTGTATGTGTGCATGCATATCATACGCTCATCTGAATGTTTTGAAGTGTGTGGGTCAGGGAAAGTGCTGCACGTGTGCACACGCAGACACACACACTAATAAGATTCAGAAAATGGTGCAGGCCTTTAAGTGAGGGTATGGGTGAGTGTGTGCTGTCTACGGCTGCAATCAATTACTAAGCATTGGGGGTGCATGTTCTAATCAGAGGCATAAATGTCAGCTCCTTTCCCCCGCACACGCCTCCATTTGCATCCATTAATGCAGAGGGAGAAAGAAAGAGCGTGAGAGGAAGTGAAAGCGAGCGAGTGAGAGGCTGCCTTATTTTTCATATGGAGGAGGTGAGAGCAGGCAAGATGGTGAAAACCATGGCAAAAAGAAAGAAAAAAGACAAGAGCCAAGCAGCACAAGCAGTGAGTCAGGTAAAATTTAAGTACATTATATATCCAGAAGTATGTTAATTCCCCCTGACACATAAGAAATGAGTTCATCTGTTTGCTGAAGAAGATCTTGACTCATCTTTACACAGTGATGACCTCAGCCCCAGCAGAAACACTTTAAATGAACTACAACGGCGAATGCAAACCAGCGGTCAGAATCTCAAAATAAGATCATGAGCAGTGCTTACTGGAATGTCTAAAAATCACGCCACAGTTAGGTTTTGCTAAATCCTTATTGCTTGCAAATTACAAATAGATTTGAGAGCCCATGTTCATGCACAAGTATTCCATTTGTTTTCAGAACAATTGATGTCATTATACACCCGGTTTGTTCAAAACTGGGTGAAATGGGGCAGAGGCTTTGATGCCCAATGGCTGAAATCGAGCTAAATTTCAGATATTTCAGGAAAGTCAGAAACTCAGATTGTAAAGAAAAGATGGATGAAGCTAGTAAGTTCTTATTTTGAAGCTTTAACTCTAGTTCTGGTAACACTCATAAGCTAATGTATCTCGTGAGGGTTAAATAATGAACCAAGACACAAGGGGTTGCCACAGCAGGTAGCTCCCCATGTTTTAATTTGGCAGTTTTACATCGGATGCCCATCCTGGTGCAACCCAGATGGGATTTGTGTTTTCAGCTGCAATCAAACCAGTGCAAACAACACAGAGTGATTAAGAAAAAGACTAATAAAATACTAAAATTTCATCAAAACTGAACAATATACTTCTGCAGGCTGAACCTCAAAGCAGGCCTTTGGATAAATCTATTAAAAATGGCGTAAAAAGGGTGCGCTGGTTTAGCTCAGTGGTTGATCACATGCCACAAGGCCAAATGCAGCGGTCCGGGCCCTTTGCCGTTTGTCTTCAGTGGCCAAGATAATTTTCCTTTTTTGTACCAGGTTGTAAACATGCTTTTAATGTCCTTTAGTTGGGCATTTTAACATGGGAGTGTACTCGCTTTTGTAGTCAACCTCAAGTGGCCATTAGGCACTTCCACCGTGGCTTTTTAGCCCTGGAGGTTGCCATTCACAGATGCAGTATATGCTGCCAACAATGAGGGCTGTTATAGCAGCAGATATACAAGGTGGCATATGGGTTCCATATATTGTATTTTTTGTTTGTAATTTCTATGAACTTCACCTTGATAGTAAAGTGCTCATACAGTAGGTACTTACAATACATGTTGTATAAATACTCCTTTTACATCACAACGCCTATAATGGGATGATGAATGCGAGAGCAATTAGAACAGAAAAGCCAAAACCAACAATAAAAAACCTGGAAAAGAGAATTTTAAATGGAGGTAAAGCCTGACAGCATTATCTTTGAGCCGTTATTATAACCTCTCTCCTTTCTGGGCAGTGTAAGTAGAGGGAAGAAGTATCCAGGCCAATACTCAGACAGAATGCCGATGGAGCTGCAGCTGTGATAGCAATTAGACTTTTATGCATTTAACATACCTTTGTAGGGAGCAGAGAAAAGGGGGGAGAGAAGGAAACAGAGAAAAGAAACAGGGTGAATAGTAGCCAGAGGAGCAACAGAATTGTATCGCTTCCTTTCTTCCTTCCTCTCAGTCTCCCTAAACAGCAAAACAGTGAAAGTCATTCCCCTGCTGCTGTACAGCGTCTCAAAAGGTTCCAAAGTGATTAAAAGTGTGATGGCAAACACTGGTTTACATCCGCATAGCAGTAAACAGCTAGCTCTCCCTTGAGCTGGCTACCTCTTTCGCTCTTCCTCTGCTTACAGTCAGAGGAAAGGCTCTAGTTCACATAACTCACAGTTCAGATCCTCGCCAACCTTTTGAAGACAAATCGACCCTTCACTTGATCTTAATTGATGTTGCATCGGTGAGCACTGATTCTTGGATTATTCCGTCAAATACTGTCAGCAACACATTTAGTTGGTTCCCAGACTAGAGGCTGAGAAAACAGCGGTAATACATTATGAATAAATGGATATATGCACACAGCAGAAAACTTGCAAATTCTTTCACTATTAAAAATCTAACTTTAACTACTTGATAAACAATGAGCTCAGAAAAACTACTTTAAACTCTGTAACATAATAGCTGTACAGAGCAGTTTTCATTCTTCGTCTTGTAGAATCCGTGGCTAATAAAAATCATTAACCAATACGCGATAAAGTTGTTAATACATGTTTCAATTAAACCCAGGAATGCTAATGTTAAACACATCATTCCTCAGACGATGCACATGTTGATATTCAAGGCCACACAAAAGCTCTGTTTTGATTGACACCCTAATTCACATGTGCCGCCTTGTTCGCATCATGCTTGATGGAAGGGCCATATGTTTTATGAGATGAGGTTATTCATAGGTTGCTGTGTTAACCAGGAACACTGTTGAACTTGTCACTTCCTCTTGAGCTGACAGGCTTTATTAGAGAAGGACGCTCCTGTTTATTCATCCTCGGTCTGCGGCATGCAGCATGTGTCAAACTAGATCCACCATGCATAAGCTTGTTACATTTGTTCGACTGGTGCTGTATTGCTACAATGGCTTTAGTCAGTCAGTTGTGATGGAATCAGATTTGTTCCTGAGAATAAGTGTGTGGGAGAACAGGGACACATGCCACAATATTGTGAGGAGGCAGATTGCCAGCACTGTGAAAAAAGGGTGATTGCTCACTTATGGATACTTGCTGTGGTATCACAACAATAAGCCTTTTTACGGATGTCTGACTGTCACCCACACATAAGCATATGGCTGAAATTAGAAAAAAAAAATCAGCTTGTTTCTCTCCGTGCACACACACAGACACACACGGAGAAACAGGCACACTTTAGAAACACCATTCTGTTTGGCTGTTGTTTTTGTTGGTTTACGACCTAACCCCCCCCCCCCCCCCCCCCCCTTTACTGCTGAATTAACCGCAGAGGGGTGGGTGGCTGGGGCCATAGTGCCAGGGCTACGCTGGGCCAGAACAAAAAAAAGCCACAACACAAACTAACTCTTGGCAGAGGATGGAGAGGCAGTATTTTTCTAAAAACTGATTACCTTCGCTCTCCCCTGTGCTCCCTCTCACTTCCCCCCCCCCCGTCTGACACAAGCTGTTCCCTTGGCAGCTGTTTCGACAATGCAGATCCCCAAACGCGGGGGGTTGGCTGGAGTCTATACATGCGTGTATGCGCCCACACTGTGGGGATGGGTGGGTCACTAATTCAGGAACCCTCCACATGCAAATCAGCATGGAAACATGCCAGGCTTTTTCTCACTCAGACCCCGGGACGCTCAGGCCGAGCATGATGAGCACTCGACAGAAAACCCTGCTCTTTTTCAGAGGATCTGTCCTTCGTCATGTTTTTCCAGGTGTATGCTCTCCCAGTGAGCTGCGTTCACCCCACTAGTTACAGCAGAGTTTCCTACCATAATAGGGGTTATTCTCAAGACAAATTATACATAATCTTATTTTATAATCAATATATTGTGTTGAGAAACGCTATTAAAAGCAAAAGTACCTTTACCTAGGGTGTCATGGCAAGCCTCATTAGAGGATAAATGATACTTGTCTACATAAAACATAAGTCAAGTGTGGCAAGGGAGCCTGTGGGCAGGAAACAAACACATAATCCCTACTCTGTAATTGGGCAAATGAAAGATGTTGCCATTGGACAATGACACTGAAGCAGATGGCAAGAGAAAGGCGATGTAAACCTCCCAATACCCCTAGCTTGGCTTTCTCTTCTTTACAGTATTGCTCAAAAAAGGGAGAGAGAGAGACAGGCAGCATTTCAGCAACCCAGCAGATTGTCTGTCTCTTACATAAACACACACACCACCAAACGTGACTCTCTTGTCTCCCATCAAAGCACCTTTTCCCTCCAGGACCCCCCACTGAGCGCGCTCGGTAAGAGCCTGCCTTTGAGCCCCTAATGCACAGAAAATGAGATTAGGGTCGTCGATGTAAGCCTTGAATTACTCACGTTATGACTTGATTGGCCAATAATTTGATTGGAGTCAAATCTCTACTTCCCCTACTTCTTCAGATCCCATCTTCCCTGTCCCTCCTCTTCTCCCTCTTCTCCTTCTCCTCCTTTTCGCTGTCCCCCGCTTGCTTGAGGCAACGAGAAGCCGTCTTGCTGCCAGCTTTTAAACCAGTGAATGACCGAAACCATAAGGGTCGCAAAGACTTTTTAAACTACTTCACAAACAAATCAAAATATCATATTCTCTTATGTGCACAAGAATTAATGCGTTTTGTGTTACTCACACTCAGTACCTTTACTCAATAGTACTAACATTTTTAGCAAGACATAGAAACCTATTGCCAAGTCATGTTTTCTGGGTGTAATCTTTGAAACTACACTTGTCAATGCTGTGGCCAAGCAATCCCATGATACCTACAAAAGTCTCGAGCCATCCTTCATTCCTTCATAATTTGCCAGGAAAATAGGAAACAGGTGCAGTGATTTACAAGTGCAAACATGCATGGAAATATACTATATAAGGGAAAGAAGTTTGTACAATTCTAATGAGACTGAAAGTGAATGTATGATATGACCACCATCCTGAATGCTCTTATTCAAGCTTTCCTTCTAATTTCCTTAAGTAGTCTTCAGGAACAGATTTCCAGGATTCTTGAAGGACAATCAAAGCTCTTCTTTGAATACTGGCTAATTTTTTTTCTTTTCTCAGTCATGATGGCCCCACGCTGGTTCTATAATGTAGAGGTCCAAGCTCTGGGGAGGCCAATCAACGAGTGATAGTGTTGTACTGTGTGTTTTTTTCTATCCAGAAATGCTTTTTCTGCATCAGCAGTGTGTTTGGGATCATTTTCATGCTGAAAAATGAAGCTGTTGCTGATCAAATGCTTTCCTGATTGCACAGAATGCTGGATTAAAACCTCACGCTACTTTTCCGTGTTCATAATTTCATCGATTTTGACAAGATCTCAAAAGCCACAGAGCGTCCACTGTGCGTTACAAATGGCCGTAGACATCCCTATTGTACCTCTCTCCTGACCTGTATATGGTAGCTAAGTCTCACAGCTTGGGCTCAGTGAGACTGATCATTATTTGACACGGCAGCATCATTTGACTGGCAGTGCCTCCTTACTAGCTAGCTTGTCAAGGTTGCCTCTTCTTTGTCCTGACAGGTATGAGCTGTACGTACCCTGCTAATAAGGGAATACTGACTGTGTGTGTGTGGTTGAGTGGATGCTGAAGTGCAGACAAAAAACAGTGCTGCAAAAACATGTGGTACACAAAGCTCTGATTTGGACTAGCAGAGGCTTAGAAGGCCATCGAGATTTCTGTTTACAGATCCAATAAAGAATTTGTATAAAACATCAGAAGAAGATGTAAACTTCACAGTCAAAAAAGATCCCACGCATGAGGGGCAAAAGGGAAGGAAAGGAGGCATTAGAAGATCAACTGATGTGCAAACAGCCTGGGGTATATATTTAAGGGGTCTCCAGTCTGATTTCTTTGCATGGAGGAAAACGAGTCGATTCTGTTTGACTGGTAACTTCAAAATGAATCTGTAAAGAGTGTGTACTGCTCTGAAAATTAGCCTGGGAGACATCTTGTATCTATGTCACATACCACATGAAGGATGTGGATGGATGCTCCCTCCACTGAGCACATGGTTTAATCACATCCCCGGTTTTCCTCCCTTTTCTAGCTCATCTACCATTCTCAGTTTTAACTTTCTTCAGCTGTCATACTGGAGGAAATATTTGGAGGGAGGCAGCCATCTGCTATGAATCATACCATACTCTGAATCAAATGTAACAACACAGACTTGCAGCCATGTAAACACAGGCGAACGCACATGATGGCAGGAGACAAATTGCAGCTGCTGGTAGAAACAAAGATATCCCTGAGAGTTAAATGTTTTTGACGCATGTGAAAATCTATACCATCCACAAAGGCTAAAACGCATGCAAATAGGAAAAAAAAATCAAATATTTTGACATTCAGCATGCCAAAGAAGGGACGATGACATGCAATAAAAAAAGATCACCCGTGGCAGGAAGGAAAACCTTCAAGGAACTGCTGAGACATCTCTGAGAGCACTTTAAGACGATGTCAAGAAAGAGAGGTCGCCAGCTCGATCGTGCCATTTGATAACATGGGAACGACCGAAACGATAATGCAAAGATAAAACCGGCGATGGAGGCAAGATAAGTCTCAAACAACACAGCGGCACCACCAAGATGGGATCAAGAATATGGAGATAACACACACACGCACGCACACACAAAACCCAATACATCACAAACAAAGCACGACAAACCAGCACTCATGCCAAACATCAAGCATAGTGTAAGTGAAGGAGACAGAACAGCTGCTTTTATGGGTGGAGCGGAGGAACGAGAAACAGTGACAGACATAACAAAGACAAATGGAGAGAACAGGAGAGAGAGAAACCGACAACACAACAACACAAAGTCTGCACGCAGTCGCACAACACCCATCGCAATGCATGCAGGCAAAATATTGCCACCGTGCGTAAACAAAAGGGCAGTGGAGAATAGGGCTGGGCCATATCATACCGTTCACGGTAATACTGGTATAATGTTGGGCAACGATAAGAAAATGAAATATCGCGATAGAATATGGGTGAAACGCGCATGCGCAGTGCCTTTGTTTTCATACGCCCATGGTGGAAAAAGGCATGGCGGCGAGAATGAGAAGGGCGAAAGCGGATCGTTGAATGAAACAGATGAACCAGAATTCGTTTGTAAAAATGCTGCAACTTCATTGGTTTGGAACTGGTTTAGCTTTCGTCTATCAGATACACAACAAAGCACTATTTTTGGCAGCGCATGCTAGCGACGGCCGTATTTTGGAAAATATGGCACGCTTAAAATCAATCCTTTGATTTTTCTGAAAATTGACAGTGCCCCTTATAATCCCGTGTGCCTTATGTATGAATTCTGGTTGTGTTTATGACCTCGAAATGATTTTATATGGTACACGGCGCTCGAAAATCTGTCAAATGTTTTAGTACGACTTTGCTAAGCTACGAAGCCGCACCGCTTGATGGATCATTGCGGCTATCATAGGCAGGAGCCTCGCGGAGTGATACGTACTGCGCTTCAACATAATGTTACCGTATTGTGTGTGTATAACCTCTTTTTAAGTTTTGTGGCTACTCTACATGGTTACGCTGAGGATATGTCGGCCAATTTCCACTGGAAATGCCTTTTGGTTAAACTGTCAGCAAGGAATTTGCATTTGCACTGTTAAATTTTTATGTAACTTTAATGCACTTAAAAAACAGCTGCTTGTTTAAGTGAAAATACATTGATTTTTTTTTCTACTAATAAAGTTGTGGAGTTGTAAAGCATTTGTCTAGTGTCAATTATATCGTCAGTTATATCGTTATCGCAAATTTTCAAATGTATATCGTGATAAATATTTTTGGTCACATCGCCCATAAGGAATAACCTTAGTAATAAAACTATTAGTAAATCATTTGAAACAGGCTGGGAAAAAATGTGTGTGACTTTCTTTTGCCTGCTAGAGATCCTTGGAGTGGATTTTAGGAATGTGCTGATGTTTTGTTTTCGAGGTGAGACATTGAAGGAGAGGTAATGATCTGAAATCACCTCAGAGAGGGTTAAGACACCCGTGTGCCATACATCTACCTGTCCCATCTCAATTTCTGTCTCTGAAGTGCTGACCATCTCTTATTTCATCCAGACCCTGGAGAAAACTGCAGGTAAAAGATCATTTGCTCCACCCGTCCTTAAGCTGTATTTCTCTTCTTTCTTCCTGTTCCAGTGTGTGTACATACACGATATGTCTGTACTAGTCCTGAGGTCTTAAGGGCAAGTCCCCTGTTGAGCTTCAGTTTTTTTTTCTAAAGATGCTTTACTTTTCAGTCGATCAAGAAAGAGCAAAGATAAAAGATATGAAAAATAACCAAAAATAAAAGCACAATCACACGTGTTTCATATATTGATGCGAAACGGCATTACCGCCGCAACTTGCAAGGAAACGTTCACACAAGAGGACTCATGGGAGCCGAGCCAGTGAGATGAAAAGGACGGAGGAAACAAAAAAGGACTCCTTGCTCTGGTTTTTCCTTTTCCTCATTAGGCAGAATGAGCGACTGTGTTGGTGTCAGAGAGCTGGTTCATCAACTGCAGCCCTGATCTGCCCTGATCTGCCCTGGCTGGACTCACGGCTCCCCTTCTACTACAGACCTCTCACATATGATTGAAGCCGCTGGAAATGGAAACAGTCAGTGTAATTTAACATCGCATACCCGTAGAATTCATTAAAGAGGGACATAGAGAGGGAAGCAGTGAGCAAGACGAGGCGCTATGGAAGGATAAAGGAAGGATAAAAGAGATGAGTCTTAATAAAGAAAGTGGAGGATGATGGTTTGAGGACAGCTGGTTAAAGAAAAGAAAGAGGCGTGTCTGATGTTATTCTTTTTAAACTGAAAAGAGGCAGTGAGGGAAATAAAGCTAAGCTATCGCATCCATCTGTAAAAACTAAACTGATCACCTAATCATTGCTGGGAAGCCTATAGATAAGAGGCCGTGAAAATATTAGCGCTGTCCATTTTTCTTTTGCAAATGTACTATATACAACATCCCGCACCTCCAAGTGTCATTGGTCTCTCTGTAATTGAACCCCAGTTTTTCCTGGCAGTTCTGTTTCAGAGTTAACACCGATGGAGTCTCTAATCTGACTGACTGTGTTTCAGCCCCCAAACCTGCTATTAAATATGACTTATGCAAAGTGACGCTCGGTGCGACTGGAATGCGAACTCACACAAGCGTGCAACTGGATATAAGCAGTTCAAGTTGGCATACGGACTTCTGCAGCTGCAGTGGTCATTAATCAAATGCCATTTTCTGGTAAATTAAAGATGAATTTAAGGTGCTGTGTTTTCATATAGTCACTCTTTATGTTTGACTAAGTAGCAAAGATCTATTTAATTTAGTATATTCTTCTGGTATTTTTGAGTTTTTACTTCTAAGTTTTTTTTCCATTGTTTTTGCTTCATAGTTTGAACACCCCCCCCCCCCCCCTCCCTAAAAATGCAATGTACTGTTTCAACACCATGTTTGTTAGCCTGCATCGTGTACTAAATATTCGCCAGTAATGCAGATCTTGCAGATTTACATTAGCATGGTGAACACATGAATAAACAAATCGTTAAAAAAAGCCCCAGTGTTTGCTCGTAGCTGTACAGCAGGAAATTGTGCAAATGATGCAGAAGCCTACTTATTGTCTTTTCTGTGTGAATTTACTGAGTGATCTTGGAGGGAGGGTAAAATATGAAATTCTGCTGGAGGTATGCATACTATGTGACTCGATCAATGCACACTCAAGAGTACAGTGCATTCTGTGGAATTACACACATACCTTACTTTTTACACGTTCTCTGTGTGAACAATCATTGTACTTCATCATTCAGAGTTTTGTGCTTTGAAAAAAACCCACCGTGCAATAGTAAAACCTGAAGCTTAGTGGTTTTAGTGCACTGTAATGTATGATTTCAAACAATACTTCCCGTGAAAAATCCTGTGAAGTGCGCTTTTTGTAGCATATCATATACAGTTGTGCAGAGGTATCAAAGATTTCCAAAACACAAAATCTTAAGAAAAGCAGCGGTAGCATTGGATGTAGGAACAGAGGGACTGTAGAGGTAGTGGTATATAGGGAGGACTCGGGGTGGCTGGCATTGAGGAATCTAATCCTCGAGTTAATTGGTATGACTGATGAAGACAAATTGAAATAGGTCAGCTGAATCAGGGGAGAGACGAAGGGTGGAAGAGAGGCCAGAGTGTCTACATTTACATACACAAAATGCACTCTTTGCCTTTTGTGTATGTACACAGTTAATGGCACTCAGTATCACCCTAATATTACCATTTACACACAGGCTTGTTTGACCTGAGTGATGGAAGCCTCACTCTTTAGTTCCTTTGTAACCAAGTATTAGTGTTAAACAGAGCATCTTCTAGAAAATCAAACTTTTCTTTTATACGCAGTACAGCAGATGTACAATGAGCGTCTAGTGTGAAATAACCACAGTGAACATATTCTTTAAATGATCAGCATCAAATTGGAAATATTATTAGGTGCATATTGTTATCGTAGTCAAATATGAGTGTGCATGTAAGCTTTGTGGGAAGAAGCACACTGTTAAAAAGTAGAGTGAGCAGATTGTGAAGCATGTTTAGAAGTTATTTAGTTAAATCCCACTTAAGCCCATAGCTGTGGGAAATTAGTTAAAGAATGCACCAAACATTCTTGGTGAAAGCTTTGCTTGAAACTCAAGCTGCACCATTGATTTTCCAATATTCACCACTATTCGCAGGTTATCTTCTCAGGGCCAGCTGCGTAAATGAATGCAAAGCGTTTCACCTGGTCTATGTGTCAGTGTTGAGCGTGGAAGCCCAGTCCTTTGAACGTCGTCTCTGCGGGCCCGCTAATTGAGCCAGATCAATTCACAGAGACACCGAGCAGGTTGGCACAGTTGCCACATCAAAGAGATTCTAATAACTGCACACTGTGGCCATTACCAGACCTGAAAAAGCCATATTTATGTTTGCTTCAAAGGAAGCATGGCAGCATTGAGCGTACTGAGAATGCAAGCCTTTACTATTCTTTATTAAGGCTACAATTTAGACACAAGGCCATTTTGGAGCAATTTGGGAACAGAACAAGCTGCTATTTATACACACATAAATACAACCACTGCAAATTGTACTTTAATTAGACCCACTTTTGTAGTGAGAGTGGAAACCAATAAAAAATAACCCAATGACAGACTGATATTCTTAAGAAAAAATGGCAGTAATTCCCAAATGATTCCTCAGTATCTGTGTCATCTTTCATGTAGCAGCAGGCATATACTGTACTACTCTAGTACTGCTGGAATGTTGGTGTTTTTCCCTTAGTGTACACCAGTTCCAAACTTGCAAATCCAGCAGGTATTTTTGAGTATTGTATGTATGAATGTAGGGCAAACTAAACTAGTGAAATAACATGCTTCAATAAGCTACCAATACATTACGATGCAAAAATTATGAAGTAATTGTGTTTTATATAAATTAAAGCAAGTCTTTTTGTGCAGTAACAGTTGATTTGTACATTATTTGTATTCCGATAATCAAACCCAACCGAATTGCAGCAGAGACTCCATCCAAAGACTGCAGGCAACCAGAATCAGGGGTTTTACCGCAGGCTATCAGGCCAACAAAGACTCTCACACTGAGACATGAGCAAATCTTGTGAGCCCTGAAGATCTCAGTCTTGCCATTTTGGCACAGGAAGGGCATAAGCATGTATAAGAACCGGTGTCAGCTTCAGGTGAGTAGAGATGAGTCAATGCGAGTATACGAGTATGTGTTCGTAGTACTGCTCGATCTCTGCAGTAGGCGTATACAGCTTTAGTAAGCCCCGAGGGGAACACATGTATCAGTCACCACCTACTCCGCTTAAACCAAGGCTTTGTTACGCAGTGCTCAAGTGAGTTTCTAACATTATTCATGCTTTCATTTACACAGCTGGCTGCTAGTTTCGGCAACATATAAAAGTGGAGTAGGTGGGAGAGGACTCGGCATCTCTCGGTGCATCGCTTTCTCCCGCACCTCTCTGCCTGGTTAAATGACAAGTTTGTAACTTTGTTCATTTGCACTCGTCTAAATCCGGCTGTATGGAGGCGACATTATGAGAGACAGCGATCTCATTCTCACCATCCAGCACTTTCTGCAGTTTCTCCGGCTTTTTTTGTTTCTCTCTTAATTCCATTATTCTGATAATCTTTCCTACCTTTTAAAGTTGTGGGTTTTTTTTTATTTTTACTTGAGCTCTTATTGATTTCTACTTAGTCTCTATTTCTCATTTTCTCTCATGCTCGCAGCTCGGCACGTCTCCGCACTGCTCTGCAAAATAATTTACCGCATGCAGCGCTCCCGTGGATGATTGAAGCGTAATTAGACGGCAGAGACAGTGGAAGCCAACAGAGGTGCTTCGGAGCCAGTGCTCGTCAGATGGTCCGTCTCACTCTCACTGGCTTTGCCCTTCAAAAGTATCACTTCTGCAGGAAAAACGAGAGGGGGGTGGTGTGCTGAGCCACAGTGGTGCTAACTACAGCTTATAAAAAAGTTGTACCTTAGCAAATCCAGCTCTTTCTTTTTAGGAGTTATATTATCTCCCTACACTGCATATTTCAACAGGTGTCAACATATTTCTTCATTCACGTCATTCTAGTGTAGGCCAATTACAAAAATGAAAAAGAAAAAGAGTCAAAATCATCATGGAAAAAGATTATTTAAATTGTCAGGCATTTTCAGTAAATCAGCAGAAACGCAGCACAACTTTAGAGAACTTAATTATTTTAAAGTGGACATATGCAAATTTCAGCACTATATTTTTTATTTGGGACAAGTACCCCTGCATGATTCATAACTCGTTTTTTCTTCCAATCTGAAGCTTTCAGCTTTTCAGCTGGGCCTGTGCTAGAAACATATTAGCTCTGACCACTTTAAGGCCATTCCTAAAAGCAAAATTCCTTCAGATTGGATGATATTATATATACATGCCAAGGGGCAGCACCTCATCTACTACTCTCTCCTTAGTATCATACAATGAGTAACAATGAGTAAGTGTACTTGTGAAGTATATATGTCAAACCAAGGGAAAAATGAATACCATCAGGACTAGAGATGCACCAATTGACCAGCGAGGAACAGGAATCGTCCCTTTTCCTGTTTTCGGCATGGACCGGTGACCGACTCGTCAGCACTATGTATGCCCAATTATGAGCCAGTGGCTTAAATGCATGCACAACACATACACAGCACAGACAAACTGACATGCATAGACTAACAGATACATGCTAACATGTTGTAGTGTGGAGGCTCTTCGCTGTGAGCGATGCAAAATTCCCAAAAGCAAAACACGGCTGGGAATAACCATGAAAGTGTAACAACAAAACTAAATCACCTTCACCTGGTTGGACACAGACATTAAAGAAACTTTAAAGTGGCTAAAGTTATCCAGAGCTCAGCCACAAGTCAGCAGCCTCGGTATGAGCAAAGGATCAAAGCAGTTATCTAGTGAAGTTATAAGCACACTGGAAAGTATCTGACATTTGTTTTGTGACATAAAATTTTTTGCTCCTACTTTTGTTAGATAAGGTAAAAAAGGTCAAGTAAAGGTGGATGTACAGCAATTCATTTACTGTTAATTATTTGTACCTCTTTGTATTAGCAGAGGACTTTATTTTCACCTTGGAAGTTTAACTTCCTTTATTATGACAATAATAAAATAAGTTTGCATAGAAGAAAATGTGTTTTTGTTTGCACACCCCATCCTCTATAGCTCTTAGAAAGTAAACTGGAATCATCAAAAATCGGCATCAGGAGGTCACACAGAAAAAAAACAAACTGGAAATTGGAATCGGCCATGAAAATTGCAATCAGTGCATCTATAATCAAGAGTCTACTAAAATGTTATTCTGCTGTTGCCAAAAAACATCCTTTTATTGTTGGTTATTTCTGTGCTGGGTGTATTAAATGCCTAATACAATTCAAGTATGCTGTTTTGTGCACATTTTTATACACATATGTTGACTAGACTACTGGTGTAGTTTGACCTTGTGGTTGTGTTGTGCTTTATAAATGAAAAAAAAAGAAGGTAGAAACTGAGTATTCAAGGTGAAGTAAAGCCTCAGTTCTTGTCTCACAAGGATTGTTTTTATACACTGTATGTTTTTAATATGGACATCTGGCAATTCAAATTCAACATGCACTGGGATTAAGGTTAAGGTAAACATTGGCAACAGTAAGGTGGGCCAACATAATGTTGAAGTGGTCATATCATACTTTCAGGGAGATGACAATTAGTGAGGAAAGAAAGGGACATTTGCAGGAAATCAGTCTAAACCTACAGGTTATGGCGATGTCCAAACTATACTTATGTGCTGACAAGAATCCTTTACAGCCATAAAATTTGAGCACAACACTATGTAAGAAAACGAGGTGCTGTGAGGGACTATAATCATAAGGATGTCTCAGTTGATGGCAGCTTCCGGGGGAAAATGCTGATCACCACACTGACACCATATGTTTTGTGAACAAATGCTGAGGTGGATGTCAGAGGGGAAATGGCACTGCATTCAAGGTGGAGAACAGCGAGGTGAATGATGCTGCTGAGTGAGCACCTGTATCCCCAAAGTCTTTGCAATTATCCTTCGGTATACACAATGCACTGCATTCCAGCTGCATTTTCTCCAGATTTAACCGATGCTGGCTAGGCCTGCTAGGCTAGCTGTTGTCAGTAACCAACTGTGAGAGCGCAGTCAAGTCCCTTTGATTATCATACAGAGGTCACCCTGTGTTGAGCTGAACGGTGGTGTCCTGGGTGCCAGTGGAGCTGAGACATCAGAGAAGTCACCTTTAAAGGATAATAAGAAAGTCTGCTGACTGACTGCAGACCACCCATAGGGGGATCCGTGCATTTCACATGACTATAAATGTGATATTGACAGAAAACCTTCCCCGGGAGAGAGAAAGAAAAAGACAGTGGAGGAGACAGAGCAAGCGAAAGGCAGTGAAAGCGAGAATGCATGAGAGGGAGAGAGGGAACGAGCAGGAGGACTGAACACTCCGGTTCATTTCACACCGTTAAACCATCTGAAGCATTCGCCAGTGACTACTGGTTGAAGGGCCGGTGTGTGCACTGCGTTATCATAAACATTTGGGATTCACTTCATGGAGGCACTTTAATGATGCTTTTAGCATAATTTCCCCTCTGTAACGTGAAGGGCAAGTAGCGCCTTTCTGTCTGCCTGCAGCTTCTGCGAACCTTATAAATATCGGCTATTTAAACAAGGGTAAGGATGGAGATGCTATTCACAAAGTCTTCATCCCCACTATTTAAATTCTCTAATATGAACACCATTGTTTAGTTTTGACACTTTTGACACTATGTATACTATTCTCACATAATGCATGTATATTTATTTGTATCAGACAATGTCTAGCAAGATCCAAAGTTCATATAACAATTAGCTATAGAAAGTTGGGTGAACCTGGTTAGCCTCCATAGGGTGTCAGAGTTGTTTTTTTCTAATTCTAGGTTGTCCATGCCGAGAGGAACGAGTCAAAAAAAAAGAAAAAGAAGAAAATACAAAAAGGACAGCTTTGTTTTCATCCGGGCTGTTATCAGCAGAAGCCGACTGGAGCGAGAATAGGGAGGGATGATTTCCATAAAGACTGGCTGTTGTCTGAAAGCAAGCAGCTGTCAGGCGGAATTACCTCTCCGACACAGACACCACAATCGAGGGTGCCCTTCCCATAATTCAGTCTGATTGGCTCAAGGGGAAAATGGCAGCCTGTGGAGAGTGAGGCGAGCGGCTGGTTGACAGGTTTGCATCTGCGAAGCTAGACGCGGCGTTTACCTGTTATCATTCTGTCTGCTCGATGTGTCGGTTTTCTCAGTTTGGAAAGCTACCTGAACAAAGTGGCACGGAGAATAGAGTCTATGGTGCCAGGAGGCAAGTGCGTGCCTACAAACCGTATTACACACATGCACAAAACACGAACACACTTACCCTAGTGAATCCTATTAAGGTCTCCTGTTAGAACACTATGTTAAGATTTACCAGATTTTCCCACCTTAATTTATATAAAGTCATACTGCCTATATGAATGTTTTAATACTTCTTTAGTGATGTCATACACGCGCCTGTTAATGACAATGTAAAAAGTACATTTTATGTACACATCACACTAATCTATACAATTTTTTTAAAGCAGCATAAAAGCGCCTCTTATTTAAAAACATGTTATTTATATAAGCAGTCATCTGTGCCTACCTCTACTGATAAATAAGAAAACTAATACATTTTGGTTAATACTTATTCATCCCTTTCACCTTTTTGCTAAGAGTTCTAGTACCATGAAAAAGACTTGAACCAAGCTACATTGTTTTAGATTTTGCTCAGTATTTCTCCAGCCTTTCTGAAGTTCTTTTAAAGCTTTTCTTTGAACATTAGCAGGTTTTTTACTCATATACATATATGTATATATATATGTTCGTTAAGCAACTTAAACCCGACTCATTCGAGATTACAAAAGGCACTTAAATCAAAGGATGAGACAGTTTTATAACAGAAAATTTAGCAAAGAACCAATTTAAAAATTGTATATGTAGGAACTTTGTTGCTAGTAGTCTGTCACACAAAAAACCCAATTTCCTCTCAATTATGCCAGAAATGCCAATGATAACACAAACTGACAGACATAAAATAGTATTTTTGAAACAAGATTTACAAAGATATCTAAGCTGAAAATTTGGTGTTTTGTGGCATTGTGTGCAGTGTGTCCTTAAGAAATTTAAGAAATCGGACAAATGAAGAACAAAAGAAGAGTCTATTGTGCCAGGAGGTAGGTGCAGATGAAAAGGATCTGACAGTCATGTTCTTAAGAAATGGGATAAAATTCAACAAACCCACGACACACCTGCTGTACTTATGGATGTGAAGATCTTTATTCAAAGAGCATAGCTAGAACAGAGACGCTTGACTAGTTAGAAAGCAAAATGCTAAAGTGCCTGTTCCAGATTTAGAAATACACCCCACGTTTTTTTTCATTTCTCAGTCTTAGATGAAGCCAGTCGGTCGTTTTCACAACTCTTTATACTAAAGTGAGCTTATCCCCCGTCATTCAACTCTTTGTACGCAAAGACAAGGTGATAAGGTTAATAAGGTATAACGTGTGTTTTACAAAATGTAATTTTCCATTTTAGATGAAATGACAGGCATCCTAGTTTAAATTAAAAATTAGTTACAATTATATAAAAAAATGTTACAAAATGATGCAAAAAATGTGTAATTCAGGGAATGTAGTGCAGACAAACATGCACATAATAATACACTGTCACATTCAAACACACACACACACACACACACACACACACACACACACACACACACACACACACACACACACACACACACGTACTCCACACCTATGTTAAGTGCTCTTATCTGTGACTTGTGTAGAGGTGAGTGACAGGAAGGGATGCACGGGGGGGGAAGTGTCCTTTAGGTGTCTTAATTATGGCTCCTCTCCTCCCTCTCGCTGTCACCATCCCCAGGGGAGGGCAAAACAAAAGGAAGGTAACGTTTCATCTCTACTGCCTTGGTATTTCAAATTCCAAGGGGAGTAAGAGGAGAGAGACAGCGGGCTGCTTCACTGGCGGAAGAAGAGGAAATCAAGTGATCCTTTGCCTTTCTCTCCATTTCTTGCCTGGTTTGCAGCTGTGTTTAAAATAAGGCACCTTAATAAAAGTGTTTTAATGGCATCAAGGCAGGAAAAAAGGTGCAACTTGATTACTGTGACAGTTTTATTTAATGAGCTCAAAGCCTCTGGCTCCGACTTGCGATTCGTTTATTACTTTGTTGTGGAGTGACAAAATGGAGCAGAGGGAGCGAGAGAACGAGGCTGGATGTTCTTATTGTGGAAGCCATCCACGGCGTTAGCAGTAGTCTTTCTGATTTGCACCCTCCTCGGTGCTCACCTGTATTTTCATCCGTTCCCGCTGCGGGAATGCTACTCGGCATGACAGAACGAGCGGGAGGAGGGTGGGGTGTGAGAGACACCTTGACAGGTAGGCAGACACAAAGATAACACGCTGTTAATTATTGATGGAGGAAAAACTGCTCATTGGATGTCTCGAAGGGCAACACTTGGTGGATGTGAATACAAATGTGTGTGTCTGTCTGTATATTTGTGTGTGCAGGAGAACCAAAAAAACAAAACAAAACCCAAAACAATGCTGAGAGAAAACGGCACTAAGCAAAAGAAATGGTGAGGGGCTAGGCTGGAAGTGTTGGGTGAGGAGTCGATAGAGTGATGGCAGTGATACCTGGTAAAGACACATTAGCGAGATACAGAGGGAGTCTATAAAAGCAAACTACTACTTAATGTCCCTCACAAGTGTGATAAAAGCATAGAGCTGCAGCAGAGAACGCTGGTCTTACCATTTGTGCGAACAGAACAAGGGAGCACTCAAAAAAATCAGCTATTATACACAAATGCTAATAGAAAATGATTTTGAGAATGTGTTTGCGGCAAGATTTCTATAAAGGTCAGCTCTTTTGTTTTGGGACACGAGCCCCCTCTCATGAAAATATTGACTGAGAGAAGGGGAGCAATGCAAAAAGTGGTCTTAAAATGTGATGGACAAAGAGCATGGTTTCTTATCAGTATTCAGAGAGCTTGCCCTCTTATAAATATTGGAAGAAGGACACTGGTGGGGAAAGGAAACGGGCAAATGGCGCATTTGAGAAATGGCACACCTGAGCACCACACGGAATATCATCTCCTCCTGTCAGATCTCATCCCATTTGATCAAAATAATTGCCACCTTCATCGTTACCATCAATTCTGTCATCTTCACCGGAGCCATTGCCGCTCCCCATCTCATCAGGTCTTCTTCGGTTTCGAGGGTGGGAGGGGGGGATTTTTGGATTGGATCAAATGCACGCCATCTCGTCTCAAGAAAAATCACTCAAGGTGCACCCTCAAATAGTCATCAGCATATTTATTGTTTCAGTGCTACTGACATTTTTCTTCACCTATTAAGGTATTCTGACGTTAACAAATGTTTGACGGGTACAAGAATAGCCGGGTTAAGTCAGGCAGGCTTGTCTGTCATAGATGTCCGGAGAGAGGGCCCTGCTGTGCCTTCTAATATGGTGACTCTCAGAGCAGTCAACAGGGAAATGAAGAAAATTAGAGAACAAAAATGGGAAAAGAACAGTATGATCACTGCCTGAGGGTTGCCAAACACCAAACAATATCTCTGAAATGCATTTCCCGGTAAAACGGCTCTTCTGTCAGACAGCCAAATGCCCAACAATAAATATGCAACCACAGTGTTGACATAAAATACAAGATTGTATAGGAAATTGGTGAATAAGATCATACCCTGGCAGTGTGCAGTTTCCTCTAAGCTACACCTCTCCACATATGCCTATCAACCTGTCTCCATTGTACAACTCACTAGGGCCCTTTTTGTACTACTCAAACAGCTTGTCTCATCTGCTTCCACTTTAGCAGGCTAATAACACTCGACAACGTAGCACAAGCGACTAGTCAAACCTCAGTTAGAGAGGGGCCAGCTCACTAACTGGAAACCACAAGTGCCATGGAGTGCTGTAATCCAGCACATACTGTATGCATACTGTCAAACACAACACAAAAAGCCCACATAACCACAGGAAAGAAGTGATCCACAATTTCACGTATCTTGTGCTAGACTCCAGTTTCAGCATCAGTAAGATAACAGAGACATACATGCACCAGTGTCACTTCCCAAGTTGTTGTCTAATGGCACTCAAATGCAGTTTGAGGCCCACATTTAGGAGTCTCTCTTCAAGATAAAAAGTCCTTCATGGCAAACTTGTTAAGTTTGTTAAATGTGCAATACTAAACACCTGGCAGGAGCTGAATGAGCAAAAACGAAAAATTGCTAAAGATAATGCACGAGGAAGTGAGGACGCCAACTTGTTTTTAGACACTCCTTACCTTGGCCATTTGGGCCTGCACCCCAGTGGCTTTGAGAGATGACACAGCCTTCTGTGCTGCAGCTGGGCTGTCGAAGTCCACAAAGCCATATCCTGGAGACAGAAAGGAGGAGAAGGGGAGAAGGAGAGGAAGAAAAAAAGACATTAGTTAAGAAAAAAATTAAGGCAGATGACTAACAAGGAGAATGACAGGCACTTGGTAATTGTAGCAGTAATAGGTTGGTAACATGACTACAGAGGCTGCCAGTTCTCATATCTAGTGAGCACTACATTGTTTGATAATTAGCGACACTGACGTTCATAGGGGGATGCTATGCATCTTAATTAGTAGCATGGACGAGCGATTTAGTAATAACAAAACCCGGCACCCTGCCCACCTCCACCTCCGCACATACGTAGTCTGATACACTGCATGCATGCGTAAACGCGCAGATATACACACTCGAATAAGACAACCGGTATCGTAAGAATAAGGGAACATCACTGTTTGTCAGTTTGTTGTTTAATGATAACCCATATGCATTCAGTTCATTAAGTAGGTTAATTAAAGTAATGGTTATTTATGAAAGGCTTGTGATTTAAAATCAATGATTAAAGGATATTACACACACTATACACTCACATACACGCGGAGATGTGTCAATTAATTCTTCAAAACGTCACGTTTCACTTGTTCAGCCTTTTGATTTCTGGAGGCTGTGAAGCTGGCTGGCCCACATCGTGTTCCTCAACACCCGGCATATTAACACAACCCCATTTCACAGCCTCCATAATCCTCTCCCCGGTAACAAATCTCTCAAAGGTTGACAGCATACCAAAGCTGCTGCCATTTCTCCTTCTCTTTCTTCAACTCCATCTCTCTCACATAGACATAAAGACACACTATTTCTTACAATTTAGCTTTTCTGTTCATCTTCTTACACTTTTCCTCCGTCCTTTTCTTTCCCTAACACACTTTCTGTCTCTCGCTTTCTCTCTCTCTCTCGCATATTTTTCTGACATTAACAGCCACAAGGCCCCATCTGGAAATTCATCAGCGGCGGAAAGCGGGGGGAATGAAATCTGTGGCTGTGATTTATGAGTTATTGTGATCTCGACGTTCTCCGGTATGTATCGGCGACGGGGGTCACATCTGTGTTAATTAAAATTTGGTGGCGGATTAAAAGCAGTCAATGGTGCCCTCTGATCCACTGTTTCAGAAGGAAAGTGTAATTAGAAAAGGATAATGCCTGTGAGATGGTGGGGCTGCGGAGGGGTTTGGGGGTGGGGACTTGGCATTGCGGTTACCCCATCAACTTACCATCAATCATACAATCATACATGTTCTTTACTCCAACGCCTTATTTTCTCACCCCGTGTGTGCCCGTGTGCAGCTTTATGCGAGCATCTCACTTTCCCGATTATTTGAGGTGCGCGTCTGCGGCGGTAGCGACGACTGGGGGTAAGGGGGTTGGGGTCACTTTCCTGTCGGGCGGCGGCAAACGAGTGTGGAGTAATGTGAAAATCATAACTAGAGGTGGAAGAGAAATCGAGCGCGAGGACTGATTAATGGCCAGCTGTTAGAGTGAGGCTGCGTTTAATTGTGGAAATATGAAGAGCCGGAATGAGAAGTCCACAGGCGATATTAAGAGAAACCAGTCATTTTCTTAAAAATAAATGCAATCAAGGACTATTTTTCCAAGTAGCCGCAGTGCACTCACCCATTGTTATATTAGCAAACGTATAATTTTGAAATTTTAATCCGTATTTAAAGAGAGCCCAGCTGAGCTTTAAAAATATATTTAATTGAGGGTTTTGGCTTAACCAATTACAAAAAGACATAAAAAATAAAAATCTTTCCTTCCTGTCTTCAGTGATATTTACCCATGCAGATATTTGTATTGACCTGATTAAGAGACAACTATCTGACCTCCCAGTTCCACTGGATTCCAGTGATTATTTGCTGTTGTGAAACAGACATTAATGCGTATTTTCAGACACAGCATACAAAATCAGTGTGCCTTCATATATCTCCACAGTGTACAACACAGGTCTATAAACCTTTACTATATATTATATAGGTATAAAAACACAATTTTCTCCAAATATCTTCTTCTTGGGTGCTGCACAAAAAGCAGACCCATAATCACAACAATCCAAACAGACTGCTGTGTATGCTTTGTGGATTTATTATTATGTATTACATTTCAGAAAGGCAAACTGAATTTTCTTTAGACTCTTTCACTCCATACTGACAAACATCAAACAGCGTAGCCTTCTTATTGCACGCACCTCGTGGAGACAACTTGAAAAGAATTCCCATCAAGTGAATTTCTGATGCTGAGTGACATCTGTGTCTCTCATGGAAGCACCTACACTGGTTATGAGAGTAAACTCATTATTTATTAAGAGTATTCCCTTGAACATATCACACCCATGTTCCTCTGTAACTGTCTGAAAAGGCCTTTGAAATGCTTAAATGCTATTTTCATTACTGTGAGTGCCAAAAATAAAATTTCATTTGGCATCTCTGGTCATTTGGGTAAACAGACCCTTTAAATGTTTGCAGATTCTACAAATTAACACTTTAAAAAATGTATTACGAGCACATTTAGAGAACTACATATTATGTTATCGAGGTCCTCAGGGCGATGGCTTATTTTCTTTAACAATCAGAAACCAGAATATTTAAATCGTGGATACTTTGAACCCCCAATTACAAATTTAATATTTACCCGACTACCACCTGGAGTGCACTTATCAAACTTGGATGAGGATTTCAGAGATTGCTGACCTACATTCAAATCTCTCTAAACCGAGAGAGAAGCGGGAGAAAGGTGGAGGCAAGTGAAAAGGTGTGTAGAGAAGAAAGGCAGACTGAGGAAGGGGGTGATTTCAGGTCAGTCAAATACACTCAAAAAGCCTGAATTGACACTCAGTAAAAGATCCAGTTTGCTCTTCCAATGTGAAGTTACTGCAGCTGATATTCGTATAATGATTCTGTAATGTGGAATGTTTGAACTGTAGCCACAGGGTAAAAAGAGTTAAAGGCTTTTTTTGTTGAAAAGGAAAATAATAATTGAGAGATACAGAGACATTTTAAGACTATTTGTGCTTTTATCGGGCTGAATGGTTATAGAGGTTATAGAAAGCCTGAGTCTTTCAGTTTTTGTATAGATATATGAGCTCTTTTGTTGGAGTTTTAAAAGTCTAGAGTTAAGCAATAAGTCATAAAGAAACAATTTATACATTATGTTTCTACTATGAATTTAGATTCATGATTTATCTGTTACTACATATGCTTTGTTATATACTTGTGTAAGGAAATATTCAATGAATTCCTCATTAGATATAATATATTTTGAACTGAAAAGAACATATAATTGTTTGGGATATAAACATATAATTTAGTGCCTCATACTGTACCTTATTAGGCTAAATGGAAGTAGCATTGAAAATTAATAGTAGTATGTAGATTACTTTTTTGTTAAGCTAACACTGGTGATTAAAAACACGTCAGCAATCCATCTGTTATGTTTGGTTCCCCTCTCAGAGCTGAATACTCGTTACCTAGTTTGCTAAGATTTGCAATAATCGCTCGGAAAAAGGAAAAAATAACAACTTTTGGTAACATACATAATTACCCCAAGTGATACGACTTCATCAAAAACAGTGTAATTTTATTTTAAAGTAATTATGATTATGCTGTGTGGATTATGCACAGTAACAGGTTATTGCTTTTCTTAAAGCCACACCGACACTGCAATTTGATTTGAGAAAAAAGAAGATACTGGTTCCAATATAGTGGAGTAAAAGGTAAATAAATCTAATCATATAGACAAATATAACACAACAATGCACATTAAATATAAGTATCAGCTTTATTTAATACTATTAGACATGAAAGCAGTTCTCTTCCTGTAATTTCAATAAAATGATCCTCAAAGACTCGCTCTGTATGTACTTGTTTGTTTACTTATACAGTGTACTTGTACACTGTAAAGTATGCACACAATTACTCAATACACAGATCCTCGGTGAGTCACTGAACAGGAAAAAACGCCATTAAGTTGTGAGAAAGCTGCAGGGTCAAGAAACAATGTGGCGCTCAATTTAAGACATCACATTCCACACACTTAGAGAACACAAACACACACCCACCTACACACAGATGCACGCAGATGTTGCTTGAAGAATGAGTTTCCGAAGCCAAGTACATGCCGTACTGGTGCTGCATTCGATGCGGGTACTCTAGAGTTACAATCTCAAGTGGGATGCAGAGGGCAAGGTGCTGCTTTGATGCTTCTGCACAAACGCAAACCTCCAATCGATAGCTGTCACTTAAAAGCAGCTCAAAGTGACTGACGACATGCGAGGTTGTTGATAATGCTGTGCAGCTGCACGCTAATATGCAGATTGACGCAAAGTGCTGCTGAAGGACACATATATCCACACTTGCACACTCGGAGCATGGCACCCTCCTACCTACACACGTGCGCGCACACACACACACACACAGTCTCTCTGAGAACATGAGCTGCCATATCATATTTCCTGGTCTGGCTCTAAGTGGGAGCCTGTCAAGATAAAAGGACCATCCTCAATCAGTTACTACATGATAGACGCTAGCACTGCTCAGTGACTGCTTTTGTATGAATGTGTGTGTGAGACGCAGGGCGCTCCTTAATACAGTCCCCTTAAGGAGGTGTAGAACTACAGTAGATGCCACCTTGGGCTACGCTCTGCATAAAAGCCTACATTGGAGAGTGGAGATAAGGGACTCATTACAGTGCTTGCATCGACATATCAATCAAGTATGCATCATTCATGCATTCACTGTCATATTATGCTAATCCTAATTACTTTGGGGAAAATTACTATTCTTTATCTGCTAATAGTCAGGATTGTTTAGGGTTTTCTACCTACAATATCCACCACAATTTTCCCCAATATATCCATTTTTCACATTCTCATATTCAGTGCTAATGATCCCATTTTGCACAGCGCACAATGGAATAATAATGCCCTAAGTATGAATAATGAATCAACGACAAGTCACGGGGCATTACAATGGTGTGCAGGGGGAAACAGCGTAATTGTTTACGTCGCTGTGAGTCATCAAGATGACTTCTAAAGCTGCTGCTGTTGCATGTGGATGATTAATCATTGTAGTTGCATGTATGTGTATAATTCCAGCTTTGCATGTATTAAAGTAATTATGGTTAATGGAGGAAATAGATAGGCCACTCAATTGACAAACATGCATAACAATGCTCTAATATGATTCCTGTGATTAATGGATTCATTGCCGTATGATTTCAGCCTCACTCTACCTGCAGCAATACGACTGTACAAACACTTTTTGTGCTTTTGCTGCATATAGAGTTTTGTACAGTGCTCACATTATTACTCAGTTAATCCGTCTCCTGTTGAATAAAAATGATGTTTTGGGGGTTTTTTTTTACATTTTGAGAATGGTAATTACTTATGTGTGTCTTAACAGGAAAAAATAAGAACTAAAAAAATAAGGTCTATCAGAAATTTCAAGACCCTGAATTGATGTCATTATATTGATCTGTTTTGTTTTAGCATGCAAGTTTCTGCTGTTTGTTCTTGAGTCTGACATTTGGTGCTTTTTCTTGGGATGCAGTAGACATAAATAAAACTACTCTTTTGAAATTTGGCATTGGCTTTACAAGTATGGATCTCTTTTGTCCATTCAAGGGTTTAACCAGCACTTTTGCCCTGCAGGGAGGGTGGGTGATGGCTTTGGGAGACTGCGGCGAGCTGTGCAAACATTAAGGGAGAAAACAGCGGTTTCAAAAAGCGAGTTGGCATCCGTGACTAACTGTGGCCAAGCCAAGACCGCCTTGGTCACACTCCAAACCCGGAGGAGAGCATCCTCACTGGGGCTACATTCCTGTGTCCTCCTCCATTTATCCTGCACCACCAGCAGCTGACTGATGATAACTTTTGCGGCTACCCTCCACTAAACCATGTGGTGGTGTGTGTGTGTGCGTAAAAGTGTGCGTCTCTGCCTGTGTGTTTGTTGAATGGGCGTGTACGAGTGCTTGCGTGCGACCTCTAACTTTCTTGTTTTTGTGTGTATGTGTGGGTGAGTAAGTCAACAGGGGAGGATCATAAATCTATCTCGATGTTTAAAGATCCCGCAGAGAAACATCTGCAATGCATATTTTTTTTCAGCACTCTGTACTTCTGACCACATCACAACTGTCTGTGCATTAATGCTGCGTCGAAGTGACAAGTCATAAGCAAACACTTTCTCCGCAATCCTACACCCTCGTATACACCTGACAGCCTGAAAACAAACAGCTGTTTAAACCATCTGCAAACATCAAAACAACTCAAAACTCAGTGTGCAAAAAGTTATTTAAGATTGTTTTAATACACAGACGCAGAGAGCAGGTCTTGGAGCCACTCAAAGTAAATTTTCCTCATTTTCTTGTCCAGATTCACTGTCCTACTGGCCTTGTACTTAGAGACAATACCAATTTGTTGTAAAATAACTCTCACACTGGGCTCTTTTATATTAGACGCTGGCGACGAGATAGCAATACAGGCAATTAACTTATCAACCCTGCAACATGGATTTATAGCTAAGGCATTCATCTCGGGCTGAAGCAGCGAGCCTATTGGTTGTATTGTATTTCTTGTCGTCTTCTCTCACAGATGTAGGACTGTCCTTGTCAGAGAGTGGGAGCGGGGATCTGCAGAGGGCAGATTGCCAGGGTTTACGGCCAAGAGGGGGGGCAGTGGCAGTTCATTGTGCAGAAGCCAAACTGGACATGAGCTGTAAATAAATAAATAAAATAATCCAACAGTATATCCAAGTACAGGACTGTGTCTTAAGCCACCCCTTATTTCTTTGTAGTTTGGTCCCAAGAGCCAGACATTTGTTTCTTTTTCTTCCCCCCTTTTTCACCTTTTTTCTCCATAGAATTTGCAGTGAAATTATTTTTGGCAAAGAACCAATTTAAAATTATATCTTTAACCAGGTGTGTATTAGTAGCCTGTCACAAAACACATGATTAGTTGCCATTTCTTTACTTCAATCTCTAAAAAAATGCCAAAAAATAGTATTTTTTTTAAACCACTGAGATGATTCCAAATTCAAATTCAAATTTTATTTGTCACACACACACAACCATACACAGTATGACATGGGGGTGAAATGCTTGTAGCTGTACAATGCCCGACCAGTAAATGACAGAAAAAAAGTTTTACAATATTTACAATTTACAGGTTACTACAAAATTTACAAATTAACTTAGGAATTTACAGTAAAGAATGTGCAAATAGCAGAAGAGATTATAAAGATTATAAAGATTATAAATTATAGGAATTATAGGATTATAGGAAATGTGTGGTGGTGCGTGTGGTGATGTGTGTGGGAGAGTCCAGTCCTACACCTGGTTCAGGGCCCAAATAGCCTGGGGGAAGAAGCTCCTCCTCATTCTCTCTGTTTTGGCCTTAAGGGAGCGGAAGCGCTTCCCAGATCTCAACAGTGAGAAGAGTCCATTGTTGGGATGGGAGAGGTCCATCATAATCTTCCTAGCTTTGGACTTGCACCGCTTGGTGTAGATGGACAGCAGGTCAGGGAGCTCTGATTGAATGATGCGTTCGGCCGAGCGCACCACCCTTTGCAGATCTCGTCTGTCCTGCTTGGTGCTGTTCCCAAACCAGGTGCAGATGTTTGCCGTCAGGATGCTCTCGATGGTGCAGGAGTAGAATTCCCAAAGAAATATTAGCTGAAAACGTATATTTGTATATATCAGCATGATGTGCAGTGTTTCAAAAGAAGTGGCCGCTTAAAAAAAACTATGTATGTCCCATTGACATGAAAGCAGGAAAAAAATCCAGCTAAAACCTGACACAGGACATTGGAGATCCATCTGGGCTGATCCATCTGCTGTTCTCTGAAACCTCAGTGAGTAAAGGCTAAAGTATGCCAAATAACACAATAACTGGACTGAAAATCAGTGGCAACAAGTCTCATGGAGTGATGAATCCAAAAATCCTCAATCAGTGTAATATTTAATATCAATTGAAATATTTAATTCAAGTAGGCCAGGAAAGAGGTATAATAGTGAGTGTTTTAGCCATCTATAAACCATGGTGATGGCGCTGTCATGGTTTAGGCTGCAGTTCAGCTAGTAGTGTTGGGTAGTGATGGGTCGTTCGCGAACGAAATGGCTCTTAGAGCCGGCTCTTTGACGTGAACGACGCGAGCCGGCTCCTTATCGCGAGCCGTCACGTGGGTTTTCTTTTTTTTTTTTCTTTCTCTCAGCCTCTCTCTCGCACTTTTTTTCCGCTTCACTCTGCACGCGAGCCTTGTGCTTTATGCTGGGCAGAGGGGGGAGGGGCGGTAGTTACACTCAGTAGCACAGGAACAGAGCCAGAGAGAGAGAAAGAGAGGCAGGGACAACAACATTAGAAAGGTATAGTAATCATCCACAACTATTTTCAGTTGCAGATGATAAAGGATTGAGAAAGTTTATTCATGCAGGTCCATATGACAGAGAATATGCATGTTCTTTTAGTTTTCATATTATAATTTATATTTAATTGTGTTGTGGTTTGCAGTGTTTTGTGTTCTTTTCACTTTAAATTTGTGAAAGGAAAAAGCTGAAAATTTAAATAGTTAAAACTTGAAATGTGAATAGTTGATTTTTGTATTATATGATTTATTTATTACATTTTATGTGGAGTGAATAAATAAAAGTATATTTACGGTGGCCCCTACAGACAAAGCACATACAAACTTCAAATCACGTACGAACTCTGAAGCATGTACAAACTCCAAAACACGTAAAAACACGTACAAACTCCAAAACACGTACAAACTCCGAAGCACGTAAAAACTCAGAAGCACATAAAAACTCAAAACTTGTACAAAAGACAACAGAAGTGCTCCAGGATGCTGGGCGCAGTGTTGAGCCTTTGTTATCTTGTGGCTACACAAGCCAGCAAGTACCAACGACCGGATTTGGTGTGTGGTAATAACAGGTAAATGAACTTTTTTTTAAATTATTTGAATATATATATGAGTGCCTGTGTATAAATACACAAACAATACACACATGCTTTCAATTGTGTAATTTAAGTGATCTAGTAGCTCGGCTTTGGAAGTTCAGTTCATGCTAGAAATGTGTTTTGGAGTTTGTACGTGTTTTGTCTCTAGGGGCCACCGCATATATTTATATATAAACATATATAAATAAAACCACTTGTTTTTATGTTAGTAATTCCTTTTGTGCATAATTTTATATTATTGTTAATAATAAATTAATTAAAGCAACAAAACAACCTGAAGAGCCGGTTCGGAGCCGAAAGAGCCGGCTCTTTTTAGTGAGCCGAACCGAAAGAGCCGGATCTCTAAAAAGAGCCGGAAATCCCATCACTAGTGTTGGGGATCTTTTCAAAATTGATGAACGCAGATTTTGACACATCATGCAATACTACCCGGAAAGGATCTGATTGGCCTACTTTTTCAGCTCAATAATGATCCCAGACACACCGCCAATGCAGTACAACCATACATGTCTAGAAAAAAAACACAATGGAATATGATCAGTCATAGATTAGCCTTGCAGGAGCCAAGACCTCAACATTATTGAAGCAGTGTGGGAAAAGAACTAAAGACAACTAACATCCAAAGAGATCATCCTTCAAGAAACCTAGTGAACTATTCCTGAATACTTTTTTAAAAAGACAAGAAAGCTTGCCTAAGAAAGTTCAGACTGTGCTGAAGAATAAAAGTTAATAAGCGGACTTTCAGCCCTGTTAGAATTGTAAAAAATCTATTTTTGCCTTGTATATTATATTTCCATGGAAATATTTGCAAAAAGACGGCCATTAAAGCAATCTTGATGTTATTAACACACCTTCTCCTTTGATGCAATTCTTCAGAAAGTATAGTAAGTGCCAAAGAACAAGTATTACTCACAAACTGTTCTGGTCATACTGATTCAGGGACATAACGTACATTACAGTTTAATATAAGATGAACTTCTTCTCAGGTTAAATATCTAAACAACATGTGGGTTCACAGTAATCCTTCCTCTCTAGCTCAGTATTTCTTACATCTTCATTTTTCTGTTCATCATTTTTCATTTCTGCTCTCTCTCTTTTAGTCCTTAATTAACTCATATCTATTCACACTCATTAGCTCTAGCACACCACCATATGGCTTCTACTGCATTTTCGAGCTAAATTCAGGATAAGAAGCAACAACTTAAAATATGTCGCATGAATTTGTAGTTCTACATTGACATTGCATAAAAAAGAAACGGTATCAGGACAAAAAGAGGACCTAGCTTATAGCATTAAATCAGAGTTATCTGAAGGCACAAGATTATTTTCATGAAGTTTAAGAGACATTCAAAACTAAATTATTCATACATTCATTACAGCTATCAAGGATTTAAAGTAGACGAACACTGAGTGGAAGAAATAAAAAAATAACCCACAGAAAGCAGAGGTGCATCCTTCTTCTGGTAGCATCATTAGCTTGCTAGCTTAATAGCAAAACCCTGATGTGTTTGGTGCAACATGTGAAGAGCACTTGAGAAAGGTTTGAGACCTGAAGGGTGTTAATTACTTGTCAAGAGGTTGTTAAAATGAGACCTGTAGCAAAAAACTGAGTGGTTATACAGAACCCACACACAGATATCTGAAAGAACACACACTCACATTTGCAAAGCACTAATGCCAACACTAAGAATGAACACCTACAAGTGCACAAGGACACACACACAGACACACACAAAGAAACCGGTAACTGCCAGAAAGGAAATGCATGTGTAGCACAGCCACACATGTTAACATATCTAAAACTCTACCATAGAAGTATGCCCACACTTGAAGATGCACATTCGCACACTTAAGAGTTAGAACGGCAAACAGCCTTGAATAGTTACTCATTACGGCACACGCTGATGTGAAAACACAAGGAGCATAATCACATAATTTTACACAAAGAACAGGTGCAGTCCTTCCGTCACAGCTTCACTTCACTTAGTGAGCATCTTAAAATACCTGCTCTCCCTCCTTTCTGACTATACCTGGATATTACTAACCTTAATATTCACACGGGGTACCATCTTCTGCGGCACCATATTATCCCCATTTGAGCAGCAGTCTGTAATAAGCAATGTAATCACGTCAGGTACTAGGGCTTGAAAGCACCACCAGCAAGGCAGGCTAATATTTGAACAAAGCCGGATCAATGAAAAGCAAGTGCCCTAGGAACATGGGGAAAATCTCCAGGTAGAGACAAACATTAAAATCTGGACAAAGACAGATTGTCCCATTCCTCCGAACAACTATGCAGCCCATTTCTTTTGTCCTGCATCTGTTAGTCATTCATGAGGAACGGCCTGGCCGCCCCCAGCTAACTTTCCTCTGCATTGCAGTTATGATTTATGCCTTCCTTAACTAATCAAGGGCATGATCATTAGTCAGGGGATGTGCAAGGGGCCAGGGCTTTGGCAGGTCAGTGCAAGGCCGTATCTCACATAGTGGTTCCCCTGCCATCCATGGGTTAGGTCCAGGATAAGAGATGACTGGAGGTACGCCTCCTCAACTTTCACAGGGTCCGCTGAGGCATTTGTCAACAAACACGACAAGGAAAGGAATTCAGGCATGTGTGTGATGTAAAAATGGATTGAGACAATGATGAGAAACAAAAACCTGGAACGGAGATTCCCAAGAGTCTGCCACTCCAATTAATACTAGATGTTTCTCTTTGTTTAGATCCAGAGGAGAGGCAGTCAACAACAACAAATTAGAAATGAACAAATTTCCCAAATTTTGCAACAGATCTGTGTCTAAAAAAAGCATCTTGGGAAAACTTGGCTCCTGGTTATCACCTCACCATGACCTCGACTGTACACTTACAAGAATTAAAAATGCAATCGCATAAACAGGAGACGACCACACTGCATACAAAAACAACACAGGAAATGGAAGGGATACAAAAGGTCAGAGGCTCAAGGAATGCGATGGCTTTGGCCCGACTGTATTTATGACAATCTTGGCCAATCAGACAGCCTCTTGGTAAACTGCCAACTTGGAATGTAGTGGAATGCAGAGTGATTGGGAAATGGTGGGGCGGGGGGTTAAAAAGAGAAAAAGATTTATGTGTATGTGCTATAGGGGGTGTTAACAAAGCCTGCAGATGTTATCCAGTGACGTTCTGCATGCTGAATCTGTCCAGATCGATGTGATTATCTCTCAGCTATTGCTAATTAGAGTAATTAATACGCAATGCAAGCAGGGAACAGCACACACTTTCTCTCGCTTTCTCCTTCGGCTGATATCGCGTCTTTCTGGAATGGCTTTGAGCGAGCAGAGGCATTTGGAAAAGGTCTGCTGTTGGCCACACTTCAGTCAAGATTCTCATCTGCACATAATTCACTTTCAAAGGGCAGAAGGGGCGGCAAAGAGAATCCTTAATTGCACCAGCACAGTGCAGAACATAGACAAATGTTTATATCTTGGCCCTCTAATGAGAAACCAATAACGGATTCAGAAAGCACTCTGGTCTCTCCCCCACCCCCACCGCCAGCACCAATACACATGCACATGACAATGAAAAACAGGCCTTTTTTGATCAGTGTCACCTCATTCATCAATAGCCCTTATGCTGAGAGTCATGCAATACTCTACTTAGGCACTGATGCAGCAATAAATCTGTTTTTATAGAATGCAACGTTGCCTGTATTTCTCCATTAGGTTGTCGTTGTGGTAAGGGCACTAGATGCTTCAGAACGTAATGGTCAAGTTCCTGACAGGCTTTTAAATTGCACCAAACCGAGGCTGCACATGCTGAGCAGTCAGACGAAATTGATCAAGTTGAGCATTCAAAGAGCAGGGAAGACATTCTGCTTCCAATACACACTAATTAGGGTTTCAGTCAAACATACTGTACTTACTTCTTTAAGTTTTAAATCAAATGCCTGGAGACTTCAAACATGATTTAACTTTGCAGGGATAAAATAAGAGGTTAGCATGTTTTACAACAGCTCACCCACATAATAGAGTAAAGGCGACAGTAATTCTTTCAAGATGTCAGTTCATGTAATGCCCTTGTGAGTTTTTAGCATCCTCATGTAAAATGGACGGCAAGTTACGGGGCAAAGAAATGTACAACAACAAACTGCCGAACACACAGCCACAAGAGACTATCTCATCTCATCTATCTCCCACAATTCAGTGCGGTGGGCCGTCGCAGCAGCGCGCCAGTCGGGCCGGTGAATCTCAGCACAGTCTTATCTCCCAGAAGCGGAGGAGGAAACGGAGGTCCTTTAAAGGGCTGAGGTCATTTCCTCTGCCTCCGGGCTCTGGCAGGAAAAATAAAATGTCTCCATTCGGTCAGCCCTGCTTTATTTCAAATGCCGCCGCTGCCTTTTAAGAGGCCCTTGTGGGCATGGATGGCAAATGAGCGGTTTTGGGTTTTCGCAATCTATTCCTTTCTCTCTCTGCCATTCTCAATCCCCCACTCCATCTGTGATGTAAAGCCCAAATCTCTGCTGTATTTCTACAGTTTATGTGAAAGTGCAGAGACAGATATATAGATGGAGTATGAGAGGGGGAGAGAAAAACAGAGATGAAGAGAGAAGGAGAAGCAGAGTGAGAGTGCGGAGGTGCATGAGAGAAAGAGAGAGAGAGGGAGAGATGAAAAGCTGAATGCCTCCTCTTACCTGCAGTTCTTGACAACCCTAAAGCCCTTTCACAACTTCCTGTTCCTCTCTGAACTGGGCTACATCCAAAGCATGTGCGTGCATTTATCGGAACGCACGGCTTACATGCAACTGTTGTGCACCCTTGTAAGAGTACAGGTGTGTGTGTGTGTGTGTGTGTGTGTGAGTGTCTCACCGAGCAAGGGAGGCAGTGAGGGAGTGAGTCAGCGCTGGGAAGCTAGAGAGGCTCATTGAAAGGCCTGCGTGGTGAGGTGGTGGAGGAGAGCAGCCAGAACAGGCAGACACGCAGGCACACATGCTGTGAAGTTAGGAAGAGGACTGATAGATCTATTGCGCAGCCACTGCTGCTGCAAGAGTCGAACACACCTCAGGCAAATGGATGGGGAGTGAGTGCGGGGGTACCATTAGTCTTTCGGTGTGTGTGTGAGTGTGCCCTTTGTGTTTGAGTGCGTGGGAGAGGTATATTACATGGTCTTGGAGTGTAGTTTTTATGATGTGGTACTTCAAACAAGGCTTTGCAGTACTTTACAGTGCACACTCATTTACTGAGGGCAAATGTATATACAGATGTACGGTTATGGAGAAACAAGGCATATATGCACATTAGTTAGGTGCCCGTATTGCTTCGTTTTTCTATGCACGGTAACTACACACTTCCCAAACACCTGACCTGTAAGCACACAAAAGCATCATCTCTGTTTTTCTGCATTACCACAACAGACAGCCTCCACTCCCACACTCAGCACTCCATCTCACATATCAACTAGCTTTTGTCTTAAGCTCAAAATCACTCTTTTTATAGGGTGGAACAGTCATTTCTTAAAGAATTATCAAACAAAGCTAGAATGTACATTTTAGGTATTATGAATAGATTCAGGGAAAGCTCATCATGCAAGCAAATCATCGCAACTTGCTTGATTGTCCAATAAGCACTTAGATTTAAAGAAAAAAGTAAAGAACATCGTGTTCCTTAATTCTGTGGGTGCTGTATTCCAAGTATGTGCTGCTTGATAAGAGAAAAACCGAGTGCCCAAAACCACTTTTCCTGAGGGGTATTAAAGGGAAGCACTGTGTCTGTGTTGTTAAGAGATTACTAGTATTCTTATTGAGGCTACTTGCTTGTGACCTGCTTATTTGAGCTTGTCATTACAGAGGTTTGTGAATAAATCCGTGCGTCATTAGCAGCTCACCCACCAAACTTTTCCCTGTCATCAGTGTACACCGATCAGGCATAACATTATGACCACTGACAAGTGAAGTGAATAACCCTGATTATTTCTTCATTGCGGTACCTGTTAGTGGGTGGGATATATTAGGGAGCAAGTGAATATTTTGTCCACAGAGTTGATGTGTTAGAAGCAGGAAGAACCGGAAAGCATAAAGATTTAAGCGCACTTCACAAGGGACAAATCGTGATGGCTAGATGTTGTCAGGATGCGTTGCATACCTAGGAAACACCTGGCACCAGAGTGCACTATGGGAAGAAGGCAAGTCAGCAGGGGCAGTGTAATGGCTTGGGCAATGTTCTACTGGCAGACCTTGGGTTCTGCCAACCATATGGATATTACTTTGACATATGCCACCTCCCTAAGCATTGTTCTAGATCAGTGTTTCCCAACCACTGTGCCGTGAGAAATGATCAGGTGTGCCGTGGAAGAAAAATTATCAATATGTTTTTTGTAACATTTTGTGTTTGGTGGTGTGCCGTGCGATTTTTCTAAAGTGAAATATGTGCCGTGGCTAAAAGGTTGGAAAATCCAGAGCATGTACACCCTTTCATGGGAATGGTATTCTCCAATGGCTGTGGCCTCTTTCAGCAGGATCATGGACCCCGCCATAACGCAAAAACAATTCAGGAATGGTTTGAGGAGCACAATAACAGGCTTAAGGCACTAACTTAGCCTCCAAGCTTCCCAGATCTCAATCCATTCAAACATCTGTCGATGTGCTGGACACACAATCATAATAATAATAATAATGATGGATTGCATTTATATAGCGGTTTTCGAGACCCTCAAAGTGCTTTACAATTCCACTATTCATTCACTCTCACATTCACACACTGGTGGAGGCAAGCCACAGTTGTAGCTACAGCTGCCCTGGGGCAGACTGACAGAAGCGAGGCTGCCATATTGCGCCATCTGCCCCTCTGGCCAACACCAATAGGAGCTAGGTGAAGTGTCTTGCCCAAGGACACAGCGACCAAGACACACAGAGCTGAGGATCGAACCGGAAACTTTCTAGTTACAAGATGAGCTTCCCAACCCCCTGAACCACGGTCGCCCCCCCACGTCACCATCATCATCATCTTTACTGGTTCATACTTTCATTTTTAGAAATTACATATTTGTGCCTACAGTTGGCAGCTTGACATACAGCACTGAGCTCTCAAAAGGTTGAGTCGTTTGAAAGTTTTTTGCCATATGAGCAGGTAACTCTGCCGTTTGAGACATTTGTTTTTTATGAGTGTAAACAATCCAGTGGTAACTAATCTAAAGTCTTTGTTAATTAACTGATAAATTAGTCATTAGTCTCTGCAATGCTTTGTACAGTATATACAAAAGCATAATTATTTTAGACTGTTATGAAGAACATTTTACTCTTTGACAAAATATAAACACCCAAACGTTAGTCAGCAAGTACAAGGTCTGTTACTAGCTTGGTTTTCCAATGGCTGATTCTCTCTTAATAGCACTCTCTCAGAGATGACTGACCTCTTCTCTAGCCCATTTTTCACATGGTTTTGGCAGTGCACTCACTGAGCTGAGCTAAAGACAGATAACACAAAAGAGGGAAGAGGAGATGGAGAAGGAGAACAGACAGGAGGGAGGGAGAGAGACAGCTGCGTGATGGTAGCACAGTGAAGGTAAGCCACCATCCTGACATTTAAACAAGTGTCAGATACAGGGGGTCAGATGAATGGAAACAAGCCGTGACCAGATCGGGGCTGTGTGCCAATTTCGATTTGTTACGAGGAGCGGACGGCAGCCCATCAGGCTTCAGTGCACCTGCCTGGATCGCTTGCGCTTTGATAGCTGCTCACCTTTCGGGAGATGCTTGTCCCTACCATCGCCAAGTATTTGATCAAAGAAAATCAAAGAGAACTGATGCACTCCAAAAAATAAAAATAAAAATAGTTATGCATTTTGCCATTTTGTCCCATCCCATTTTCTTAAACGCTTGTCCAAGTCAGGGTTATGGAGAGGTTAGAGCTGTCACAGGTGAAGTGCACCGTCAACAGGTTGCTAGCAGGGCATCTTATGGGTTTAGATTTTCCATTGAACATAAAAGAAATAAGTAAATGACAGTATCAATAAATAAATATGTAATAAAATAAATTATATTTTAAAAAATACATTTGTAATTATAAATATGTATTTAAAAAGTACCACTTTTAATACTATAACAGACGTATCTTTTATCCTCTCTGCAACGTTATAAGGTCTTGGTGTTCAAGTGCACTAAGATCATTCACGTTGTAATTTGACATAGATATATATATATAAAACAGTTACTGGGAGAGATGCCCAGGCAGAAATGGGAAGCAAAAAACGGCAAAAATCCTGTTTTTGTGCAGCTTTGCCTCACCTCAATTTGCCTTTCAAACACTAAAGAACTGTAAATTTCTCTTCAAGGTTACTAAGCCCTTCGTCCTCAAACTCTTCTTCATCACCACTTTTCTGTATCCATCTACCTCTCTGTGACTGGGTGTAGACCAGGACCATCCTTTCCACTCATAAAATAAGTCTGCTTATATTTGCTTTTTGGCATCTCAGCAGTCCTGCATTCCAGGAAGGTGAGTTATGGGAAATGCTGTCTCCCACAAAAGCTGGGATGTTTTTTTTTTTTTTTTTTAGTGTTGTACATAACTCAGGTCAGCTGGACATGGACAACACTAAACATCTAATTTCTTTTATTCGCAACCCAGGAAGATTCAAAGATGTTTGTCTCACCTCTTTTTATACCTCTCACTGTCCCCTCTAATCCACTCTGTTCTGTGTCCTGTGACCTGTAGATATATCCTTGCTACTAACAGGCATCCAAGTGTTGTCTTTAATGGCCAGGCGAACTCACAAAAAGGACCTGCCAAGATAATCAGCCTTTTTTCCCTATCCTCTAAAAGGCAAAGGTTCTTTTCCTCAACATTTTGACCCAGAGCATGCCCAGCAGGATATACTCATGTGTGTAACAGGGTTAAGAAGGCAGCTTCACCTTGAAAGGCCACACTTCAGAGCCCGGGAAACCACAAAAAGCAATTAAAAGTATTGATGGAACTTCAATAGCTCTTAAACAGTGCTGCCAGACACCTCGGGGCAAGTAGCACACTAATCTTTTTTTTTTTCCTTTCCCCTCCCTCATCCCTCTATATTCTCTTCTCTTTCACAATTTCTTCACTTAAGACTTCACTGGTCTTCATCATTAAAAAATTGATTCCTCAAAAAGTATTTTCAGCCTTGTAAGGCAGCTGACCAAGGTTCTAAGAAGATGAGTTTGACAAAGATAATAACTGAAGTTTATCTAATCTTTGCTTGCTTGTTAGCCCTCTAATTGGCTGCATATGTTCAAGCATGTAATTGTGTGTAGTATGTGTGCCCCAGAAACAATTTCAAATGAGCCAGTAATGTCATTATTTCATGTGCATTACTGCGCGGATACTAATGGAAACACCCTTTCCAAATGATTGTCATCCGTACGACAAAGCAGGAAATCGAGGAAGAGATAGGGAAAGGCTAAGAGTGTGGCTCCCTTTCTAATCATCCTCTGAAGCAGGCCAGCGCCTCCAAGAGCAAGATGTTTACCTAGATCCTTTTTCTCACCAGATCACTGATTTACCGTGTGCACCTTTCTCGGCCGATGTCTGAAATTTACAAAAAGGTTTGGACTGCGGCTCCTGTGACAGGACACCCACAGAGTGACAGTCAATGCACTTAAACAAGGCACAAAAACTAGACACTTACCTTTGCACTGGTTAGTGTTCTTATCCAGAATGGCCTTGGTTGACACTATTTTCCCATACCTGTAAAAACAGAGAAATCTAATTTAGCGTTTTACACTCGTAATAACCTACAGGGCCTTCGCCTGGTCGGACAGTTCATTTGGATTACCAACCTGTGGTTAATATATTTGCCTTATTTTCTATACTTTGCCATTTAGTTACAACGAGCAATTTGCAAAGTCACAGAAATGTCAAAAGCCACTGGGAAGAGAAATCACTTGAGGTTAATAAAATTATGTGTATGGCTGACTTGGAATGAATGGGCAGCCCTTTGGCATTTCAGAGAGTCACTGAACATTATAAAAGGTCTAAAAGCATGCAAGTGCAATAAACGGTCCTAAAGGTTGCTCTTTTGGTGTAAAGTAAAATTCATGTGTTGCTAATGAATTTATTTGAAATCTAAAAACTATAAAGCGAACACATTTAAATCAAAGGTGACTCAAAGGAATAATGATACGTCTTAATGAGCTTTAGAGGAGCTGGTAGGGTGATATGATGTAACCTTCAGACAAAGACAGTACAGTGCAGTAGCCCCTCCTGCTTCTGTTCTTTATGTTAAGCTAACTGTCTGTTGACTCTGGCTTCAGAGTGAATGAACATACACCACTGGGCCCCTCAGAGCAGCTCTACCGAATACGTTACAATAAAAAAAAAAATATTGTAGGGAAAATTGGCAGCAATTGTCATAACAATTTGGGTCTTTTGGTGTATCTATCGTCTCAGATCTCCCTTTCAGAAAGAAAGTATCCAAGAAAATACCCAAATTTTACCGCTATGTTTGTAAATGAGTGAATAAATTCTAGACTCCCCGTATTCTGGCAGATTCTGTAACTGGAATTTGTGATATAACTTATTCATAAAAAATATAAAACGTGTATGATGCTGGAGCCTATTTGGACCTGTGAAAATCCAATACAAAAGTTGAAATTGCCAAAGGAGCAGGACTGCATAAAGACACCTACGGTATGCTTATAAGCTTAAATGTCACTGATGCAGCTCCACGCAAAAGCAAAAATATATTGTATTTCTTTATTCCACGGGTCTATATGCAAAGTGGCTTGCAAGGAATTTTTTGACTGACCTTCCTGACTGACAGACAGCAAGATCTTCTATCTGCTTGTCTCAGCTAAAACTGCAATATGCTGCACTGTGAGCTGCTCTCTAAGTACACTGTGTGCACTAATGTACATGCGGAGATATACTACATGCATGCATGCGTGCGTGCATGTGTGCTGATATGTAAGTGGGAACAATTCCCTGTATGTCAAAAGCACATCACAAAGACTACAACAAAGGACAAAAAACAGCCACCCTCATCGCTGCATCTGGGCACACACACTTACATACACTCACACTTATTCTGTAGGGAAGAAGCAGTGGTGCATCCCGGCCCATATTTCACCAGCAGGGGATAATTGTGCCATTTCTCAACGAGTGGCGGAGACTCTATTTATTGCATGCTGCGGTGGGATGGGTGGTGGATATGAACTGATGAGCTCCGAGAGGAAAACTACCAGCTCGCACACACTAATACAGATACCACACGAGTACACCCACACACACATACACGCATACAAACACACAGAGCGACAGCACTCACCAATCAGTGGATTGTCTCTCTTCAGCAGATAAACAGGCCATTTTAGCCATAGGGATTCATAATCTACTGCAACAGAGTGGGACTAAGGTGCAGCGTTTGATCATACCGAGACACTCTCAAGCATAAGCACAAAAGATGAACATGGAACAAGGAGTTTTCACTTGATTAGTGAATGTGGAGAGCTGGGGCAAGTGCCTTCAGCACTCGCTGAGCTACAAAGCTGTAAGTAATTTTGTAGCACATTAGAGATACAAATTTAGATTTGATTTTTAAGTATTGATAAAGGAAGTAGGTGGGAATTACCTTTGTGTTCTACTAATACATTTCAAGTCATTTGAATCGTTTGACAGCAAACATCTTCAAAATTAAAAAAGCCTAACTTTTAACTAAACTAGAACATTAAATAAGCATTCAAGACCAGCATGTCAATAACCACATAATCAGTTGAGGCAATGTGTCAAAATTTCCCAGCTACCCTCAGTCAGTTTAGCACCTGCTGAAGGCGGGGGTAACACGTGCTGAAATAATAAGGATGTGAAACTACATGGAGAGCTTTAGTCTAGTTCTCAAATATGAATTATTGGTTTTCTTTACAGCTTTAGTTAATATTAAATCGTAACTAGTCACTAAAGACATCTTAACTGTAATTTAGTCACTGCCCTTTGCGAAAGGAATATTTCAGCGGAATAAGAACGTGTCTAACACCAGCTGCCAGGTCCTATTGCTGTTTCTACTATTTAACAGGTGATTTTTTTTTTGACTGAATTAAACACTAAAGGAGCACAACTTAAACCCCCAAAATAAAAAACAGGCGATAGACTCGGCTAGTCACTGACAGCCTATTACTCGCCCAGCCTTACCAGTGATTATATTCATTCTTACGTCATAGTACTGATTTTGTGCTGATTTACCGCCAAACACCACAGTATATGAAAGGGATTGTTATTTGTTTATGTGCACTTAGGTGTCTGCCCTCCTTCAGTACTTGCGTGAAATTTTTTGTATGCTTTCAGTCTGGGAAGCAGTTAAAAAGCCCTGTGCTTTTGGCACAAATTGGGGGAAAGTTCTCATTAAAACTTTGTTTGGACTCTGGGGAAGCAGGAGACAGTAGCTTTCCAATGCCAACTCATCACTGCTTGCCTCATTAAATGTTATGGCTCATCAATGGATCCTATCCGCGGTCCAAATACACGCCACAAAGATACTGCAGCGAGATGAAAAGGCAAGAAGGAAGGAGCAAGCTTCAGGCCCATAATGGAAACATATTGGAAATGGATGAAGAATGTGATCAGTATGGTCATATATGTGTCGTGTGTGTGTGTGTGTGTGTGGGGCTGTGGATGACCCTGCTGGAGGCTCCTTCGCCTCTCTGCCAGGCAAGCCTGGGGAGGCTTTGATGTGACAGAGGCAGTCCCTGTGAGGCGCAGGTTTAACACTGTGATGCTGCGGCCGGGATGCAGAGCCTGTCTCCACTAATCCTATTTCAATCACTCTTCCAGCCTCTTATCTCTGACTCTGCTGGCCTTCGGCCCTCCCCCCCTCCTTACAAATCTTCTTCTCTTACTTGTTCTCTTTCTGTCTTAATGTCTCTCTACCATCTACCATTTCTCTTTCCTGTACTGTATCCTTATTTCTCTCCTTTTGTCTCTCTTCGCCCTCCTTCTTCCAAATAGAAATACAATGGCAATCATTCTGATGCAACATCGGATCAACCCCAAGAAAAAGAGACACCAGAAATAAAACTGCCTATAAAACAAAGGCTTTACGAGCTATTTTAGGCTGATGAAAATGTACAAATTGTGGTTGATGTAAAACGTGTCATTCGTTTGACAGCTGTCTAGGCACTGGAAATGTGATAAAATTGAAGCTGAGCTACATTTTTTTTAGAGGGCAGCTGCATGTGCATGAGACATCCCAGAACGGCATTTCTTTCTTTCTTCTCGCTCTTGCTGGATGAAAGGATCCAGGCGTATTCCATTTCCGTCATCAGAGCTGAGAAAGTGAAGTGCCTCTTTGCTGTACGTGGGCAGGCAGAGAGCTGCCCAGAACCACAACACGTCAGTGTGGTACGTACAAAAGCACAGGAAAGGAACGGGTGGATGGACCACCCAAGTGTTGTGCTTAGACCTTGCCCTCTGCCTCTTGACACACTTTACAAAGTGACTGTGTGTTTGCACGATTACACAACACAGCACTGCCTTGAATAGCAGGTAGGTGAAACCTGAACTTGGATGTGGGACAACCTCCTCACATCTGCACTCCCAGAAGGTCTTTATGCCAATGCTTGGTGAGTTGTGAGTATGCGTTTCTTTTCCTGTGCAAATGAAGGCTACTATAACGGCATATGATAGCCCATCTGTGCATGCATATGAAGACTTGAACATATGCATTACTTGTGTATACTGGGCGGCACTGTTTGATCAAGAACAAAGGAAAAGTAGCAAAAAAAAAAAAATTGGAAAAGCAAGGAGTAAAATCAGCTGAAAATTGTATAAAAGCAGCAACACTCTTTTTTTAGGCTTGTTCAGCACCTTTGGAGAACCCGTGTAGGGACTTGGGGCAGGTGCAAAGGCACACTATGGAGAATAGTAACTGTATTCTATCATCTCTGCAGGTCTTTATACAATTAATTAGAATATAGATACTCTAGCTGAAAAAAATATGAGCAGTGAGGGTTCTTCCCATGTAAAACCAGATGCAGGAGACACCCACTATCCAGATTTACTGTTTCCTCTGAGCAGTAAATATTACCCCGAGGGTTTCCTTAACCTTAAAAAGCACACTGTCTTATTAAATATGTGTAATGATTATGCCATATTAGTACCCTTGTGAGTTGCACACAGCAGCATTTGAGTACATTAACTCCACTAATTTCCAGCAACAGGCAACAATCAGCTGACTGAACAGCCATATTTTTAAGGATGAGTCCCGCCATAGTAAATTTTAGCAGCTGTGAATTTGGCTTGACGAACATCTGCTTAAAGTTGAACAGCAAAGTATAACACAACACAAGTAGAAGGATGGATACTACAAAAAAAGCAGTTTTCTCCGTCTTATTTTGTTCTTTTTCCAGTAATCAGTAAGAATATATGGACATACTGTATTGTGAAATTACACCTATTTGAGAAAAACAACATTACATATAGTTTTATACAGCACATTTTATTTTGTTAAGTCTTTGATGGTAATTCAAAAGACAGGTGTCACTGCGGCAGATGCACAGAGAGGGCAGAATGGGAGAAAAAAGATGGGAAAGAAGCGCGCCTTCTTTATAGTCTTACATCAAAGATAAAAAAGAAAAACAGGATGTAAGAAAGAACCAAACATAAAGAGGATGACAGATGAAAACAGGAAATCTTGGGCAAAGATCACAAGCGAGCACTTAAGCCTTCGAGAACACGAGTCATTAAAAGACGAGAGAAAATAGTACGTACACTCACCGGCCACTTTGTTAGGTACACTTGCTCAGCTGCTCAATAATGCAAATATCTTATAAGCCAATCACATGGCAGCAACTCTATGCTTTTAGGCTCAACAAAATTGATCTCTTGGTCCCTGATCTGCTGGGACAGTCAGGTGGTAGGGTCAGAAGCTGGTGTAAAGAACATGAAAGCATGGATCCATCCTACCCGGTCACTGACAATCACTACAACTCTCATGCTGTATACAAGCACTATGCAGCATCTGCCCTTGACCGTCCCCTTGTAACAGCTTAAGTGTCACACAGCTCACACATCTCCAGCTCAGAGTTTAGGCCTCCTGTTTATGCTGCAAAATGTGGCAAAGAGTTTGAATGTCAGTTGTAAACTAAGTGATGTTGTAAGCTTAGAAAAGAGAAGTTTCCAGAAGAAAGAACATTAAGAGAGCATGTAGACGGCTAATCGTTCATTTAAACATTCAAGGATGATAAAAAAAAAAGAAGACATGAACAAGTAAAAAAAAAAAAAACATTCAGACACTCAGAATTAGACATTAGAGAAAGGACACACAAATAATAAAGATCCAGTGAGAAGGGAAAAGGTAAACCTCTCATGACTCATAATGCTGTTAAGCCCTAACACTAGTGAAATGACATCAGTGACTTCTCATGATCCCTGAAGTAAATGGAAACGCATGAAAACCGTGACCAATGCAAAGTGAGTGCAATGTTGCGCTTCAACACACTTCTTTTTTTTGCCTTAAGCAGATACAATGTGCATTTTACCCTCTCCATCTATACAGTATAACATTGATTCAATACGCTTATTAAATGAAAACAATGTCAAAAAAAAACAAAATTTATACATCGAAACAGTGCGCTGGCAAGGATGAGAAGCGATAAATCAAAAAAGCTTCAACAAATTGGATAATTCCTCTTCTGGCTTCAGCAGTCAATCTTTTTCTTGGCAGAATCACTTAATTTTGTATTTTTTTTTTAGGTGCCGGGATTCCCCAGAGTTTTGTTGGCGGGTTTGCAGTAAACTGGCGAATGTTTCCTACCGAACCCTTAACAGCTCTAAATGCAGGAAGGATGTTGGAATGGAAGGTAGTCTGGCTGTTTGTAGTGTTTTTTCTTTGCTTTGCTTTTTTTCTCCTGCTTCTACAAATGTCACATTCTTTGGGCAATAACAAGCTGGCAGTAGTACACAACATCTTACAATCATGGCATCATAAGGTAATAGAGCTTCATAATTTGTTAGACGAAAAACAACATAATGATAAAGTCCATTCATTTTCAACAGAACGGAGCTAAAGTGTTTGGCCAGCGTATGTCATCATACCCATCTGCTGAAGTTGGCTGTGGTCACACACGCTGTGGTCACTGGCTGTCATCAACCATTGTCATTTAACTTTTTTGCCCATTTCTGTTACTGATGGGATTTTATTTTTAATGAACTGGCAAGTCTAAAATGGATGACAAGTTGATTAGAAACATTCAAACTTACTCACCTCCCTCAATAATAAGAATGGATTATAGCTGCAAGCAGAAATGAAGCTGCCGGGCGCCAGTGAGGTAATTTATAAAGGAAAAGGAGGTAATTTAAAAGTTTTAGCATATGTTCAGAATTCATTGTTACAGAGTTAAATTTAAAACAATTCATTTTCACATTAAGGGATGTTCAATAAAGGAATGCTTTAAAATTCAGATCAGCTCGTAGAGGTTCCACTGGGAAAATTGTTCTCACAATTTACTCTGTGTCATTTTGGATGAGACTGGATCAGCGTGCTGAATTGAATCCAGCAGCATTCCATTTATGTCTTGCTGTGCAACTTTCTCATGAATAATCATCCCCCTACCTTTTTTCTAATATTAAATTGACATAAAATTCAAAATTTTGCAAAAAATTATATATTTCAGGATAAATGGAATTCATTTACCAGCCTTTGATACTTATTAATTCTACCTGCTGTTCTTTGCAAAAGTAATTCACATAGATTTGATTTATAACGGCAGGAAGAGGAATAAAAGAATAAGTTCTTTGAATTTTAAAAAATATTGTATAAGCTATTTTAAAGTTGCATGTAAAGTGTGAAAGTTTTTGCTCAGGGGGACACACTTTTAGTAAAAAGAAGAAAAAAAGATATTTAGGACTGTAGTTGAGTATGCCAGTGCAAAACTTTGGTATAAAGCCAGTGGTTAAGAGTGCCAAACAAAAAATAACTTGATGTATTCTGAAGGGTTGTTCCACGGTTATAAAACACTTGATTGTGATGAACTGGTAGCACATCATAGTGTAATCTTGGATTCACAAATGTAGGCTAAGCTAAAGGCAAGGCAGACAACCACCTCTGGACATCAAACACTTTAGTTAAGACAAGTTACTTCTGCCAAGGAGGTTATATTTTTGGCAGCGTTTGGGTGTGTGCATGCATATCATCTTTCTGTCTGCAAAGATCTTATACAAAGAAGTTTTGAATAAATTCTGATGAAACTTTGTAGGGGTGTTGAATGGGGTCACATTAACAATCCATTAAAATTCATTTAAACTACAGCCACATAATTAAAACATTATTTAGAATTAAGAAAAAAGGCTGAGAGAGTGAGTTGCCTTGGCAGGGATTTGACTATCAAGATGTTTTTTCATATTTTATTCATGTACACTCTTTTTTGTTTAAATTAAAGAAACAAAAGGTCAATTAGCAAACTTTTTTTTGGGGGGGGGGATAGCTGTGGTCAGAGCTACTCTACTGATTACCCTTGTTTATGACTTTTATGCAAACGTAACCGAAGTATTGAAAAATATGTATTCTCCAAATGGTTGGCGAGTGCTTGCCGCCCCACTTCTATCCTGTTTTAAATACTAGGAGTAAATTTAACCTCCATAATTAAAATATGCATTTAAGTATCATATTAAACTTCTAATTTAACTGTTTGGTAAGTGCCCTGTTCAGTTGAATGCACTCTTCAAAGCCCGAGAGTTGAAAATACTGGAGCAGAAAGAATGTGCACCAAAAACAAGATGCATAAATCCAGATCTGAGCCTGGGAAAATCAAAAAACAAGCAGGTAGTTTGTGTTGACTGACAGTGTGCATCAAGAACAGACAAGGGCAACAGTAAGTAGCAACAGGAGGCATTAACCTGAGTGTTGCTAGTTACCATTTCTCCCTCTCTCCAGCTCTCTCTCTCACACACACACACACACACACACACACACACACACACACACACACACACACACACACACACACACACACACACACACACACACACACTGGCCTTCTTCAGAGCCAGCCTTGCAGAATTGCCTGTGTTTGTTTGGAAGTGTCCAACCTGTCAAACCCACATGCCATGCACTGCTGTCTGACACGCACAAATGAACACATCTCATCTGTGCTGGTGCGGCTTCTGCTTTCTAGATATTGCTTCAAAAGGAAAGTCAGCAGAGTGAAAAGGAGAAAAGAAAGAGGTAGGACGAAGCAGAGTCCAGAGATCTCAGGTTTTGTCCCTTACGTTAATCAGTCTTTTTGTACAACTGACCCTGTTGCTGCTTCTGCTGGAGCTTAAAAACTCTCTCGCCCTGTACAGCTGGATTCAGATAAAAGGCAATGCAGCGTGTGGAGACGGGCAATGACTACACTGTTGCTGTGGTTGCTGGTATACTTAAACTGAAGTGAAGTGCAGCTAGAGAAAACCAGACATTTTTTGAGAAGGCATTTTCTGTTAACCTAAATGCATCTGAATCTAAACTCTTACCAAAAACGCTATTTAAGAAAATAACTCTGCTGAAAGTGTCAGCTGTTGTGTAAAACTGGAAGAGGAGATCTTTTCAGCTTCTAAATAGGCAAACTGTCTATGTGTCATGTATACAGTAATGGGAGTATAAATAATTCAAAAATACAGCCTAAGGCCAAATCAACTTCTCTGCTCGCCCTCGCTCTAAAATTGATGTTCAGGAAGGAAGGAGGTGTAGTATTTTAGCCAGTTTGGCTTGGCCAGTAAAATGATTGTGTCACTTGTGCCGGAGCAGAGAAGTGGAGGGTTTAACATGATAAAGAGATGTTAGCAAGCGAACGAGAATGAAAGGGAAAAGAAGTTGGAGAGGCGGAATAGAGTGTTACAGAGAGAAAGAGGAAGAGAGACAGAAAAAGTGGGTGTGAAGGATTCTAGTTCCAAGAATAGCAGATGCTTCTACTCGATTTGAAGCTGTAGGTGTAGGAGTAGTTTAGGCATTCCTGTGGTTGTGTCACTGCTTTTCAGAGGTTAAACATCACTATCTCTTTGTACCCTGAGTGACGCACACCCTGACCCTGCAGAAAGACGAGAGGATGGTGTGCTGGGGGCAAAGACAGAGCAGAAGAGGGGCAGGAGTTGAGGCAGGTGGATAGGTGGAAAAGTGAAAAGAGACACTTACAATTCAAGGGGGAAAAATGAATTAAGAAGACAGACTATTAAGGAGACAGATACAAATATAGACATTTTAGAGTCCATAAAACCTAGTGACAACATACCTTGAAATGCTATCCATGTTGTTTGATGCTTGAGTTTCTTTTTGTAATGCAAATTCCTGCTATTCATTGGCCTAACATAAAAAAACAAGATATTATCTGCCAGTGTTTTTCTCTGGCTTAAATGCAGATGTACTGTGGGTGACGTGATGGTAAATTTGAGACTTTGAAGCTGGACTGCAGAGCCCTTGGTCACACTTATTCTCCCCTCTGTCAGTTTTTTGAAATGGAGCCATGGGACAGGCCAGCTCTGATGGCTAAGCAGCTAATGTCAACACTGGACCTCAGAGAGTCATTTTGGATAATGTGGCACTGAGTGCCTGAGTCTCTGCTCCATAAAAAACAGGTGGTCCCAGGGTCACCCCTCCCTTCTCTCCCCCTCACCTCCTGTGCTTAGCATATCTCATGCCTCTCTCCCTCCATTTCCCCTCTCTAGGTCTCCCTCCACCATTCCCTCAGCACACACGAGAAAGGTTATTTGAGCAATTGGTGGTGATTAGCTCTTGATTTGGCTGACTATTTGTGAGATCAGGCCAGTCCACGGATGCGAAACCCACTGCAACTGAGGGCACAGCTGTTCGGCCAGGACTGAAATTGAGTGAGGAGAACCGAAATGAGAAATAGGGGAAGAAAAGGGGACAAGAAACAAGGAAAAACAGTTTTCAAGGGTTTGGCTGGCAGGTAAAATACCTCCAGTTTTCTACTTGTTATTCCAGGTGTAGAACCTCATGAAGAAATTCCTTTCTTTCAGCTACCTCCTTCCTCTATTTCTAATCATCGCCCGGGGTGGAGAGCACAAACAAGAAAAATGTGGATGCTGGTTAAACGGGTTTACCCCAAAGTGATTTGGGGGGGTATGCGCTTGCTTTGTTGGTTGGGTTGGTTGGTATTGGGCTTATGGTTGGCCTACTGCCTCAACATTGGTGGCTAGGCCAAAGAATTTTTCTCACAATAACAGCTATTCCTTCTCTGAGTTTTGTCATCCATCTATCCATCCACTCTGCTAGCCAGGCAAAAAAAGGAAGGCCTCTCACTATCAGAGTGTTCAGCCAACAAATCCCCACTCCGCTCCTTTGGCCTCTTCCCTACACCCATATATTAGGCTGACGGCTGTGGAGGACCCAACACCGAGCCAGCTGAATAAAACAGATTAGGCACCCACCCGAATCTAACAGCATGTAACTCCAACCGTTGTGCGAACTTTGGTATTCTTACTCCCAGGTACAAAAAAGGTTGAACGAGGTAGCTGAACGAAAAGAAATGTTGGCTTTAGCATCTGCAGTAACTGCATCCTCAGTTGTTTTTAACTGTATACTTGTGTCTCTGCAATTTCAGTCTTGGTTTTTAGAGCACAAGAACAAGGAAATCATATCATATCTGTAACCGTCTCTAATCATCTGCATAAACACACTGGTGAGTACAGTCACCATTTGAATGCCAGTATCACCAAACAGAACTACAAATGGCACCAACAACGATCCAATGCTGTCACTATATAGAGAAAGCATGTCGCTGCTGCTGAATGCACAAACCCTCATTTTGCACACTATAGGTTTTTACTGCATAGATAACAGTCATTCTGCAATATTGTAATTCACAGTGTTGTCTTCAAAGATAGAGTTATGTCTTTAAATCAGCAATCAGTAAATTAAACACTTTGGAAATATGAATATTATATGACTCTATATATTTGTGCAAATCACAAAATTAAATCCCTCTGTGTTTTGCATTTTAAATGAGAACATAATTTTGGGAGAGAGAACTTGATGAAGGTTACTGGCTCTCAAAGACAGGATCTTGGTAATAAAATATTAGAGTTCACAAGAATGGGGTAAAAAACCACAAGGCATTTATTTTTCTGGCATCTCTCAGGCGCATTCAGCAGCCTCCAATCAGCAGCTACGATATGGCTCGGTGTCAAGAATGCATCACTTTGGTGGCAGCGTGTTTGCTTCTGAGCTAGATGTGAACCAGGGTGGGAAGAGCTGCTTTGTGTGCGATGCTACAAACGCCGACCTAAAAATCATCTTTGACCCGTCTCACTTCCAGCACTCACGAGGGTCGATACAGGATGCCGTGTACACACATAAGAGCACGACAGTTAGGCCGGCTAACATTACTGAAAGTCACCCACAGTTTACTCTCCTAAACGTACAGTGCCAAATTTAGCGAGCATTTATGTTTAACACAGAGGCTCCCCGGGAGAGCTGATGGGGCCGACGGCCAGGAAAGGAGGTGTTTTGTGCTGAAGGGGGACTGGACATGTGGGGGGGAATAAAACCTGAGGGGAACCCAGGGTGCCGCAGACTGCAGAAGAGTCGCATGACCTTTTCTACAATGCTGCCACCCGCCTGCCACTGAAACATAGTCTGGCTAATTAAAGTTTCAGTGGCATTGAATTTTCACTGGCACAGCACACCCCGGGCAACCTTGGGGGCTTCTAGGCAGGCGATACACAAAGTGGGAAAGACGGTAGATGTAAGAAAAGAGGCAGAAGGTAGCAGAGTAAATGCATTTAAAGAAAGGACAGACACTAGAGGACAGCACGGCAGATCCGAGCTGTAACAAAAAGTCAGTGGATTTTCATAACACAGTGGAGAAAAGCTATATATTAGAATGCAAATCTACATTCACAAACATGCACGCTCCCTGGGTATTTTACATAAGCTCCGACATGGTTTGCCCTTCCAAACAGTTATGCTCAAAATATTCAAGATCACATGGAATTAGAAATGAAATTGAAGCTCTCCAACTCTGTACAACTGGGTGAATGCAAGAGCTAAAGCAGGAGATATCCAATGTCAAAATGCTGAGTGCTTTTCCAAATCTTATCGGGCCGCCTCTCAGCCTAATGGAATCTCGATGGGTCAGTTTCAAGAATAAATGCATGACTTATGACATGGCTGCTGGGAAGATTACCAAACACACTGGACAGCATGTTCCTTTCTCCAAAGGATCATTGAATAATTGGCCAAGTTTGACCAGGACATTTCTGAAAATATGTCCAAGAAAAGGTTATGCAACCAGACAGACTCGCTCATGGCCTGTATTTCACAATCTGCCGGCCTTGTCTCCATTAATGATCTTGACCCCCTTTTCACCATTTCAGAAGTGAAAAGGGTTTAATGAAGCTGAACAAAGCTGCTTGTGTGTGTCTATGTGTGTGTCTGTGACTGTGTGAGACAGAGAAAAAGAAAGCCTGTGTGGCTGTGTGTTACAGCTTGATGAGGTCTTGGTCTGTGATTCCTTGGGGAGGTGGTCCAATCTAGGCTTTATTAGGCCTTATTGAGCTGTGTGCAAGCAGGTGTGTGTGTCTGTGTTTCCTCTATCAAGAACATTTGGCAGAGCTTTATGAGTACCTTTGTGTGTGTGCGTGCGTGCGTGTGTGTATGTGTGTGTGACACCAAAAGACACCGAGTTGGTTGCAGTTTAATGGGGTGTGCATGGACCCGATTTCAAGCCTGTAATTTTCTTCTTAGAGGTGATTTTTTTTTGGTTTGATTGCATCATTTGTGTACACAGGCACAGCTATGCTTCTCAACCAGCTATGCTTGGGTCTAAGCATGTGTCATCCTGTGAAAAAAGACACCGTTTGCTGTATGTAGAATACAGATCGGATTTATTGCTACATGACAAATAATCGAGTTGTGGCCTGCATTCTACCTTGAATATCTCACAATATTTTTTTCAAATACAGAGAAACATAGATACGGAATCTTTATTAGGTCCTTGAAAGCACAGACGCCATGCATATTTTTTTCATTAAAAAGAGGAAACAGACATTTTTTTAATCTAGTTAAACAGGTGAGTGATTATCCAGCAAACACAGTAAAAATTACCTGTATTCTAGGCGGGTTAACTATAACTGGTAGCTAGCCATTAGTACAATGTTCTAATGGTGTATGTCTGGGATTTGCAGCTAGTATAAATTCTCTTCAGGATACCTATACGTGTTTATGTTGTATTATATCTTTTTAAAAGATGACAGTTTCAACTGGGATATTGACAAAACTAAACGCACGCTGTGATTCACTAGCTTGTAGAATCATCTTTAGCAGTAATATCTTGAAGAAATCGTTTTCTGTTTAACATCATCAGATTCCCACGGTTGCTCATGTACAGCTCTCTTAAGGTCCAACCGCAGCATTTCAATCAGGTTGAGGTCTGGACTTGGACCTCAAGGTCGGAGCCATTTTTAGCATTTTATTTTAGATTTGCTGCAGTGTTTGGGATCATTGTTCTGATGAATGATTAAATTTGGGACGAGATTTAGCTGCCAGACAAATGGCCTCGTATTTGAATCAAGAATATTTTGGTGTACAGAGGAGTTCATGGTCAACTCATGGTGCCCAGGTCCTGTAGTTACAGAACAACACCAAAGCATTATTTCTCAATCACCGTTCTTGACAGTTGGTGTGATGTTTTGATGCACCTAAATGCTCCAGACCAGCAAACTGCCAAAACTACTGCTCTTACAGAGGTGGCCGCTGCTGCTAAGCCTCTTAATTCCTATGGACACAGTAAATGTGTGCTTAGTTTTATTTGCAGGACTCCAACAAAATAAAAAAGACAAAAATCACCAGTTTGTACTGGGGTATGTTTTGTCTTTGTTTTGTTTTCATAAATGGCGCATATGGTAAAAAATCGAAGGATACATATGTGTATCTATAACGTACACCTGTTCTGATAAATGCTTGACAAGCACAGCGTGGCCAAGAGCGGCACACAATTATGTAAATGAAAGAAATATTTATACTATTGGCAAGAATTACAGTATAACCATTGTATTTAATGACGATCGTTCCCAGTACTCACGGTTGGCAGAGTTTGATGAGATCCTGGTCGGTGGTCCCAGGTGGCAGGCCTCGAATGTACAGGTTGGTCTTACTCAGCTGCTCCGCCCCTCCCTGGCTGCAGCTGTTGGTGCTGGGGCTGGGAGGAGCCATGGGATGAGGGGGTGGAGCATAGGGCTGCTGGAAAGAGAAGGTAAAGAGAAAGCAAGTCAATACAAGGTTTCATTTTAAGACAGCAGGCAGAGTCAAAGCATTTAAAGATTCTCAGAGCATGATTATGAACAAGAATATGGCAGCAAACGCGTATTTGCTTAAAGGAATGGGGAAGTGATGGCAGCCTTAGTGGGGAATGTCTCTGTCAAAGCTTCTCTGGTTCTCATTTTAGCAGCTGGTATGGATTCGTATTCATGTTACTGTGTGTGAGTCCCTCTCTTTGAAACTTCTGGCCTCCCCAAAATTTATAAAGAAACTAAGAGAGTGACCTCCTGCATGTCATTATTAAAGAGAGATGGCAAAATGCATTTCAAGGTGTTCAGCTGTTGCCAGTAAAAACCAATGAATATAAACAACCACACAGCAAAGTTTCTCTTTTTTCAGCAGGGGATTGTTTTTTTTTTAAAATGCGTGTGTGATCATTGGTTTTGACACATCATCCAGCCGTAATCCTACTGTTCTGATGTTTACAGCAGCTTTAAAAGACAATGAGAAGTGAGGTGTGAAAACATTTCTTAGACAGGAGCAGAAAATGTGAGAGAGAGAGTTCAAAATGTTTCATTTGAAGAAACAGCAGGCACTGCCAGCACAATGTCCCCGCAATCGCGAGACGAGACATTTTGGGGCAGCTGTGAAGCGGCGAGGAGAAGCGAGCAGGGTCACTACGAGATGAAAACCCAGGAGAACGCAAGTTTCAAGAAAGCAACCTTAGCCTCAAATAATAATACTGCGAGGAAAACATCTTCACGTAGAGAAATAAAAAGGTCTACACAATGACAGGAAAAGTGCTTCGCTTCTTTCAAACTTTTGTCACCTTCCTGCTTAATAAAGCAATAGATTATATCTGGTTTTGTAACTTTCTGGGCTTTTTGCGCATATGCAACTGGAGTCGAGGGGACAAACATTTCTTCATTTTGCATCTTAAATAAACATTTCACCAAGGTGACTCTCTGATATTAGAGTTCACGAGGCTCCTAGCAGCTTATGAACAGTTTTAAATGATGGCAACTTCCTGCTTTCTACTAATACCCTCAAAACCAATTTCATTACACTGCGAAACAATTTACACCTCAGAGGGTGTGAGATCCTGATGCAATAATCCAGTACAGCCTATTTTATAAGCATCTCAATATGAATGAAATTTTCAGTTTAATCTCCATCTCACAAAATGTATTCAAAATGTATTAGAATTATGATGCCCCAACCCCTCCATTTGTTTTTTTCTCCTTGCCTTTCCCATCTCCTGCTTTCCTTATGTGCTTGTTGTGCTGTTAGCATAGATTTATGGTATAGGAGTCAGGGCCCCCCGCTCACAGCCCATTTATATCTCTATTGCAGGGACACTGCACATAGTGACAGAGAGAGAGCCGGGGCCCTGCGGGCATGAACAGAGACACAGAGACAAAAAGCGAGGGAGAAACACTAAAAGAGAGCGAGGAAGGAAGTGAGACGGAAGAAGAGCGAAAGAAACCACACTGCAATAAAGTGAGTGAGTGATGAATGAAAGGGAGGAGAGAAAAATGGTCAGGGAAAGAGGGGGACATGACTAAATACCACCACCAGCTCCAGTTAACCACGTTAACCCTTACCTTCCCTAGAGAGAAGCTCAAGCCCTCATACCATGCTGTAAAACCCCCCCACATATCCATGCACATACACCTACACGCACACAGACACACACACACGCCATTAGCCCTCCAATCTGCCCCACACGTTAGCAGCGACTGGCGGAGCATGGCTGATTTGATGTGCTATTTTAAGCGTGTGTGCCATGCCAGCGTGTCGCCTCCCACTCCTCAGACAAAGAGCCGGGGTCCCTGGAGCGTGAAGAGGGAGCCACGTCCATCAATAGACGGCCAATTACCACGCTGAGCTTAGTGGAACTGATGGGCAGCCACTCACTGTGCTGGACTCACCCACACTGTACACATGTCGGCCGTTGTGCATACGCTCACACTCACAGACACACCTATGCGCCACATGATAACACAGAAACAACCTTTTTCAGAACAGTCATCCACAGCGCGTTAATATTAAAGCTTTAATATTAAAGCTTGAATATTAAAGTGAAAACAACTACTGTTTTAGGTCTACGAATGATGACCATCAGAATGACTTTGTACATTTAGGGAGTCGACGTCCAAGTTGAAAGAAGTTTGAAATTTAAATCCAACTTTCAAGCACACAGGTCCGATCACCACAGACACAAATTTCCCTAAACTTCCCCCATCCCGCCCCCCACCTTGCCCATCTGGTAGCCTTGGTTGCATGGGCTTGAATGAAAAAAGCCAAACTAGTCTCCAGTCATTCAAGTTTCCACGCTGTGGCAGTATAGAAGAATCTTAATCTCTCGAGTGCCCTGTGGGACTTGTTTTTTCTCACTCAAATGCACAGCTGCAGTCCAAGCCTTGACTTTGAGGCTTTCACCTTAGGTCCCCCCCGTCCACTCGTTAGATTTTTCTCTTAGTCCGCTGCAGTTTAAAATACACACATGGTAATTACCACACTGTGTGACTCCAACAAATTCGCAGCACAAACGAGAGACACTAGACAGAACCTCTTTCAGCGTTCAGTTTTAATTAATAGCCCCTCTCTCGCTTTCTCAGGCTTTCTCTCCCCCCACTTCTTTGTTAGCCCCCATGGTGACACACACAGCCCTGACTGTCCTTCTCGGGCTCCAGGCTTGGCTTCCATGCTTACTCTTTGGAATTCATGTGTCCCGCCCTATCGATTTGCTTTCATTTTTCTTTTTAAGGTCAGAAGCTGAAATCTTACACAGTGAGGCATGGAGGGTCAAAACCAGTCTAATACTTACAGGGATGGGTTAAAAGGCAGCATGCAAAGGTATCCACTAGGAATCCCCTGGGATGAAGAACGCAGTCTGTGCTAAAGGCCTCAAAGGAATGGTTGACTATGCGGTTGGGGGTGGGTCAGGGTGAATTTAATGGCACATTTTTAAAAATACTACTTTTATTTTATATCTGGAAGAATGTGGTACAAGTTTAGATATTTTGGGTAAAAACGAAATGGAAAAAGCTCCGCGAGAGCTCCTCAAATCTAATCATTACTCAAGTAACTCCATCATTCTTCTATGAAGACGATCCTAATATCAGCTTGCTGTGCTGTGTAGGAGCCATATATGTAATTTAAGTAAGATTTCTGTTTAATCTTGGGGCAGTATGTGAACTTTTAAATGCAATGGATCCAAGACAATCCTGGACACAACTGGTTTTCTCTGCAGCACAGACACCCACACACACACAGAGCACCAAATGTTTCAAACTCTTTGTTTTATATCCATTTCCCTCTTTGCTTCTGCTGGTCGCTGCACTAGAGGTTAATATCCAGGCTTGTTTTTCTTGCCGGACAGTTTCATGACTCCTGTTTACCCTTGGTCTGTCAGCCTGCCAGATCAGGCTTCTCAAATATATTAAATACTAGCCTCATGTGTCAGAATGATGAGGACTGAGTATAGCACTTGGCAAAGAGTAATTTACCAAAAAGGGGAGGGAACAGAAGACTCACGGGAATAAAAAAAAGGATGGGAAAAATAAAAGGATGGGAAAAATAAAAAATAAAGCAAGGTAGAAAGAATTAGAGTGAAATAGAAGGGTGTGAGAAAACCGCTGGTTATGACACTTCAAAAACCTCCAGGTGGTAAATGAGAAAAACCTCCGTTCTGCCTCCTCCCTACCCAGGTGTGACATGCCGCTACAGAGGCTTACTTGGGATTTCAATTTGCTGCACTGTATTTTAGACAGGCAAAATGGTTTACACAGGCCCAATTTACCGAGCCAGTCGTGAAGGGGGGCTCACAGCCTCTGTGACACGCCAGGGAATGTTTATGAGTGTATTAAGTGAGGATGATAAATCTAGCCTACGTTACATAGGCTGAAGGCGCATGGCGTTGTGATGTATATTTACACACCCACACAAGGACAATGCATTTTTTCCCCTAAACCACAGCTATATGCTTTTTTTTAAAACCACTGCTAGACTTATAAAAGGCTTAAACCTGCTTTGGTCACTGCGTCACATGCATGTTTGTGTAGTGTTTAACAAACACCGTGAGAGACGGTGAAAACCAGTGAGCTTACACAATGCTTAAATTCTGACTTCTTAAAATATTTTATAAAACTTTACCACTTTGTGAATTTACCAACCCATAAGGGAACACTTAATCTTTCACTTAATTTCTAAAATAAAAAAATGAAGATAAATGGTTTTCAGTGGAGGGAATTAAGACAATAACTTTATAAAGTACAAGGTTAAATTAAACATGCACTTCAGATTTAAAGAATAAGGATTAAAACAGAACATTTACTTTTTTTTTAATTGTGATGTAAAGTCTATGACAAGCTACCTTTTTAGATAGCACCTGGATTGCTGGCTGTCCCGATTTTAGAGGTGATTACGTGTTCAGATAAAGTGGCTTCTTACTTCTATCAAAAAAGTGTGAAAACCTTCTTTGTGACTACACATAGAGAACAGAGCAGAGGGCAGCCACAGCTGTAATTGGAATAAAAGCAGGCTTATGCCATCCCTGTCTTTCTCCCTTCCTCCCTGCACTCCGCAGGGCAGGGCTGTGACTGGAGGAGAGGAGGCTGCACACTAGCGTGGTAATTGGCCTTGATTTATAGGAGGCCAGAGCAGCCAGCGAGAGCTAGCTCAACACTGGCACTAGGCCAGACAAGGCCACGCTGTCAAAATCAGTAAACCAGCCTAACCCGGCCCAAAGCCCCCCATGGCCAAGACACCACTACTGGGAATCAGTCATCACCATCCAAAGGGTGCGCACATGCGTATGTTCTTGTGTTATTGTCTATTTGATATTCTTTGGGTTTCTGTATTTGCTTGTGTTCAAAAAGTCACTCGAGTAACACACACACACACACACACACACACACACAGAGAAACTGAAAAGAGAGAGAGAGAAAAAAAGCTGCCACAAAAAATGACAAGCAGTCTCCTTAAATTGAAGAAAAAAGCCTCTCGGCTCATTTTTCATTAATTCATGCTGGCAAAGTCTCTGCAAAGACTCTTAAAGACAAGCATAGTCCCAGAGGCATCCCTTCCAAACTGCCAGAACTAACAGCTAGCTCGGCGGTCGGCTGCATTCACAGCAGCCTCTAAGCACGGGAGGAACACAAATCCCCCATCCATCCTGGATAGCTGCTTCCAAACCTTTAGCCCTTAAACATGTGTTTTGAGAACTGCAGCTGCATCTCAATGCTGAAAGAAGAGGAGGTGGGGTTGGGGGGCACGCACGACACACACTGTAAGATTGACGGGAAAAAAGCTATTGCCTGTCCTCTCGTTTCTGTGCTTCGCGCTCTCTCTCTTTGTCTGTGCCTGTCTAGGTAAACCCATAGCCAGAGGAGTGAATAGCAAATCATTCCCGAATCACCTGGGAATGCAATGCTGCTGATTCTATAGCAAAATCTATCCTATAAGGGAAGACTGAGAGCGCTCTGTATGCAGGGGCATGGAGAGAGCAAGTGGGGAAAGAGAGCTGATGAGAGTAAGAAGAAGTGGAGGAGAGATATAGTTACAGGTACAAATGAGTTGGAGCCAAAGGCTGAGAGAAGTGTAAAGCCAGAGGGCAAGGAAAAAGGGGAAGGAAGTATATGTAAAGAACAAATTAGAAAAAGATAGATTAAAGTAGAGGGGTAATTCTGAATGTCTGATTCTCTCTAGGCGCTACTAAACTGTGTGCCTCATTCTCAGGAAGAAAAAAAAAGAAGAGGGAGTGAGAGAAAAGACTTGGATGCTGGTAAGCCGACACTGCTGTGGACAAGGATGCAGTGGGCTAATTTTAAATATGCTGATAGGCCCATCTACAGCATCCTTCAAGCAGAAGATGGGCCTTGTTCTCTCTTCCCGTTTCTATCCTTTTATCTCTCTCACCTTCTTTTTCCTTCCCTGCTCTCCTTTTGTTTCTTTGACTCTGTTTTCTCGCTCTGACTTTGGGCCAGATAAGCGAGCGGCGTTGCGTTGTGTCAGGAAGCATGTATCTAGATACACAGCCCCGGGGTTAAAATACAGGCCCGTATCTTCCACAAGGGTGAGAGATAGGATGCATGTATGTTATCTGACAGAGGGGACAAAAGCGACAGAGGTAAACAAGGGATGCTTTATGCATCGCTGTTTTAAAACCCTGACTCATCTGTTTAGCTGCAAGTGGAATAAAAAGAAAAATACTGGGAGGTATACTGTAGGCCAAAAAGGAATATATACTACATACTAAAAGATGCGAGTCAGAGTGTTTAATATTAAGGCTGGATTGTAAACAAAACCGCGGCTGTCGTTACAGATTGTAAAGCCGGCACTCAGAGATAGATCACGGCTGGAATTGGAATTGCTGCGAGACTTAAAAGAACATTTCTTTAAGCTTGAATGTCATTAGCTTATTGAATGGCCATTATCAGGTGTTATCAGTCCAATACATATCACCAGAAGGTGGCCTCCTCCACCCACGAGGAGGTCGTTATCGGCTCAGTCACTGTGGGGTTCCCCACAGATAAAGCAGACGTCATAAGCTATGTTTGCAAACTTGTTTAACATTTTACTTTTTTTTGAACACCTCCACTAGATGTCTGCTTAATCTGTGCCGCTCTGTGTTTATCACTGATTAAAGAGAATGATAACGACCCACTGAGCTTGCTAACGAAGGCACCTATTGCAATATGTATGGGAGTGATAACGGGACAGATAACGGGCATTCAATGGGCTGATAACTTCGAAATCAGGTGTTTACACTTTTTTTTTTTTGATTGATTGATTGATTGGTAATTTATTTCAACATGTGAACAATATACAAGTACATTTAGAAAAGAAATGAGAGAAAAAAAAAATATACTATACAAATTACATACAAAAAAACATTCTGATTAATTTACATGTTGAAAGGGAGTGGGAAGAAGTATACACTTATTTAATCCCACCCCTGTCCCATAAATTATCAGTGAATATTTAGTCAGCTTCCTTACTGATATAATTTGTAATAAAAATAGTGAACAGATTTCTGATATACTATATACTATAATATCACATCATGAATTTTTTGTTTGTTTGTTTTTAAATAGAGACATTCACTTAATTTAAATATTTTCCTTTTCTTTATAGATCGAGAAGATCATATTTTTATAACTCTTTTTGAACAGTTTTATGTTTGGACATTGCTTTAATTCCATATTCAGTTTGTTCCATAGTTTCACTCCTTGAACAGAAACACAAAAGCCTTTTCTTGTAGTACGTACCTTCATTGTTTTGAAGTTACAAAAACCCCTTAAATTATAACTTCCTTCTTTCAAAAAAAACATACTCTGAATATTACCTGGCAGTTCTTTATTTTTTGCTTTGAATAGAATTTGTGCTGTTTGGAATTTCACTATATCGTCAATTTTCAATATTTCAGACTGCAAAAATAGTGAGTTTGTATGTTCCCTATAACCTGCATTGTGGATGATTCGAATTGCTTTCTTTTGAAGAGTAAAAAGTGAATGTAATGTGGTTTTATAGTTATTGCCCCAGACCTCTGCACAATAGCTTAAGTATGGTGAAACCAGTGAACAGTAGAGAATATGAAGTGATGTTCTGTCGAATACCTGTTTTGCCTTGTTTAGTACTGCAATGCTTCGTGATACTTTGGAATGAATATATCTTACGTGAGCTCTCCAGTTAAGTTTTTCATCTATTATTACCCCCAGAAATTTATTTTCACTGACTTTTTAAGAGAGTAGGGGACTACAAATAAATATGGGAAAGATGAAGCAATTCAGGTGAAAGAAAATTTGACTCTTGCTGATGGTTGAACATCACACAAGTAATCTGCCTGTTAAGCTTTATCAGAATTTGCAATACATGTACTATATTCATGGCAAAGATGGCAACAGCAGCGCACATAATATGAAAAATACACCTAAAACAAAGCAGCATTATGTCTGCACCTCTGACACTTCAAAAAGTTTTCCAAAAATATTTTTAATACATAAAACAGCCAAGGTGATGTATTTAAAATACAAAAAATGTCTTTTTCCCTTTCTCTCGGATTGAAATTTTAATGCTGTGTCATGCATTGAACACATTTTTAATGCTCTGATTTCAACCTCCCAGTCAAAACAGCCTCATCTGTTCAAACTATTTACATATCCGCTTCCTGCGAGTTACACAAGGCTTCCAACCATCTCAGTGAGGTCCTCCATCACCTTAGATTGTTGTTTAGTTTGAGGCAAACACGCTTTTCCACATAAAAGATACAATGCACATCACTTTCAGAGAGCAGGTTGGTCACAAAGCCCACACAAAAATCTACACAAGGACAGCTTAAGCTTCTATGTTTATACCACTCCTCCGGCAACCATAAACTTGGTCCTCTGTGGACATTAACAGTCAGCTGGTGTTTAGGTGACATAACTGGGGCTAAAGTGTGTTTGTGGAGCGTGATTATGATGGTTTGGCTGCAAGTGCTGTGACCGCCGCAGAGGGATCCGTAAAAGAAAGCAGAAAACGAGCCGTGGGCAGAGCCAAAGTGAAACTCAATGGACATAAATATTTGGGCTGATTTGTCATCATTATGGCCAGCTGGGTCTGTTTGCAAGCTAGCCAGTGTGGGAGTGGAGACTACAGGATGGTTGGAGACAGGGAGTAGGTAGACACAGGCATCCATAACCATGAGGAGGACAAAATGAGAATGCTCTAAGCCCAAAATGACATCTTCAAATGATGTCAGACTTAAAGGAAAACGTTTGGCACCTCTGTTATAACAGTTACTTGAGGGTGTATTTCATTTGTTATTATGATGAAAAACGAGAACCAGTAAAGAGTCATGTTCCATGACTTTACCGTGTGTTTTCCAACAATGAGCAAAATTTATGTGTCTGAATATTGTGCTGTTTTTTGACCCAGAGGACCCTAATTTTAAAGCTCAATTCCTTTGTACAAAAAGTTATATCAGATGAAAATAAATAACTGAATAAAAAATGAGCAGCCACAATGTCTGAGGATCCACCCACCCACCCCCAAGTGCACTCTCCATCTCTAATTAGGCACATTCTTCAGGAGTCAGCTGTGTTTTTCACAGGAAGTATAAGCACAAACAAGATTGTGGAATGTGCAGAGAGGGAAGAGGGAGCATCGCTGCTGTTTTTTTTTTTTTACTGACACAAATGTCTAGCAATTGAGTCCAGCCCTAAAATGTCCTCAAAGTTTGCGTAAAGGATCCACAAAATCTTTTCGCTTTCCCTCAAAAATACCTCCTAAGCCTGTATGTTTCAGTGGTTCAGATTCCAGCAATCGAAAGACTATTTTGTTGACGGACTGCCATTTATTAATGAATTACCGTAATAAATGACTCCAGATAGATGAGTATCTACTTCTATCTATAGCTGAGCAGTTGGTGAGAGTTATCGTCACGGCAGGGAGAATGCCAGAGAGAAAGAGCAGATCGATAGAGAAGACGCTCGACTATTTGTCATGCTATTCTCCAGACAAAATGTAGGTCTCCGTATGCAAAAGGTTAACTGCGTTCACATTCATAAATAAGGCCATGCTCGGTGCACAAGAGGAAACGAGTAACAAAGGTTCCCAGCAGCTTAACCAATGAGTTACTGCCTGAGACTGACCTCAGCTCAGTGTGTGTGTTTGACTATGGGCCCACAGCCATATGTTTCAGTTGCTATGTAATGTTTGCATAACTGAGCGATGTTAACATTGCTTTTAGAAACAGGAGACAATGTTTTGCAAAAAAGACATGTAAAAGCACATACTGCAGTCCTAGCAGCATATGTAACCTGGCAGTTATATAATTAAATACGTAATAAGAAAATATGAAGATATCAGAGCACAGTTTGCCTAATTTGAAGAATAATGTGCTAGATTCCTGAGATTTCCAAGGTTTCCTTCTGCAGAAATAAGCCAATAAGGACACACAAAGTGAGGAAGCACTGTGCCCACTGATTACATATATGAAAACAATCATGCAAAGACAAAAAAAAAAGATAAGAACTACACAAGTTGGTATAGAGACGGGGGAGAGAATGCATATCCTCATCCTTTTGAATATTCAGTTTCTTTCACATGCAAAGTGTTTGCACCAGGTCTGGAATGTCACTTTTGGCCCCCAAGGAATATACTCACTGAAGCGTTTCTGAAAATTGCCAGACTAAATACTGGCACTAAATACCAGCCGCTGTTGTGGCAGGAAGGCTTGAGACAGCCATAACAAATCAGCTACAGCAGGGAATGGTGAATGGTTGGTTTGTGGTAGTTTATAGGGTTATTTTATGACATAAATCTGAAAAACAAAACCAGGGATTTCGCACAGGGATCCTACCCAGCCAGACTGTTTTACTTCTTTCTCCAAGCCAGGAAAATCAGGTGTCTAAAAAGCAGCGGGAGGAAAGTGGTGATGCTGATGTATTAACACTTTTAAATAGACAAAACAGATTTGTAATAAACGTTGGGACCATATTCTCTTTGATTATTGTGCAAATATACTGACATTATTTAAATGTGGCACAAAGTAACTCAAGCATCCAGTTGTTTGTCGATATAACAACCGAAAGAAGCATTAGTGGAAGCTAAAATGGCTTTGAAATGGTGCCACTTTCTAATTGTGAGGCAAGCTATAAATGAGTTTTTTATGGACGTGAACTTCTGGATGAGTTTGAGAAAAGGTCACGCCACAGCAGGCAATCAAACCAACAAGAATTTTAAGAAAAAAACAAACAAAAACAGAGCACAAAAAACCCAATCAATGCATTGTTGCAAGCCTGAAAATCAACAAGGAAACAGTAGAACAGTTTACAGTGAAAATCTGAACGACGCTTTCTATGAAGGTCAAATCCTCAATAAATCATAAGCACATTCGTAACACATAACTAATTTATACATTTTTATGTAGCACATAAATGTCAATGGATGATAAGTTATTACGGACATGAATAGAATCGCTTGTCAAACCTGATAAACTCTTTAAAAAGCTGCCCCAAACTGAGATACAAATACCCTTTTTTTCTTCCCTCCTTGCAAGCTACTGTGCATGTGCAGGCGTTCACATGTTATTGTTCGATACAGTGCGCTGACACAATCAACATCTCCAGCTCATCCAATCAGAGCACTGAACAAATGCCATGCTATTTCACATTATACAGCCAAGAAAAAAAAAAAGATCACTGATGGCATGTTTTCCAGTAATCAGTTACTTATTCGGGATTTATTTTCGTTCTTTTCGTGTTTCTGGTATATAAGACTTATTTAAAATAACAGTCCAGCATTTAGAGACCAAAATGAAGTTTAAGGCTTTCATGAACAAGTGAGGAAAGGTCGCAAATACATAGGTACCCAAAGAGGAACTACGTGGAGAGTGCTTACTAGAGTCCAGATTAGAGCATTAAAAATAATGAGCCATTATTCTATTTAACGTTCTATCGGCTGTTTAATGTTCCTCATCAACACACATATCAGTCACTGACAGACTTTCAGACAGTCAATTACATGAAATAAATCAATAAGAAAATTCCCAAGCAAATTGAGTTCAAATTTGTTGCAACATTAAGCAAGTTTATCCTTTGAAGCTGGTATTTGTTTAATGCACTGAATCATCATCTTTTTCTAAAGTAGTGCACTTTGTTAACACATTTCACTGCACCTTTTCAGTCCAAGACCTCTGCTTTGACATAGGATAAAAGATTCCTCAAAGCCTAAAGAGCTTGTTTTATCCGTACACCAAGCCTTAAACTGTCTACGCTGCTAAACTCCCATTCTGTGGATCATGTTCCCCCCTCCCGTTCCTTCTTTCTAACCTTCCATAACTGAATTCATCCCCACCTAGTCCTCGATCCATCCTCTCTTCACCTTCTACAATCCGTTCAGTCAGCTCTCATCTATCTCTAAATCCATCCCAATCCTCATCTGGCTGCTTGTCCTCCATTTCTCCTTCCAGCTCCCCTCTCTCCCTTTTTTCCTCCTTCCTCCCCACCCTTCTTCTCCTCCCCGTCTAAGAGCCATCAGGGAGTTTTTACATAGTGTTGAGCAGAGTTTAGTAGGCCAAAGAAGATGCCGTGCCAGATTCTGCACAGTGTGTTAAGCAACTATCCCCCTTGAAGGAATATTAGCATTACTCAACACAAAAAACCCCTGTATTCTCCCGCCTCCTCGGGCCTAAGCGCACATACTGCAAAGCTGCCATCAGCAGCAGACAGCGAAGCTATGCCGGGGATTGTTTTACTTCGGGTCAATGTGAGAACAATGCTGCATTGTAAAATCCGTGGAATCACCGCTTGCATTTCTGCCTCACTGCATCTGGGGACGTCATACAGAGAAAAATGTATGAAGAGAAGTGAGGTATTCATATCAAAAAGGAGCCTCAAATGTAACCTCCCCTCCAGCTTTTATTTTCAAAAATGCGTACTTTCAGTGTTTCTGTTAGTTTGCTATAATCATAACTGTATGAGTTAGGGACCTTTCAGAAGCACCTTTTTGAGTGATTTAAAGGGAAAGAAGCAGTATGCTCTGGGCAAACCATCCTGGGCTGTCGATCCCATGACTTACTGGAAACCACATGATCTGTGCTTCCCAGCTCGCACAAGCAGAGTTCAATCAGTGTGGGCGTGAGGCTTTATCCAAAAATGTCACAACTGCATGATAAATAAAGTGAGCGGAGTCAGGCAGCCCGCTAGAACTGAGAGATATAAGAAATAAGATGGTAGAGTGGGAGGAAGGGAGACAGGAAGCAGAAAAAAGAAGAAGGCAAAAAAAGAGAGAGACAGAGGAAGATGAATAGGGATGCAGACGTCTGCCAAAGGAGAAGAGGTGCACCGTCTGAGTAGTCCGAACCTTGGTAGTGTGATTTATTCATGAGATAAGTCACCATGGCTGTGGAACAGGTGAGTGTAATGGTGTAATGTTTCCCCCTTGCCTGACTGCATGCCTCGGTGAGTCTGGCCTGCTGTGTTCTTGCCAGCCTGCTGGAAGAGTTTAATGCATGCAACACTTGGACACGCTAAGGGATCACAGCCAGTATAGATAAACACAGGCCATCTGGGTTAAAACAAACTCAACAGCGATGCTATCATGCCTTCTGTATCTTCAAAGGTAACTGAAGTTATTATGTTTTCCACTTTACGGTAGGTCGACAAAGAAAAGCGTCACAGCGCATTCATATATTTTCAGTGTCTTGCTTTAGTGAGGATCTATAAGCAAAGAAAGAATCTTTCTCACAGCTGCACATTTTGGTCTTTTTTGCCACTCTGCATCTATCTACTGCTGTATCTATTCATAAGGCTTCTCGAGAGTCTAATTTAGCACCACATTGCGAGCTGAATGGCCATAAATTTGAGGAAAACACGTGCAATTGTCCCATATCAGCAATCCTGTTGCATACCACTTTATAAATAAATGCCGGGGATTATGGTTCTTCCCTCTAACAATTGCTCCGGCATTGTTAAAGATTCCTCAAAGACATGCTCACATTTAGAACAACCTTCTGATCACACATAAGAGTGATAGCAATAACACCATTTTCTCCTGCTTTTTCGAATTCAAGAGGCTATTTCTCTTCTTTTTATGATGTGAATGCTGATGCTGTCATGCTTTCTGTATCTTCAAAGGTAACTAAAGTTATTACATGTTTCCACTTTATGGCAGGCTAATGGCAACAAAAGCCTAAATAGCTACTGGTTATCAGGGATATCGCAATACTGTACTAATCTGTACCATTGCCAGTATTTTTGATTCAAAATCAAAAACCACAGTAAAAAATAAAAAAGGGCTTATCCCATGGAGTTAGACATAAATTCCTTTAATAGAATCAGTTGCTGCTTACCCTAATAAGGCACTTGTGGTAACCACCAGTAACTACAATAAACTAAATATCCCCTTTTTGGTTGTGAGATTGTTGGGTACTAGCAGCTCCTGTAAAATCAACTGCGAGGCCTGAGTCATGCAGCCTCATGCAGCCTCTCACTGCTAGAGAAATATATGCATTCCCAAGCTGGTTGGCAAGTGTTTGCTGGAGGTTGCTGACTGGCACTGGGCTCTGCACCAAAAAAACCTCCTTGTAATTACTTTGGTGACCAGCAAACACTCACTAACTAACCACTAAGTGGTAGTGAAACGTGACAAAGTCTCATCCAAACTGGATCTGGAGAACGTTTACCATGTATTAGTTTCAGCAGTAAGGCACATTTTGTAAATTGCAGCAACCTCCAGCAGCCACTAACCAACCGGTGTGGCCGACTGGTCTTTAGGCATCTATGAAAGTGGTGTAAGATTACTAATACAAGACTTAACGCTAGTTACATTCCATACATGATGTTTTTGGACGTTTTGAAGACATGATAGCAGTGGATTATTATTGTTGTGGTGCATGGCCTTCCATTTTGTGAGTGAATGTGTGGGGCCGGGCTCTGAGGGAAGAATGCTCGCTCCATTGTACCAATGAACAGGAAGCTCCTGAGCTCAGTCGCCCGCCAGCAGCAGACCACCTCTTGAGTACCCAAAACAACAGAGTCATTGTGGCATTGAACATGAAGGGGTCTGCATAGCTGTGGATGGACCACTACCATCACAGTAAGCCTCATGTTGTTGTTGTTGTTTTTTTAATTTATTCATTTCTTTTGATTATGAGACTCCTAGCAGACCAAGGAATTGAGGCTCACCACACAGCAAAAGGCCACAGTGCCAGTCCTTCATTTTTGTGCTGGAAATGCATAATTAATTAGTTACAGGCCGCTTCAGTTCCCACACGAGGCCCAACTTATCCTTGCCACAATCCCTTCAGACCCAGTGTATTTTAAGACTTGCCATCATGGTTATCAGTCTGTTGATCTGTTTAAGTTACCAAATTAGAACTTTGTTAAAGTGACTTGTTTCATCAGTTGTTGTAAATGTCTGAGCTGTATGTACAGGTTGTGGTAATTAAGACAGAAAGAAGAACAGACAAAGCCCCCCATAAAAAACAGACTGTCAAATATCAGTTTGATGCTGAGGCTGAACTAAGGGTTACAGCTCGATGGCAGCAGTAGAAAACAATAAAGATAATGACGCTGAGACATGATTCATGACAGCACTCAGAGGCTCCAACAGTCCACTTCAGTTTAAGTCTGGTCTGGGCTCCAAGACTCCAGACTTTGTGCACTGCTAGCTATCTTGAAGTTCTCTGATCTGTTTGGTGCTACACTAAAACACAAACAGAAATCTGGGGAAAAAGAAAGACAAAAGCTTACGAAAACACTGAAGCAGCTGTCTCTGACACTAACGGGTATAAATCTTGAGACTTCAGCACTTCTAAGTGAGTCTATTTTTGCTTCCCGCAGCTAAATTTAGAAAAAAAATGGAATTTGATTAGTGACAAAAACTTTTCTCGCTGGCAGAAAGCACAATCTTATTTGGCCTTCTGTCCTTATTGGAAACTGCAGCTGGTGCGGTATCTTTGAGATATTGTGGCTCTTTTTGTTCCCTGTTCAATTAATCCAGCAATGAAATCTGTCCAGGGTGTACCTCGACTTCTGCCCCTATGAACCACTGGATAGGCTCCAGATCTCCCGCATCCACCTCAGTCTGGATCGGATAAGGGGTTGGGATAATGGATGGATTACCCTGTTTAGTTGAAGTGTGTCTGCACTTCAAGAAAGTATGTTTATATTTTTAATCATATTTATAATCTAGTTTTGCACTAAACAAATAACTTCTTTAAGTATTAACACAGTATAGTACATGTTATGAAATACTGTTTGTTTAATGTTAACGCATCAATCCTACAGTAACGCTCTTTCCTAGACTTTTCTGCACTGACTGCAGTGCTATGTCCCTTTCAACATATATGAGTCGTACGACTATCTTCAGCTGTTACTCTACCACTGTACAGTCTTTTATTTGGACTTTATTAGTGGAACACACCTTTAAGCTAAGCTTTTTAAAAATTCACTGTGTACACTGCAGCTCCCGGGCTCCCAGAGTCCCTCGGGCTCCTAAGAAAAGAGGAATCAGTGTTTGGCCAACTAAGACTTCAGCAAGAAGATTAAGCTAAAGATCACGGTTTTGTAGCAAAAAGGTCTTCACTTTACAATATAAAGTGCCCTTAAGTGACTGTTGTTGTGATTTGGCACTATATAATTAAAACTGATTTGAATTGAACTGAATATTAATTGCCAGCCTTATAATGTTGATGCCATTTGCTTGCCTGGATGGTTACGAGCTCTCATATGAGCTTAATACTTTTGTAGTTAGCCACATTATATCCTTATATGTCAACAAGTTTAACTTCATTCCAAACTTGCAGCACTGCAGCACATGTATTTTGTTTATTTCCGATACATTATCTTTAGACTTCAACTAACTAACTAGCTTAATACTAACTTCTAAAGCAACCTTGTAAATGCTTTTATTTAATGGCTATTGGATGCTATTTTTATTGAAGTTAAGAGAGTCTGGAGTGCTTTTTCAGTGTTGCGTCTGTATTAATTTAGGATCCAGAAGTGGCTTATTTCATTAGACTTACTGGGCAGATTCTTATTCTTTTGCCAAATAACATCTCACATGCATATTTGCTAAGACTGTGGAAACTGATGTTTTTTTCTTCATGGGAGAAAATGTAAAAGAGACAAGGATAAAGGAGACAAACAGAAGGATGCAATTTCTGTGAATTTCTGAATTTAAGCCTGAGTTTGCCATTATACGTCATTGTGTGTTTGTGTGTGTGTGTTTCAGACAGGGAGGTGCACTGAGTAATGAAAAAAGGGGTGCTCTTGCACAAGCATTAAACTATTTCGGCCTGGTGGTTTTTCAAAAAACAACAGAAGAACTAAGAAGCAAACACTAAATCTAATGCCAGCTAAAGGGCACTTCAGCTATTTCGGTGACAAACAGGACCGTGGTTAATGTATATTACTAAACAGAGCCCAGTCATTTCTGAGTACAAGCGAGCAGGCAAGCAGGCAGTCAGGATCTCTATTTAAAGACATCTGAGAGCCCGGCATTTTCTTTTCGTCTTATTCCCTGCAGCAAAACAATAAATAACAAAATTACAAAACATTTAAAAGCCCCGCTGTGCCGCAATATCCACACATATCCTTCTCCTCGCTGCTCTAAATTATATTAATTCACTAAGGGGGTGCGGGGGATTCACATAAAGAAATCTGTCTTTTTCATTTATGACAGACTTATTTGACAACTCTGCTACATTAAACAGACCAATGGTTAAAAAAATAGAAAAAAGAAAAGGGGTAGAAGGAACGCAACCAATTATTCATGCATAATGATAGCTGTGTTATCCAGTAAAGCAGGGGTTCCCACACAAAGCAGTTTCCCTTCTCCATCTAATACATCTTAAGTACTGACAATCGCCAGGAGTCACATTTGACGGGCACCTAATTTCGCAGCGTCCTCCTCATTCCTCACATGCTATGGCCGATTGGCACCAGCTCAAAGACTTACACTATTTATGATAAGGTGTTGGTCCCGAGAACATTGACTCTCTGTTCCCACTGAAAAAGTAGGTACATTAGCAGGCTTTGGCTGACGCTATTGTGAGGACACGTTTCAGGCACTGGAGCTGGCTGGAGTCCTGAATAGAGAGTTAACAAGCAGGATTTCCCCCACCCCACCCCTCTCTCAGTATATGGCTGTGAAGACCTTCTATGTCGACATAAGCTCAAGGTTCACAGCACCTCATTGCCTTAGCTACTACCAGGCAATAAATTCTGCAGCAGGAATGAATTGGTTGACCTCAAGGGTAGCCGGTGTTGCAAGTTGCAATCTAATACCGTACATTATCCTATCTGTCTCTCTTCCTCGCCCCCATCCCCTCCCCTTCATACATTAAAGTCTGAGAATAAATACAGCATTTATCCAATTTGTAGATTGAAAATAATCAACTCAAAAAACCCCGAACATTGGCGCTCTGTAGTGTGGAGGTTATTTTTTCTTTAATTATAACAGAGCTGGTGGAGCACACAGCCAGCTTATGCTTTAATAAATACAGCTGTGGTGCTCAGGTGGCTTGGCCCCCCTCTAACGCCCTCCGTCACTACTCCGCATCGATGGGGTCCTCTTAATAATTCATGGGCTGTTAGAATCGGCATGCCCTAATTGGTGGCCAGGCTTAATACTCTCAGCACTGCTGGGACCAAAAACAAAAGAGATACAATTTCTGGGTTTTTTCCCCCCCTTTCCTCAGTAAAATTGAGAAAAACTAACATTTTTCTTTGGTTTTGAGTTAAAAGACCTCTCCCATGAAATTTAAGGAGGATCTTGAAGCACAGAACCTCATCCACGTGGGAGCACACAGTATGAGCACTCGAATCTAACTACCATGCTTCAGGAGTGAAGGATAGCAAGATATATTTACCCTTCAAACCAGACCCACTCTCCTCCTGCTCCTTCTTAGAGCAGCAAACGGTGTCGCTAGTTGTCGAGGTAAAAAGGGCACCTTAAAAGTGTATTCACAGTGACGATGATGCCACTGCATAATGCATTGACGTCTGTTCGGCAGTCAGCAATCACCGGCTGAGGCTTTAGGGAATATGTTTTGCATTGTATGCATTATGTAAATGCATTATACATTTATTTATTAGAACAAGATGCAGCGGTTTGCATCGCATCCTACATAAAAAGAAAGAAAAATAAGGAAAACAGGTGCCCTACATAGCACTGATGGGCAAAATTTAGCACTGATGCCTGCTGACATGACATCGCTGGGCTCATTTTAGAGTTAAGGCGGAAAGACTTAACAAAAGCAAACAATTAGATATCCTTAGAAAAACTTAAAAAAAAAACTTATATAAACAGAAAAATTATAAAATTATTGGATACAATGTACCTGTGTATCTGTGTGAGAAGTTAATAACATTTGATAGCTATCCTTTTAAAATAAAATCCAACGTGGTAATCGTTGCAAAATTACTGAACAAAACCTGTTCGGCAATTTAATTAAATACTGTTACTGTTGGAACAGTTTCTTAACCAATTTTCTAGAAAATGCGCTAGATAATAACACAGTACTATATTAATAATACCGATATTAAATCATATGTACAATGACAAAGTATTTTGTCAATAAATCATCAACGTGACAATGTGCGTATACACGTGTGACATTACCCCAGGGATGAATAAAAACACATCGCACATGCACACACCAACACACATGCGCAGACAGCTGTCTTTCATTTCACTTGCATCTGCACTAAATTTCCTCCGTGCTGCAACAAAGCATTTTTGTTCATCAAAACATTTCCATTTATCCATTTACCATTTCTTCTTATCTCTGCCTCAGTTCGCCTCTCATTATTTTTTGAATTCTCAAGTTGCCAGTCATTGTGGAATAAGCAACAGAGTTAACTATCTGCTCTGAGGAGAATTAGTCTGAAGACTCTCAGCAGGTTGCTGCTTGCTGATTGTGTCTCTCTTCCCTGAGATCCAAATGCGATTTCTCCAGCTTGCTTTTAATTGCATATATTGCTGCTAAAAGTGTTCCCTTGTCTCTGCTTTGAATTTCCTTCTTATCTTTATCTTTTCAGGTAAGCATTTCCTTTTTTCATCCATTATCACTTACCTCGGTAAACTTAAATAGTTGCATTTGTAAACTCGGTTCTCCTCGCTACACCAAACTGATCTAATTCAGATGTTTTCTTGTTTTTTCCCCAAAGCCCAGTTTTGAGAAGCTTTACTACATCAGCCTCGTTGCTCAGTTTTGGGCTAAAGAGGTTCTTTTGGGCACTAAAGTACTTGGTAAATTGTGGTAGCAAGATGATAATACGTGTATGCATTAAAGAAGCCAAAGTAAAAGAGAGACCTTCAGCTGATGCATTTCACCTTGAAAGCATGCTGACGAATCACTCTGAAGCCCCCTTTGGCTTCATCCTTCCCTGCTTCTACTGTATGCTTCCCTGCATCCACGTTTATTGAGTTACAAGACCGCAGTCTCACCCAGAGCAACATTTTAAATGGCACTAATGCATCGCAGCGTGAGCCAGTGTAGCTGTGTCATAGCCTGTATATTCCAGACAATTAGCACCAGCGAGAAAGGCAAAGGGCCCTAAATGGGGAGGAAACAAATAGGTGCGGAGAAGCACTCCTTTGGATGATTCATTAAACAACTCGGCTATCAGGCCCCATGTGATTTCAGTTTCTCTCAAAATGCTTTAATAATGTCACTTGTCTGTAGTCATCGATTTCTTCCTCCCCGGCTTATAATTGGAAGAAGAGTAAGTGTAATCTGAAGCTGTGAGATGAGGGCAGACATTTTTCAGATGATAAAATCATCCCTCTTCAATGACGCCGAATCTGAAATGATAATTTAAGTATAATGCAGGCTGATTGATTTAATTGTAATTCCGTATTTCAGTGTAGCACGTTCCGGCTGATTAACAGTGGCTTTATGTTTGAGGCTTCAATCACTTCATTAACCTTTAAATGTGATTTAATAAAATGCAACCTATTTGATATTACCTGCCTCCACATTAGAAAATTCTCTCTTTTCCAGAGACAGAGCCAAGCTGGTTTCCAATTTTCCTACCTCCATCCAGTCGAACAGCAAGGAGCAGGAAGGGTCTAATGCGATTAAACAAATGTGCTATGGCCACCTGTGAGCCAAAAACCCCACCTAACCCGGGTCATCATAGGTGAAAACAAACAACGTTTTATTAGACGAATGATAGACACTTTGGGGGAGGCCGGGGTACAAAGTTATTTAACCGGACCGCTAAAACATGCACCATATCCCTTTGAGGAGATTGGATTCCAACTGCAGGCTCAGGGCAGCATCGCTGGGGTCACACCACAATCTGCACGGGTCAGAGCCAAGGCAGCGCTACAAGCCGGTTTGACGTTCTCCATTAACTCACCCTCTCTAACCCACAACACAAACCTCAGCCGCTAAAGAGGAAAAAAAAAAATGAAGAAAAAGGCAAAGAGAGGAGAAAGGGAACAGAAAGGGAGCTACAAACAATAATACAGAATATCTTTGCAGAGTCATGCTTGATATGATGTGCGTAGAAGAGAAAGATAACATTAAAATGCACGGCTTTCCAAAGAGAAATGCCCACATTGTGAATAAAAATAACAACAAATAAGTGTATTGTGGATACTATTACTGTCCACAAAATAAAACTATCGTAGCATTAAAATTACAGGCTAAGGATGAGCGCAAACTACCGAATACTACTGAGGGTGGAATCTTCTTTTTAAACAGAATTCCAGCAAAATGAACATGCATGTTATGAAGTCAAAAATCTTTATAGCTGCTGCTGGATCCCGCTTCCTGCTTTAACATTTAGGCACAGTAGCTACATCTCCAGACTGCACTGTTTGGAAACATGATCGCAAAAGACTCCATTTGGCCCAGACTGTAACCAACTTGCACATACAAATGTGTACAGAATCAGCTAGCTGCCACAAGCCACAGCTTTATTTAAAACTTGACCCACCCTCATATGACTTGTAGAACGCAGGAACGACGCAGGAGACTTAGGCAAGTGGTTCTGGTATCGAACCGATCTGTTTCGTTACTTGTAGGAAACAGAAAAGCGAATGTTAAACACTGATGTGCTGTAAACGCCTCAACACCGTGGTATCGTCAGACATAAGCTCGTTAAAGCGTTTTAAATTCTGTCTTAGAATGACAGTGCTTGTACTGGGGCTTTGGTACAGATGTAGCAGCCTCATATCCCCCAGACTTCACTCTACGCTTCATTTCACCCCACTTTACCACAAGGTCTGTGTCAATGGGAAATTGGTTCACTATAAACAGTTACAATAAGCTCTAAAAAGAAAGTCCCCACTAACAGCTGCCCGCTTTACAATATATATCATGTCAGCATGTACATTTGCCTTCAAGTTATATATTCTTAATGATATCTAAAAACGTACAGCCTACAGTCACTGTATAATTACTCAAATTACTCTTTTTTTTTTACCTCCTCTAAAACCAGACCACTCTGTCTCGAGAGCTGGACCTCACAGAAACAACATATTTGGGAATGCTGCGATGTAGATTTGTGGTGCCTGCAACGGTGATCACCTCTGTCAGAGACATGGGGGCTGCTGATAGCCGCCAGCAAAAACAACAGACCGTGCCAGCGCAATTATGCGTGTCCATTTTAACATAATATGAGGAGAACATGAGATGCGTGGGAGCGAGAGGTGACTGTTGTGTCGTCAGGGTGTGAGATTTGTGTAAATGTGTGCTTGATTGTGTATACCAGAGAAAGAATGCATCTATATGTGCAGAGAGTCTGTGTGTGTATGCAAGACCTACTGAATCTGAGTGTCCATGTTGCATGCTTGTGTGACAAGAGAACAGGAGCAGGGATCTAAAGAACACATGTTCGGGGTTCTTTTAAGACCAGTGCTTTGACTTGATGGTGTTGTTTGGGTTTGGGTAGGTATTTCAAAGGGCTGCTGGGATAAAAGACAAGTGTCTGGAGCTTACAGTTGCTACACATTTTTCCATTTTATGACTCCAGCCTTTTATGGCATTAACTTTGACAGATCGCAAGGTATGCTGCTTTTTTACGCTATACAATGGACTACAGTACATGTAGATATATTTTTTGATTTGCATAAATAATCTGTAATGCGGTAGTAAAGTTATGCATTTAAAGAAAAGGAAGCAAGTGGCACTTTCCTCGTGGCATTCAAAATGCAAAAAAGGAAAAGTGACATTTGACCTGGATGAGCCAAATCATGACTATTTTACTCAGAAAACAAAATCCACAAACAGTGTTTTAAATGTTTTCACGAGGGAGCGAGTTTTTTTCCACTAATCAAAAAATGACATGCAATAGCTAACGTTACATCTTAGAAGAAGGAGGAGCCATTAATGTTTACATGTTCTGACACCGTCACTTACAGGAGACTCTAGTTCCTGGTAGGCAATTTCTTCTGCAGAGTATTATAGTTGGTGGGTGTAGATTGGTAGAAGGAAATGACAGAATAATTAACCTGGTATGTTTCTGATGACAGGAGAAACCGCGGCTCCATGGAAAACATGGCAACAGTGCCAACCACTGAGTAACTGCACTGTCCTTAGAAAACTGGCTCTTTTTACTGACAAGCTCCTAAGATGATGTCAATGTCGCATTTTATCATTTTCATAGTTTATGACTATAGTTATAGGCTATAATTTCACTGGGGTAAAATTACATTTCACTGAAGTATACAATGAAATCACAAACATAGCAACACAAACACAATACCCTATACCCAAAATGCAGATTAATCACCCAGGAAAACTAGGTCCAAGTACCACAACAACAAATGAATGAGAATTAAGAGCCAGCCTATAAACATTGATGGATGTCAACAAAAGATTTTTTTTGTGTCTCTCAAATAACATTTGAGTTGTCTAAAACGTCAAAGATTGCCTAAAGGCTTACTGCGCACCACTTCTAGTGAGGCAGCCATGTTAGTATTAACTTACATTTACTGATGGCCAAAACTATGGAAACATGACCTGAATTGTAATAAGCCACACTCTTCTTTTAAGTTTGCATGGCCATTTGTAAAAGCTTTATGATCCTTGAGAGCACATAAAAGACTTATTATAGTTACTAAGATGCATGAGCCCCAATAAGAAAACCACCTACCACTGCAGATGAGACAAGGTTTTATTGTGACGGCAGAGGAGGGCTGGCAGGCAGGATCAGTCAGTCAGGGTGACCTCATGTGTTTGGCACAGGGAATGCCTATCAGGTTTCCCTGTGTGCAGATTCCAGCTTGTTCGCTCCACACCATACCCAGACCCAACCCCCTGAGGCATGTGTGTGCATGAGTGTGTATTTGCATGGAGATAACTGCATGTTGTGTGTTAGGGTGAATGAGATCGAAAGGTAGAGAGATAAATTATAGGAGATAAATTATTCAGATCAACCATGGTTGAGAGAGAAAGAGACACTTCGGGAGGGTGAGCTGGGTGTCAGTCCCCGCCAGTGAACTCTATGAACTCAACAGGGCTCCCACCCTTCCTGTTGTACAGTTTCCCCCCCCGCCTTCTTCCTCAGTGGTAACGTAATGTTCTCTCATATTTTCTAACAGGCATGTTATATGTAAAGATTAATGCTGATCAACTGTTTTTAGCGATTTTCTAATATACATGAACCTTCTCTTTCATATCTTTTCAAAGACAGATGTATGTTAACATATTTCTTTATGAAAATTCTAAATTGAAGAAAAAAAAATACAGGCAGAGAAAACAATTAAGAGTAAACAAGCATAACCCTTCAAGCAGCAATCGCACAGGGCTAGAGTGGTCCCTCACAACCTCTGGTTGCTTTGAAAAAAATGTGCATTCCCTTCCAGTTTGCAAGTGGTTGGTGGAGAAAACCTCAGTAAAATCAGTGTTAAAGAAAGTGCTGCACCAAAAAACCTTGGCGTGGTTGCTTTCGTTTGCTGGCAGCTAGCCAACGCCATGCATAGTTTGCATGGAAGATGCAGATTTGTCTGCAAATACTCGCTAACCAAGCACCCAGCAGTAATGAAAGATGAAAAAATATGATACAAACCAAAAGCAGAGAACGTTCAATTTCAAAAGTTGCACCTTATTGTCAAAAAACCCCGCATTTTTAGTTTTACTTTAAAGGCAAACGGTTAGCTTTTGCATTCTGCATCACATTCTTCAGTTTCACCACTTAGCGAGTCAACAGCAGTGTTTCCAGACTATCTGGAATCCTTCTCTACAAATTACAGGCAACCACGACAATTTGCTAGAGACAGCAGTACAGCAATTCCACTTATTGCAAGCAACTTTCCACAATTTCCTTCAGCCACTTGCCAACCAGTCAGGAAATAGACATTTTTCCTTAGTGACCAGTGGTTTCCAGGCAGTCAATGACCAGTCTCTACGCATGCATGACTAGAGCTTTAGAGATTTCCCAGTAAATATCATCAACCTGGTATCGTACAAACTTGGAATCAAATCCAAATGTGTCCACTAAAAACCACAAATTAGGGTAACCTTGTAACCTCGAGTGACCTGTTAGAGAACGGTAACCACACAACAATCACTATAGTAACAACAGAGCACACGCTGCCAGCAAGCCTATTAATAAAGCCTCAACAGGCTAAGAGGCTTCCTATTTAACAAATCAGTGTGGCAACTACCATGCAATTGCACCAGCAGAGAAATGTACAACTCCAAACACACACAGACACACATATGGGTTAAAAATATGCAACACGCTAGTTAAAGCTGCTGTGGGAGCCAAGCATCCCCATAACCCATGAGTGGGGAACGGTGGCGTGGGGGCTGCCTGCTGTAGTGAGAGTTACAGCAGTTGAGCTGCTCTCTATAACTAAACAGATCAGCAGATCATCCCGCTCTCTACAGGAGGTCTAAATAACTGGGGCGCAGAGTTCCTAGACATTTCTGAGAGACACGAGCTCAACTGACTACACTGGATCGGTGGTGGGGAATGTTGGCTCACCATTGCCGAAGTGTTTATCCAACGTTCGCGGGAAGGTGGGGTAATGTCAGCTTAGTGATTAATTGCACGCCCAAAGTGCTGAGGACATAGAAACTGCTCTGAACGGCGCCGACTGCAGCTCCAACAAGGGTTTATTGCTTTATCGGCTGAATCCTAATGTGACCCTCTTTCTTCCCCTCCTCTGATGGTTCCAGTGGTGCTGGAGCATCCGAAAATACTCGGCAAGGTGCCACTGTGGTTAATTGCCCAATGTAGTGTAAGTTTTCATAGTTCTGGGGAAGTTTCTACTGCATTTTGCATTGATAAGTTTGAAAAAAGAGGCTTTAGGAAACACTACAAGTGCAGCATGTCTGCACAGGGCTTGATACAGATCTCTATGGGTTGATATAAAGCTCCCTATACAGCATGATTCCTCCCAATATGTTGGGGAAGCATAGCATATGGCAGTTACACAAGCATGCAGCTGTTGTTTTTGGGGGCTAGAAATAAATAATGGATATAAGTCTTCCACGGGGTACTCAAGACAGCTAATGAGAGAGAGAAGGCAGACAGGGAATTAGTAACTAACTGTTTTTCAAAGCCAGTGTTTTCTAACATTTTCATAAAAGCCCAAGGACAAAAAATACACAAAGATAAAAACATCAGTATTCATCAGCATTTAAAGTACACAAGCATTTGAATTTATTCCAAACTAGCACCAGTAATATATTAATATAGACACAAAGAAAGATTTGTCTTAAGTGCACATAAAAGCACTGATCCTGCATGCACTCTCTCGCTTTCACATACTCAGTCCTACTCCTTCTCTCAGAAATGTAGGTGACCTTAATAATTTAGGGGGAAAGGGGAGATAGAAGAGATAGCGTTTGCCTCTGTGAAGACTGTACAGGAGGAAACCAGTGTGCTGCATCAAACCTTCCAATAGGTTTGTCATTTTCAGGCATTCACCTGCTACAATATGAACCTTTACCCTCTATTGTGTGCAAAAGGGGGTGTCGGTAAGGTGACATGATTAACTGCTGAAAAGGCAAAGAACCGGCATCTTGTATGGAGACCACATATCATAATGACACTTTTTAATTCTGTTGCCAATGGCTGTTTATGTGCTACTAATTACTGGTGAAGAATAATAATCTCTCCTCCAATTGGACTCTATCATGCCAAGGGCTTTCTACCTTCCTCGTCTTTCCATTTATCCTGGTTTGCGACTCTGCTGGCTCAGCTTGCTCTCTGCATCAGAGTCCTTGCAATCTAATTCATGCCGCCTACCTGTCCCACTCAGTGTTTTTCCATACGCTGACTAATGTGCACATGTTGTGGCCTCAGAAGCGGCTGGAGAAGTGGAAGGGGCTGCCAAAGAAACCATTCAGGCAAAATCTAAGAGGGTGGCTCGAGTCATTTAACTCAAATAAAGCTGGGAGAAAGGCCTGTTTGCTCTTGGTAATCCCCCACTTGCTCGACAAGGCTTCGCAAGGTTCATCTGCTGCGCTAAATTGGTGCACGTATTCTTATTTGTATAGGAGCTCAAACTGGCAGCCATTCAAGCCCTCGTGCCTATTTGCTTATCCTCATTCATGGCAGAATTGGCTTTTTCCGGAGCCATTTTTCAAGCTATGCGTGACACGGTATTTTCATTGAGCTTGCCGCTACTAATGCAGCTGGGCAGAGTAAATGTTGCCGGCAGCCAGTATGTGTGTTTAGAAGAGGGGCAACCAGGGCCTCCTACTGTAATCACAGCTGAAAGGCTACACTACTATTTGCATGTCTGTAGCTGGGGTTTCCTCCAGTTTCCACATCTAAATATCTTGGTGAAGTCACCAGGTCATTGGTTTGTGCAGCCACAATGGAAATTAAATGCAAATTCCTTAAAATAGGATGTACACGGGCAGATAGTTTTGTTTACTTGCCAGGCGATGACCTCATTAGGGAGATGAAATACCACACTGAAAAAAAAAATATATATATATATTGGTGATAATTCCAGTTTTTGTCTCTAAAGGAACAAAAAGTAGAAAATAAATCTTTTGTTTTGTATCTTAATAGAATAAACCTTGTCTTTATTTACCAGCCACAAAGGAAAGCTGGCATTGTTTTCAATTTAAGATTATGTATGTCAAAATGGTAAAATGTGATCTTTCAGGAAGCAAGAACTACCACAAAGGACATTTTGAGTTACTTAGTAGGTGTCAGAAGAAGTCGTGTCATCTTACAGGCATGTAGGTGAGATTAAAATAAAGTTTAACAGACCGGACACAAGATAATCTCTACTTTGGTTATGACTTCATGATGATGAGGTGCTTTTAGTTTACCGAAGCATGTCTGGGTTTGATAGAGACCACAGACTGCAGCTCAGTAGTAACCTGAAACCACGAGCCTCTGGCTAAAGTATCTCTGGACTTTGGGATCAACATGAGTCTTTAGATCACATCACATGCACAAGGGCTTCAAGTGATTAACATATTAAATTCACAACACCACCACTCATGACAATTTTATTATGAACTCATTAAGAAAGGGGAGATCAGGGCCTCCTACTGTCTGAAGAGACAATGAAGAGACATTTAGGCCTGATTAGGTATGAACATAAAAAGCAGTCATGGGCCTCCTTCAGATGCCCTCAGTCAAGAATGTGAAAAAGCAGTTCTGCTGCACTAGGGGGCCATACAGAGATCCTCTGGTGCACTGCTCCTTAAGCGTGAGCAGGAACTACTCATTAACAATACGTGAGCAATTACTCTGACAGAGCCTGAGTCACACTCAGTGAATGCGACCATGCCAAGCAACCACCTCCTCAACTTCTCCAAACCTTCAAACTCCTTGACGTTACACCACCTACCCAACTGGCAGTCACGTGAACTTGCACGCCGACGGTACAGCAAAAGATACAGACAAAGGAAGCTTCAGCTACACTCGAGTAACACTGCCTGTCTCTCTCGTCTTTACTTCCTCCGCTTCATTTTTTTGCAGTACCAGGTTTTCATCCTTTACAAGCAGCTTGCTCTCCTTTGCCTGACCAATATTCACTTCCACCCCTTTGGTCTTAACAGCTTTCCATCTCACTTGGAGGCAAAGCAGATTCTATTTTCTCTTTTCTATGGATGCATTTTCACTTCGTCTTGAGGGTACAGACTGTAGTTGCTCACAGTTTGGTCAAACATGCTGTGAAACATCTCTAAAATAGATATATATGGAATAATCAGTTGTTCATAGAACACACGCTGCTAAGGCCGGGCTTCATATTGACTTTTTAAGAGTGGCCTGAGTACTGATAATGTTCATCGGAACATTTTAAGATATCTAGATATGTAACAAGGCAATATAGTTTATATCAGTAATCAATACATTAACAATCTGATGTTGCATTGGATAAATACTTTTTTCTATAAAGCCAGATCATAATGATCAATTGTGAATGTCATTGGAAGGTTGTATCCAAGAGTGGAAGGCCCCTTACACTATCTCTTAACTCTTTACCCCTTTAAAGCCTACTAGGAGTAACCCTTGAAGCTCTTTTCTGAACCAAGTGGTTTCTGTCATATTTCAGGCCTCCTTTTACAGCAAAATGACTGGGTTTGCATCAGAAGTTAGTGAGGGTGTTCTCCGCCTCTGCAACTGCCCTCAGAAAACCCCAGAAACTATTCTAGCAGTCATCAAATCACACCTTTAGTTATATATCCCGAGGTGTCAAGACTCATCATTATGGGTACGGGGAGGTCGTCAAATGTCGTCTTTACGGGGGAAAAGAGTTAACCAGCATCATAAACTGCAGTTTAAAGTTTGTGTTAAACTTTGTGCTGCAGCTCCGAGCAGCTCGCAGTTCACAAATCTTCTGCCACGAAACGATGCGTCGTAATCCTCATTTAGCCATTGCTGTGCCTTACGAAGAGAAACTACGGTGATATACAGCAGGCAACCCCTCGCAACAGTCAAACAGAAAGCTTTTAAAGCAAGAATATTCTGGATTCAAACCTGCTGGTCAGCTGGGGCCTTTCTGTGGTAAGCTTGCGTGTTCTTCCCGTGTATGGAGGGATGTTTTGCTGTTGTGTATTTCCAAACAGGAAGGGAAATCATGTCTTTGCATGTTATGCTGAGCATAGTTTGTTTTAATAAAAATGTTTGCGACATCTCACATGTGGCTCCAGCTTTCATCTGAACATGTAGTTCCCATTGTGAAATGTTGATTTATATACTGAGTATTTCCATTTAGCATAAAAAATACCAGTTCTATGTAGAACCGCTGTCAGGTTACTGTAGAAAACATCCAGACCAAAAAACTAAAAACAAACTAAACAGATTAGTTCTGGGTGGAATGTACTGATATGTTATGTTATGTTTGCAGTGATCACAGGACAATTATCATTACTTGTATTGTCATTTTTATTAAACCTCACTCATTCTTCTGTGTATATTAAAAGAGGTCTGCCATTCATGTCATCCTGCACAGATGGCAGGACACCAGGCTGAGCAGACAAAAGAAGCTTCCGGAAATAAAGTAAGAGGCACACAAAAGCGGGGAAGGATGGAAAAAAGAGTAATTATAAAGACAACATGAAAGAGAATTTAAAGATGAGGGGAGTCTTGGCAAATAAAAAAGGGAGCAAGAAAGAGTGATTTGAGAATAAGTGAGGGGATATATAAACAAAGATGAAAAGAGTAAAAAGCAAATGAGAAAAAAAAAGTGCCCCACCATGCTCAGATGCAAAACGAGCGACTGAAAACAGAGCATGAAAATGCCAGGCAAGGCCCTTGCCAGAAAAGCAAGAGAGTAAAACACTGGGCCAGACTAGACAGCTCCAGGCAGAAAGCATGCTACAGAAGGAATCACTAGTAAAGAAACAAGAGGGAGAAAAGCAGGTATATTTGTAAACCCCACTGGTGGGTTTGAGTGGCACATCATGTGTCTTGTTTCATACGGCTCTAAAACTAAGTGAATATCTTTTCTGCTCCTCTCCGTCTCACTTTTTGTTGGCTCTGCATGCCTCTGTCTCTGTAGAAAACACAGAAAGCCCACTCCAACAAAAATGTGTTTCATTTCAGTTCCTTATAAGGAAGAGCTCCGAATCCTAAGACAAATCATTTTGATGAACAGGAAAAACCTTTGTAAATGTAATCCTCGTTGCGTGTGCACACGTACCACTGACCACCTGTGGTTCGCATTTTGTTGATGCACTAATGATACCAGTAAGAGCTTATGTGTTTGTTTGCCTCTTTTCACAACAGCACCTTGGGAAGCAGAAAACCCAGGTTTTCACTGCACCACCTTCCTCCCCCCATGCCCCACATTTCACCACACGCAGGTAGGAGTATCTCCATCTTGCAGTACAGACTAGAGTCACCCGTTATCTCCAGATGGTCAGGGGAGGAGATTCCCCAGGGCAAGAAGTCCAATGCCAAGAACATCATTTTATATTTTAGCCTATTGTGAAGAAGCAATACATGACCTGGTTTTAGAACCTTTACTTTGAGCACTAGACCGTTTAAGCACTTTGTACTACAGACAATATCAGTCTGTAACTCCTGACTTCATAAGTGTCAAACTTATTAGCCGACTTGATTTGTATGCACATACCGATGCCGCTGCCAATTTGTGCTTGTAAACCATGCTATGCAGTAAATGCACTCGTGTAACATTGCTCCAACATTTCTAATCCCCTCGGTGCTCCAAAGCTAATACAGAACAGGTTCCACTTCCCATCTCTGGAGACTATAAACATGTTTCCTCTCCTCTTTATGTTCCTCCATTCCTTCCACTAACAAAATGTGGATCATTCTTCAGAGAGCACCCTGTTAAAGCAGCTCTAATGACACGCGGATGGCACCACGCAAAGAGCCAGAACTCAGCACCAGGCTCAGTGTGGTGTTCTGAATAAAAGGGTCGTGAGAAGCAGTAAAGCAAACACATTGTTAATGTAAGGGTGTGTAGTTAGGGCTTGGCTGTCATCTGACAAATGAGAAGTGCTCAGAGTACATCCACTGTAGTGTTTCTGAGTGTGTGTATGCAGACAAAGGACGGAGAGACAGAGAGAGAGAAAACAGCATTTTCTGCTTCATTAATTGACACAGCGGAAATTTAAAGCTGGGTAAAGCTTTAAGAATAAGCAGATAAAGGCAAAGGAGGTTAGTTTATTAATTCTTAGTTCCTGATTTGACTCCTGACTGGTCAGACCTTTATTGAATGTTACTCCTTGACTCTCTCTCACACTTCCCGCCAGTGATACTGCTCCTATCTTATAAAGCTGCCAAAAAATTTATATATAATCTAAAAAAGCAAACTCCCCGACCCCATGAAGTAAAAATCGGGAAAACATAAAAGAATAAAAAGAAAGGCAAGGCAGAACTCTTGATAAAAGCTCAGAATAAGCTACAAGAGAATGCATGACGGGTTAATCTGCATCAAGGCAGGGGAGGTATTTTGTTTCAGACAGTCAATTATGAAGTGCATATCAGGACTTACAAGCGGCAAAATGAGTTATCATACCCCTTTCTTTGTACAAATAAAAACATATCATCTCCCAGACTTAAAACGCAGCTCGGCTTAAATAAATGTAATTTAAAACATGCACTTTTCCAGGCATAAAACTGCAAGATAAACCTTTCGGCACGGAGTCACGTCGACAAGACGAAAGAAACTAAGCCACGTGCTAAATTTTATGCCACTGACTGCTGATTTAATAACACATTTTGGAAACAGGTTTCCTTTCACCCTCTTTGACTTTGCTTGCTCTCAGAGTATATGGAAACCTGCCTCCCTTCTTGTTGTCCACATGTTTCTCTTTTTCCTCTATTGAGGCATTAGAGAAGGATTTAAATGGCTTCCCTGTTATTTTTGTAGCACAATGGATCAACCTGTATAATGTAACCTAACCCTTTCCCCCTTGCTTATAGAAAGCCCGTCCCTCCCTCCTCACAGTATCTACTTCTCCACTGTGTCTTTTTCACACAAACACAACCTTTCCCTCCGCTGCTTCCTCCATTTATAAAGAATTAGACAGAGTATTAATGGTGCCCATGGCAGGGGCAGATTCAGGCACAGATCCTCTCAAAGGGCTCCATCGACTGGTGTTTACTTAAGGCCAGAGACATTAGCCGCTGCTACTTCAATCTGCTCCTCTCGGCTTCTCAGATTCTGTACTGTAACAAAGTGACCTGCCCGGCACAGTGTATGTTTCAGAGCGTGTGTGTCTGTTACGGTCTGACAGCGCGTGATCATTGACAGCAAGCGTGTAATGACCTAGACTGTCAATGGTGTAACAGCACAAAGGTACAGCCGTGTCAGTCCAACAACGCAAAAGTCCACTAAATGTCACAACAGAGCCAGAATTTACTGCTGGTATTCAAGGCAAATTATCGCTAATTTGAGAGTCCCTTTTGTGCGTTGCGTGCGTAATAATGAAACTGAACCGAAAATGCCTGTCACTGAGTGAGACTGAGATATAACTACAGTGGGGCAAAAAAGTATTTAGTCAGCCACCGATTGTGCAAGTTCCCCCACTTAAAATGATGACAGAGGTCAGTAATTTGCACCAGAGGTACACTTCAACTGTGAGAGACAGAATGTGAAAAAAAAAAAAATCCATGAATTCACATGGTAGGATTTGTAAAGAATTTATTCGTAAATTAGGGTGGAAAATAAGTATTTGGTCACCTCAAACAAGGAAAATCTCTGGCTCTCGCAGACCTGTAACGTCTTCTGTAAGAAGCTTTTCTGTCCCCCACTCGTTACCTGTATGAATGGCACCTGTTTGAACTCATCATCTGTATAAAAGACACCTGTCCACAGCTTCAAACAGTCAGACTCCAAACTCCGCCATGGCCAAGACCAAAGAGCTTTCGAAGGACACCAGGAAAAGTATTGTAGACCTGCACCAGACTGGGAAGAGGGAATCTACAATAGGCAAGCAGCTTGGTGTGAAAAAAATCAACTGTGGGAGCAATCATCAGAAAATGGAAGACATACAAGACCACTGATAATCTCCCTCGATCTGGGGCTCCACGCAAGATCTCATCCCGTGGGGTCAAAATGATCATGAGAACGGTGAGCAAAGATCCCAGAACCACACGGGGGGACCTGGTGAATGACCTGCAGAGAGCTGGGACCAAAGTAACAAAAAATCCCGCAGTGCCAGACGTGTTCCGCTGCTGAAGCCAGTGCATGTCCAGGCCCGTCTGAAGTTTGCCAGAGAGCACATGGATGATGCAGCAGAGGATTGGGAGAATGTCATGTGGTCAGATGAAACCAAAGTAGAACTTTTTGGTATAAACTCAACTCGTCGTGTTTGGAGGAAGAAGAATACTGAGTTGCATCCCAAGAACACCATACCTACTGTGAAGCATGGGGGTGGAAACATCATGCTATGGGGCTGTTTTTCTGCCAAGGGGACAGGACGACTGATCCGTGTTAAGGACAGAATGAATGGGGCCATGTATCGTGAGATTTGGAGCCAAAACCTCCTTCCATCAGTGAGAACTTTGAAGATGAAACGAGGCTGGGTCTTCCAACATGACAATGATCCAAAACACACCGCCCGGGCAACAAAGGAGTGGCTCCGTAAGAAGCATTTGAAAGTACTGGAGTGGCCTAGCCAGTCTCCAGACCTCAACCCCATAGAAAATCTGTGGCGGGAGTTGAAAGTCCGTGTTGCTCGGCGACAGCCCCAAAACATCACTGCTCTCGAGAAGATCTGCATGGAGGAATGGGCCAAAATACCAGCTACTGTGTGTGCAAACCTGGTAAAGACCTATAGTAAACGTTTGACCTCTGTTATTGCCAACAAAGGTTATGTTACAAAGTATTGAGTTGTATTTTTGTTATTGACCAAATACTTATTTTCCACCCTGATTTACGAATAAATTCTTTACAAATCCTACCATGTGGATTCATGGATTTTTTTTTCACATTCTGTCTCTCACAGTTGAAGTGTACCTCTGGTGCAAATTACTGACCTCTGTCATCATTTTAGGTGGGGGAACTTGCACAATCGGTGGCTGACTAAATACTTTTTTGCCCCACTGTAACAGGCACTTAGTGCGCACATTTGGTTGAAAATCGTATTCTTCCCTAAACACCATCATGAAACAACAATAATTGATCTGTGTGCAGTAATTGTTCTCGTGGGTGAGGGGAGGGGCCAGGCTGGGTCCTGGGCGAGGCATTTTACTGTAATTTTCTCATTTGTGATGCACATCTATTACCTATCATTAAAGTTGAATGCACAGCAAGCTGTGAACAGCACTAAGGATCACGCTCACATGGAAAGACACAGGCTGAATAAAGGCTGAATTTCAGCAAATGACTCCATGGACTGATCATCTGGGGAATAGACAGAAATAGGGCCTTTAAAGGATCCTTTCATCAAAGCTACATCCTGCCAGCTCCCCCTAGCCATAACCTCATATAAAAGCCACACACACACACTAATGTGCACACACAGACACACAAGTCCTCTTTCAGGAATCAATAATTCAGCTAAAGAGAAGCACATGCTACGCCCCACTGCACTAATCAATAGAAAGCCAAATGTTATTGTTTCATCTCATTCTCTGACTTTCACATTATAATCTGGGCTGACTAGCACATGCTGGACAGCATCAAAGAACTCCATTAAATTAAAATATAATACACACATACAAAGGGGACAAGGGGACCCGAAATTTAGGAGGCGCCTCACTTTATCCTGGTGTGCTGTGATGCTAGTGTTTGTTCCTTTTGTCACAATATTTCTATTAGTTGCAAGTGAACACAGATGTCCTATAAAGATTCTATGCATAAACTCAACAAATGAGTCATATAACAGAGGTGACAGAAAGAATGGTAACAATTTTTCTCAGAGTTCTGCCTCCCCCAAACTGCATGGTCTCTTGGGAGACTGAGGCTATTTATTGATTACACAGACTTGTATGATTAGGGAGTGAAGGAAGACTACTGTGTATCCATAAAGAGAAGCTTGCAAGGAATTTGTATGCACTCTATGTGCGTGCAAATGCTTAGCCAAAGAGAGTGTCATGTGATTTTGTCAAGTGGTGTGAACTTGCCAGCCAAGGCCCCTCTCCCCTCTCTGTAATCGAGCTATCAATGATCATTAATGAGAGCGTGAGATAGCTCTCCACAGCCCTCTTGGCCACACTGCCGAATGCTCTGGCCTCTCTCCCAGGCTTCCTTTCTCCTATTGACCCCATCTGTGGCTCTGCCATACGCGCCCTAAAGGCCACTAGCCACACTAACTAACCGTGAAAATGAATATGAACGTCAGCTGCTTAGTTATACGCGGAAATGCGCCCTTCCGTTGCTCCGCACACTCCACTTTTGGTCTCGTTTGCACGACACAGAACCCTAGCAGCTCGCTCAAGGATGCATCAATCGCTGACGGTGGCAAGATCGGATCTGTGCTGACCTTGGGAGTGAACTGCAACACAGGCGATGGAGCAAAGGGGCCCTGTTGCAACAAAGGAGGAGAAGTAGGGAAGACAGAAAGAAGGGAAAAGAAAAGTAGGAAGGAGGGAGGGATGAACGGACAGGGAATTGAGGGGCATGCTTTGATTGAGAGGCTCCCAAGATGAGCAACTCTGAGATATGAGAAAGGGGAGGGAGGAAGAGGGGGATGATGGAAGGGGTAGGGGAGGGTGGTGTGAGGGAGAGGGAAGCCATATGGCAGCAGTACAAATGTATTAAACTATAAATCAGGGGGAAAGCTAGTGGACTGCCAGGTGGGGCCGCAGTCAGGTCCTCCCAGCTGGAGGTGCAATGGTTCACAATGCAGTTCAGCACGGAAAAGGATGAAAGCATCACTGGTATTTTGCCTTTTTAAACTTTATAATTTTCCCTTGCATATATTTCTTAAACACATTTTATTTCTCTTTTTATTTCCTGGAAATAAATGGGGTGAAAGTGGCACATTGATTCTTCCAGCTGAGCGTTTGAAAGAATGCCAAAAAACAGCTCTCGCTTGAAAAGACCACAAAAATAAAATATATTTTTATGCTTTTACACTGGCAGCTGCTATGATCCATCCAGTCTGTTCTTGTAGACACGAGCTCACTTGGGGCAGTTTCTTTAAATTTACTTAAATTATTACTCCACACTTTAAATTAACCTCGAACATCCAGTGGGACTCACGGAGAGCAGATTTAATTTTTCAGGTCAAGGGTTAAAAGTAGAGCTGGGCGATATGAGATTTTTTCATATCACGATATGTTTTTTTCATTTCAGGCGATAACGATATCTATCACGATATAAGCCAAATAACTATATTTGTAAGATTTAAATGTGCCGTTGCTCACAAGTAAAATGTGAAATAATCAGCAGCTTGTTTTTATTTAAATATTTATTTCCCATAATAAGTTCGACAGGGTAGATGTACTTAAGGAACATGAGACTTTTTCAGATAGATAAAGGCAAATATTGCAAACTACACAAAAGGCAGCCGCTAAAGCGTTTAAGTTTCAAAATAGAACAAACGAAACAGACTACTAAATTGTCAATTCCACTTAGAAACAAAATATTAATTCTAAAAATAAATCTTAGTTTGTTTTACAGAAGAACAGACAAAACTGACTAACTTTTGTCAATATCAAATAAACTGAGAACTAAAAGGAAATTCTCAATCTCTCCTTGTTGTATAGCTGAGCTTTTCAAACAGTTTTAACAGTTACTTTAGTCTGACAAAAGCCGAATGACGAATTAGCGCTTCCAGTCAGAGACTGAGGCTACGTCCACACGTACACGGGTATTTTTGAAAACGGAGATTTTCCGTTTTCGTTTTAAAAAATAATCCCGTCCACACATAAAGGCAGAAATGAAGGAAAACGCTGCTATGAACATGCCAAAGCAGCAGGTGGCGCTAGATTCCTAACCGTGCAGAAATGTTGGCCAATCAGAAGTCTAGAAGCCTCGGTGGGAAAAAGTAAACAAAGCTGGGGCATAGAAGCAGAACCGAGTCGTATGTGTGGAGGGACAGTAACTGTGTGTATATGTAAGCATTTAAACACTGCAGAGAGTAGAATTAACAGTATTGTAGAAATTCATTTCACCGAAACAATAACGTGGCGCACAGTGTGACGCATGCACCAGTTTATTGTATTTCCAGACTTGCTTTCAGCACAATTTACAGTGCACGCTACTCTGTTTTTTGTCAGACTTGAAATAGCCGAAATACCTTCACACTACGGAACTTCTATGGCTCTTCCGTTCGACAATCTCTCCGGCATTGGAACCATCATCTGTTTTCTCTTCTGTAACCTTCGGTCACGCTCGGTTGATTTTTCTAGTCGGCACACTCATTTCCTCCATTACGCGCTGGCTCCATTACCCGCTGGCTGCTTCCCAAACAAACACACGTGCGGCTTGGCACTTGTGCTGTACGTAACAAGTCACGCGACGTGACGCTGCGGCTGTGATTGGTTCGGCTCTGCGCTACTTAATTTGGATTGGCTGACCTTTTTTTTTTTTTTTTTTTAAGAGGACAAGAGCGGCGAGGTCTATCGCGATAGCTTAATTTCTCTATCGAGTAAAAGTTATATCGCGATACATATCGTTATCGTTCTATCGCCCAGCTCTAGTTAAAAGTAAAGGTCACTGTGATTTTACAAAACATGCTAACCAGATTTCTGTTTGACCAGAAATCCAAAACTCAGGCATAAATTACACCTAAATTTTATACAAACATCTTATGAAATAAATAATGAGGGATAACAATCATTGTTAAAAGACAGACTAAGACTGAGATATACAAATATAAAAAATGACTATATAGAATTTCTGTTTGAGTAAAGAGGTTTAACAAAAGTACTGCATTACCCGTTTTTGAGATCACAATCATATTTTAAATATGAGGACAATTTTTAATACTCAGATACAAATCTTTTGCATTTCATTCAGGAACCCATGGACATCACAAAATGCTGTGGTTCCTCCCTTGAGAAGCTGTGCAAGGCCTTTACTGTTGCTTGTTTGTGAGCTCTCTGCATTCAGTTTTGTATTTAATAACTGAAAAGCGTGCTCTTTTGTGTTGAGATCAGATGACTGACTTGGACAAGAAGAAGAATATCCCATTTCTCTGCCTTGAGAAACTCTGGGCTTCTTCACAGTATGCTTTGGGTGTTTATCCACTTGCAATGTCAAGCACTGTCCGATCAGTTTTGCAGCATCTGACTGAATCTGAACAGAGAGTATAGCTGTCTACACTTCAGAATCCATCCAGCTTCTTCTATCAGCTGTCACATCATCAATAAACACTAGTGGCCCAGTTCCACTGGCAGCCATGCATGTCCATACTATAATACTGCTTCCAATCCATTTGACAGATGATGTGATATGTTTCTGATCATGAGCCGTTTCTTTCTTTTCTCCACAATTTTCTCTTCCCATTATTCTGGTACAAATTCATCTTGGCTTCATCTGTCCAAACAAATTTTCTTTCAGATCTCTGCAGCATCTTTTAGACATTTTTTTGGCAAAGTCTAATGTGACTCTTTTGTTCTGGAGTACAACGATCAGTTTGTAGACCCACCGAACTGTGTCTCTTGAACTAAGCCCAGCACTTAGAGAGTGGCTCAAAGAGTTGGCAGTTCGTCTTGTAACCGGAAGGTTGCCGGTTCGAGCCCCGGCTCGGACAGTCTCGGTCATTGTGTCCATGGGCAAGACACTACACCTACTGCCTGCTGGTGATGGCCAGAGGGGCCGATGGCGCGATATGGCAGCCTCGCTTCTGTCAGTCTGCCCCAGGGCAGCTGTGGCTACAACTGTAGCTTGCCTCCACCAGTGTGTGAATGTGAGAGTGAATGAATAGTGGAATTGTACAGTGCTTTGAGGGCCCAGAAAAGCGCTATATAAATGCAATCCATTATCAAAATATTTCTATATACAGCTGATTCAGTTCTATTGGCGAACACCTTGAATCGATTTAAAATCCACTGTGGCGGTGCACACGCCCACAATTATAAAGAGGTGTCATTGCCCAAATATTTAAACTGCCATTGCGCTCTGTAGTGCAACTGTGAAGCAGTAATCCATATTTTGATAACATTTAAAAGTCAGTAATCAAGGCTGAAGAAAATATTAAATATGCCACTGGCAACGTCAAGTACTCTCGGGGGACACATTTGGGTTGGCAGTTTAAAAAAGTCCATCATATCAATCATATTCGATTGCCACATAAAAAATAAATAGTTAAAAATAACAAAATTTCTGTGTTTTCTTTATAATAATCATATCAGATAAATTCACGGTTTAATAACCAAATGAAATGCAAAGTAATTCTATTGAAAGTTCAACTGTACACTTGCAGCTCTTTCACCGATGTGCATCACACTGTCACAATAATGGACAAAAATTAGTGTTACACATATGGTATAAAAACAAATAGAGTAATCCCCAAAAGGCTTCCATTTTAATCCCTTGATGATGTCTGGGTAGTGTGCCCAGCCAGTGTCCTGGCAGCCATCAGGGCCCAAGCCTGGGCGTCCATCCCAGAGGCACTGATGCATACTATAACTGGAACAAACACAGGCGGCCGTCCTCATGCCTGCTCTGTGTCACAGCCGTACCACTGCCACAGAATAAAAGGGTTCATAACCCATTTTTCTCATCTTTGCAGAAATCTGGACATTTATGCTGTTTAGAGAATTTAAAGTGAGCTACATTAATTAATAAATGTTTAGAATCTTTCATTTGCTTAATCTATAGTGGCACAATAAGAGATTCCGCTTCATAAAATTCCCCTGAATCTGCTAAACATATTATTTAACATGTTACGCTTCAGAGCATCTCTTTAGGAGCTCAGCAGTAGGCAGATTAAGTATAGATGGAGGTTACTGGACAGCTCCTGGTTACGCTCTGCTAGGCAGAAGAGTAGACCAAAGCCTTGATCCCTGATCCTTGATCATTTACTCTGTGACATATATGCACACATACATACAGACACACACACACACGGAGCGGCATAAACATCCGAACTCCAATGAGGTTCTTGACATCACAACCATCGCAGCCAAGGCCAACTATCCACCAAATCCCATCTCCACTCAGAGATTGGGAGGGGGGGGGGGGGGGGGGGGATGAGGAAGAGTGGGAGGGATACAGGACAAGAGTGTAGGAGTAAATGAGAAATGAAAGAAGAGCAGAAGAGCAGCATACCTTGGTCTGGAGATAGTGGGGGTAGTAGTAGGTGTACTGAGGGTACATTGGCTGCTGCTCCAATCGCTTGCCCATGTAGCTGGAATCCTTAGCACTGAGGCAGGGAATGGTGACACGGGGGCGGGAGCTGCCAAGTAGCTAGCAATGGGATAGAGGCAATGAAGGGACTGTGCAATTCCTGTCTTTGCTATCCGCACCGCTGTGTCACTCGCTGATCCCTCCAGGGAGAAAGCAGGGTTTGCGTATCGGACAGTGGCTGGGAGAAGGGCTGCCTCTGATGAGGAAGCTCCTGACGAACTGTGTCTTACCGGTCCAGGGAATCAGTACCGAGGCAGATGCTCACTCAGTCTCACACTCTTGGATCAATGCAAATATTTCCACAAGTGCTAGAAGCAAGACAGGCGCGTTTTACAGAGGCTGCTGTAGGATATTAACGCCTAACAAGGGTGAGGTAGAGGAAGAAGAGGAAAGAGAAGACGCGAGGAGGTGCAGGTGGCAGTAGCTCTGGCAGTCCAATAAATGTTGGAAAATGGGAGAAGAGGAGGAGGAGGAGAGGAGGAGGAAAGGAATGGTAAGGAAAACGGGAAAGGACGTATACGTTCACTTCTCTATTTAAGCTGTTTCACTCCAGTCTTTTGCCTGGGCTTTAATCTGTCTCTCTCTCTCTCCCAAACACTGTGAATCTGACTCTCTCTCTAGCTGCCCCTCTCGCTCTCTCTTTCCCTCTCTTACATATACGCGCACACACACACACTTTCTCTCTTGCCTCTGTCTGATCCGACGATGGCTGCGTGCTGTCCTGTTTGACAGAGGGGAGATATCCTCAGCGCCGTCAGATGCACTTTGTGCAAGGAGCAGAGTCACAACACGAGAGCTGAACACAGACACGCAAAGCAATTTCAGTCCGTAACGGTTGAGCCAGCGGGAGGACAGATAACAGAGCAAAGATCCCAGTTTCTAAATGATGTGACACAAGCATATATATTTTTTTTTAACAATCCACCGGTTGGTTATTCAATCCACTGAGTTCCAGCTAGTAGATGAGTGAAAAAAGCCCCCACAGTGACAGTGTCCCGGGTGCCCAGTGGAGAAGGAGTCCCTCGTCTGCGATCCTCCCTCTTTCTGCTCTTGTAAAATGTGTTCCTTATTTCTTCCTTGGCTCTCTCACTCCTCTAAGCACCCTGCCTCATTCTCTTTCTCTCTGTCACACAGCTGCTCTCTCTCTCTCGCGTGCGCTTTCTCTATTACACAGTCTCTCAGCCTCTCTCTCTCCCTGTCTCTCTCTCGCTCTCCTTCTACTCCACACTGACAGGGTGGTAAAGGGGGCTCGTCCGAGGTTGCGAGCGGAGCAAACTGCCCTCCTCCTTCTCCAGCCCAGCTGGTGGGAGGGTCTTGAGCAGATCTGTGCAAGAGAGCGATCCAGACACAGACCAGCGGGCTGCAGCGTTTCCACAACCTGGGAGAACGCAGGGAATAGGAGTGGAGACGAGCGGGGATGGCGCCAGCGCGAGCAGTCGATTCCCCCTACTGGCTACACAAGGAGCTACCGCCTGGAATACTGTGTCTTCACACAGATGCTTTCGCTTCCCAATCTTAGCCGATTAAATTCAAAAACCAGTTATGTTCAATAAATGACTCCACACGTGTATCTGTTCAGAATCTAAAAGTATATCTGAGCTATGTGTTAACTATAGACTAGGTAATTTCTGTTGTAGAAAATGCAAATAAAAACAAAAATAAAAGACAAGTTTTAGAAACCAATTTAAAAATATGTGTTTATATATATATATTTTACTTTCTTTAATTATAGGTCTTATTTGGAATTTCACAGCACTTAAGATAATCCTGGGACAAAGCAATGTAACTTCATAATCTCTTTTTAACAAATCATTAGTTTTTAGGGACTGAAGGCAGTTTTGAGTGTAAAATATTCCCCCAATCCTGCTAAATATGCTCCCCTGAGTCCCACGTGTTTGTTGTATAATTTACAAACTGTTTCTGGATTACTTGAAGTCCTGTTTACATACATGCTTGTTTATCTCAGATCCATCCTGCTGTAGTACATGTAGAGTGTGGGCTTGCTGAAATGAGCATTTTCCCTGAAAAAAAATGTTGCATTGGAAGATATGTTGCTCCTGAAACTATATACTTCATTCAGCTTTAATGGTGCCTTCACAGATGCCAAATTCATGCACACTCAGGCACTATTTAAACACTGTGAATGTTGACTTTTTAACAGTGTCGTGATTGCAGGTCAGATGGATCATCTTGTCTTTGGTATTTTTGCTCTTTTGTCGCTCTTCTTTTGCCGATTTATCTCAACTTTTTTTTTAATGAGTTGATGATATTCAAGATTCAACATATGATTTAGTTTTTTCGTTTTAACATTGATTACACACCATCCTGAAACACTTGTATGTCATCTCGCACCCTCTGACTACACAATGAGTAATTATCGTGCCAAGTGAAAGACTCCAGTGAAACCCGCTTCCTGTGCAGCATTAAATCTCTTTTGATTGACCGTGACCAAAAACATCACAAAAAGAGCATTCGGTCAATTCGGAGAGCGTTTGCCTGATCACAAGCAACCGCAGCTCCAATCACATCTGCAAACAAGATTAAACACAGTGCTTATGAAGTCCTACGTCTTTTTCGTCACACACACGTCCACAAGAATGAACAGCAACAGACTGAAAGTTCTCGAGAGTATCTCGATGACGCTGAGGCCACAAGTTCAGGAGCCTCATTTTTCACTCAATTATCAAATCAGCTTGGGTTTCGTTTAAATTACCTGCCATGAGAACTGAAGAAAACTGCAGCCAAAAAGTACAACATGAAATTACTGGACTGAAAACAATTACATTTGGGCAATTTCCACATCTGAAAATAGACCCCTGACTTTGATGAGTTTAGTTTTGCATTTCATCTGTTCCACTTCAGAGCGTTACACAAAAACCCACGAGGCTGATGTCTCCTTCTCAAAAAATAATAGCCTAATTACAAATGTCTAGTGCAGTAACACACTCAAGATAAGTGATTTCAGCTGTAAAACAAAACCAAAAAAAGAATTCACAACGCAGTATATAATAAAAATTAATTCAGCCACATCTGTATGTCACATATTGTAAGTTACAATGGAATCTGTGTTTGCGTAAATCAGACACAGGAAATTGAATTATTGATAACACTTTGCAGATCATATTTAAATAATATGGTGTAAATGTCACTTTTCCCCCCCTTTCTCCAGACTAAATCTATACCAGCAGAAGAATCTCATGGACCAAAGGAAAGCACAGAGAGAAAGGGCACCTTTTTCAGACATGGTGAAGCAAATACAATTATCAGATAGGTCACTTTTATCTGAAGGAAAAGAGTTGAGGCTGATATTGATTGTGGATTACCAGATTAACAGTCTTTGGTTCAACTGGGCACAAACTCTGAGCAACTGTGGAAAGATCTACTGTACAGAACACAGAGGAAGACAGGAAATCGGCCAACGAAGAAAGTGGCTAAAGAGAGGATACAAGGGAAAATAAGAGGAAGCAGCACGAAAAATATTCATGTGTTTTCATACAGGAGTGTGGCACTGTTTGCATTTCATACATAAGGAGCATCGTTTTTGTATTTTCACTCTAAAAGCCTCATTTGAATTTACTGACGATGTCTTTTTGGTCCTACATTTTATCCAGATATGTTACAAACTGTTTATTTAGTGTGTTTATCACACATGGCATCCACATTTTCTCCAGAAAAGCAGGGATGATTAGTAGAGTCTGATTAGTTTATCACGAGACTGATTTAAGCTACATTTAATCTATCAGTTTCGATATTTAAAAGGACCGATAAATGAAAATTTTAAAAAAGAAAGATGAGACGAGAGACACCATTCAACCATGTTACGAGTCTTGATGTAACATAGTTTGTCCACCAGAGGGCACTGTGGACGTTCCCTGTTAGCATTGTGTTTGGAATGCCACAAACAAGCATAGGCAGACATACACAAAACAACAAAAGAAACAAATGTGCCTTTGGAAAAGAAACCTGATATATATTGAAAATCATATTCTCTAAAATTGTCAAATATAGCTTTAAAAGAAAATCCTACGTGAATCAGACTCAGTGTTCTGATCAGGCCATCGGTGGGACCTTTGTCATTTTATTTGAAAAATTACATAGATGGTTAATCATCTATAACGAATTTAATGTGACTGTCAATCAGCCATTATTGGTCAATAATATTTTATTATTTTTTTGTGTCATATATGATGATAAACGAAATATTGTCGGTAGAACATAATACATAAAGAACAACATCCATGCTATTTAATGTCACATTGGGCTGAGAGGAATGTCAAATATAAGCATGAAAAAAATATTTTGTTCCATTAAAAAAAACTAACTATTATGATTAAACTGTAATAAAAATGCCTGCTAGCATTTGTACTTAATACTTTTAGTAAGAGAGAACGATATTTTTGCTCATATTATGCAATATTTAGTATTATTATGACAAAAAAGGGTTTCTCGTTTTCTAAAATTTACTGAAATTAGTCAAGAGGGAATGGAAACACAGGAGAGTACCATTACACAGACACTGGTCAGCTAAATCATCAATATTAATTGGTTCAACCATTAAGAATTAAAAGCTGGGAACTGAGACTTGACTCTTGAAACTAAAGAAGTTGACCTGTGGCCCTACAGACAACACTAGAAACTCTTGAGAACTGGCTGACATGAACTTTCAGCCTTTACCCATGAACTGGCAGAGGTTAGTTTATGAAGGCAATTTAACATTAAGTAACTGGAGAGCTGTACTACATCCTGCATGTAAATAAATGTCAGCACTGTGTCTCATTCCATTGAAGCAGACCTTGAAGACTCTAAGAGCGTTTTGCCTTGATGGTGATGGAAGTGTTCTGGTCTGAATCAGTGAGACTGGCGTCACAGAGAAGTGATATGCAGCCAAATATTTCATGAAGAGGGGGAAAAAAGAGCAAGTGTGTTTGTCTCTGTTCCTCTATCAATAATACTGCTGTAAGAAAAAGGTTTTTTTATTCAAAATGAGAACATGAGGACAACAGAGAGGAAATACATAAATTTCCACCAACATTCCTATTTTTGTAACCTCCTTTGTAAACTATTAGACCCTTGAGTAGGCCACGCAGCAAGGTGGCACTGAGTGTTCTTCACAGTGATGGAAAACTCTGATTTACAAGCTGTTCAACACAATGAAACCAAAATTGGCTCTCTACTTGGACAGACACTTGAAAGCCTACACTGAAAAAAAGCAACAAACTTCTGCAGCCAGGTCTGTAAGCATTTTTAAAAAACAAGGCAGTAGCCATCTGCTGCTATTCTTTTTCTTTAGGCCTTCTTTTGATTCTTGTTGATTAACGTTCTAAATTGAGAGCATAAGTGAGTCATTCACACGGCGACAATAGAGGAAGAGGAAGACAGCTGAGGGTGTATCATGCCCCTGAAGGTGTTAAGTAGTTACAACCCTGTTCAAAGGATTTAGTCTAGTAAAAGAAAACCATTGCATGATCACACTGTGGCTTAGGGACACAGCTCGAAGGTTTTAGTGTTATTTTTATCCTTCATTTAACTGAATCAGTCAAATTCCTACTTAGCAAGTCTGAACAAATATCAAAGAAAGCTTTTATGCAACATAGTTTAATTCTATTAGAATCCATGGATTCTTCTGAAGAGAAACAGAAAAACATTACGTTTCCATTGAAAAACAATTCCTAGAAAGTCCAGAACCTTCCCACTCTACTGCCTGACCCCACCCCGAGGGTCACTACTGGCCTTCTTCAAGCTGCTGAGGAAACCAAGAGGCTTTGTTTCCTGTGGTTCACTCGACAGCTCTGCCGTGGGCGTTTCCCAAAAATGACCAGATGCATGGAATTCAAAGGAAGACTAGCACTGTGCCAGGAGCGCGGGGGAGCCTTAAATGAAGGCGGGAAAGGGGAGAAGAGGGAAGCAGGACATGGTACAGTATTCCTGGAAAAAATCCCTTTGCTTTTGGCTACGGTTCTACTGGATGACACGCAATCATTCATCTGACATCGTTCGTGTAAACAATGCAGCATGACTAATCAGCTTCTGTGGGGCATTCTGTTCAGCATAAAGTGAAAGTGAAAATAGTTGATGTGCACATGTTGTTGGAAGAAGTGTTTCTGTCATGGATTATCGGAAAGATCCCAAAAACTGTTTCCATTATTTTTAACCTCCTAGGACCTGGCGTCCACATATTTGGACATCACATTTTGGGTTATTTAGACCAAAATACTCCATTTTGCTCTACAGGGGCCTGATATCCTCTTATGAGGACATTATACTGCTACTGTTCTATCAAAATTTTAAACGAATATCCTCATATGTGGCTCTCATTTTTCTTAAAAACAAAAATCAGGTTTACATTCATCAGGTCCCAATCAGCCTAAATATCAAAGAGAAATAAAAAAATGCATGCCGTGGAAGTGTTCGGGTCTTAGGAGGTTAAAGAACAGGGCTGAACTGTGATGAAAAAACAAACCAAAAGAACATTTCCCCCCAATCTCCACAAAGTCACATAGTGCATAAAATAATGTGAATGTTTTTCTAATAAATCTTTATTTTTTTTTAGCCAAATCCAAAGGTATGGTGAAACAGACATGAAATTTTAAGAACACTTAAAATATGTCAGTATATCTTTCAGTATATTCTGCAGTACAATCATAGATTTTGGCAGCTTCACTACAACTGAATGGAAAACCAACACAAAACCACAGAAAAGACATTAATGTGCTTAGTCCAGCTACAGCCAGCAACTGCTTGTCAACCAGTCTGGGATCAGTGGTTACCAGTGGGTCACAACCCCTGACAACTGGACAGGAAACTCTCACTTTTCCCAAGCAGCTGGCCAGAAGGTCACCAACAGGTCTCTAGTCAGTGTTAGCCAAGCGGCCTAATAATCTCTGGAACAAAAATCTGAGAAGACGGTAAGGTAAGTAAACACTGAACGAGTTACTTGCTGAAACGCCATCTCCTGAAATTGTGTGCAGAGATTTATAAGCATTATGTGTGCAATTTCACTACAACTCCAACACATGCAATTACTTAATACATTCTTATCAGTTCACCAACGGATGACAGCCCGAGGTAATTCGACACATTCCCCCTCTGAGTATAATTTTCCACAGTGCAACGAGCAGAGTGATATAGTCAAGATATCATTGCAGGGTACTTCACTTTATTATTACTTCTTTATATACGACGGTGTCATCACTTGGTTTTGGCTGCTTATCTAATACTTCGTGATAATGTAAAAAGGCCAGACTGACTCCAGACCACTAGCCCTGCATTGAGACATTTGATAAACACCAGGCAGATTTCCAGTGAGTCATTAGCTTCTATCACAACATAGAGGAGAGCATAGCAGGCTTAATGGGGAGGAAATATGAAACCAGACGTGCATGAGTAAAAATGACGCACAGCACACCCAACAAGGGAAGGGCAATAGACCCAAAAGAGTTAATTGGATGCACTCACTGGAGCCCTAATCCAAATGTGAAATGTATATGCAAGTCATGCCAACCGACTTGTTTTATGATTAATGTTATTCTGAGAAAAGATCAGCATTGTTATAAATGAAACTGGGAAAAGAGGCCTCGAGCAAGGGTGGATTTTGTGTGTGTGTGTGTGTCTCAATGTGCAAGCGTATGTAGCTGCATTTTAATGTGGTTTTGTGTTTCTGAAAGTACGTTTAAGGTCAGGTGGTGTAAAGCTGTGGCAGCTTTATGTGTGCTGCCATGAGCAGTGGTGAGCAAAACGTTACAGAAGGGTGAAGGTTATACTGACATGCAAGGTGAAAACACTTCAATGAAGCTCATACATCAGGCTTCCTGTGGCCTAATACATGATATAAACTGTAAAAAGGAAGGTGACAACGTCCGTATGTGAACCAGCTACAGCTCTACTTGCCGGGGACAGCACGGTGACGTCCATTAAGATACAGAAAAGACGATGCCAAGAAAACCTCTGCGTAATAAGGATTTAAGTGCCGTGCAGGAAGATAGTGTGCGAGTTTAAACAGTAGGTATTTTCCATGCGAGCGTGCTAAGCCAAAAATGTTCAAAATCAACATTGTTTGGAAAACGAAGAACGCAAAAGGGCCAGCAGACCCGACAGAAAAAAATATACTCACAACTCACAGTGTACAAATGCAGAAAGAGGCCTATCAAAGCTTCATCACAGCACTCTCAGCGCATGATGTTCATCTTGTTTTAGTCATTGTGTTAATTCCCAAAATAGATCCAAGTGCAAAGCCATTTATTCTCATCAGTTTTGTGCTACATTATCTGTCTTCAAATGTGCTGATGAATCTCTAAGTGTCTAAGAGGTTCTGTTTTTTTAAACAACAACACTAAAATTATCCAAAGGATGAAACCATATAACAAGAAAGTGCTAGTATCTGCGACTACATGTAGTATGTGTTTGACTCACGCTTGCCAAAACGGCTCTAACCCCTCGGGGCACTGGACACGAGATGTCTGGGGCTATCCTGCAGTGTCTGGCACCCGGCACTAGGCATTTGTGAATGTGGCTTGTTTGGGCACATTCCCAGATGCTCAGTCAGACTGGGAGTTAGGAGGCGTTCCTGGAACAATAACTAAGAGGTCTGTAAGGCGCAGAAATGTGTATCGTAATGCTAGAGGAAACCGCTCTACATTACACACTTCACCTGTCAGTGGTTTTAACGTTGTGCCTGATGGGTGGATATGGTAAGTGGTGTTCACGGGCGCCCGTGTTGGGGTAATACCAGCAGAAAACTAAAATTTTGAAGCAACAGATAAAGCTTCTGCCCCTGGCACAGAGAGAGACTTGTGATTAGGAAAAGAGTTATAGCTGCCAGGTACTGGCCTGCCTATGAAGCTCAATGCTGCCTGCAATTGAGCAGGATGGGATGGGAGGACAGCAGCAAATTTTTAAAGTACTGCTAAGCCATCCTGGAATGAAGTGAAATGACCACATGTCACAGAGATGAGAAGTGAGAGGGAGGGGACCAGCAGAGTGAGAAACGGTGCTGAGAGTAAGGAGAGATAGAAAACAGAGTGTGTCGTTCTAAGAGGAATATTTCAGGGTGGTAAATGGAGCAGAACTCCATTCCAGCTCCTCTCTTAACCTCCCCCGGTGTCTCATCCTGTGTATGCAAAGCATGAAGCCCAGGAGACAAAGAAAACAGAGAGGGAGAGCTGAAGAGACAACTTCAGGACTAAATAACACTGCATGAACAGACAGGTCATTTTACTCATGCATTTGTTTTAACATAAAAACACACACAGAGCCAAATAGCACAATTGCTATTCTTTCCATATTGTGGTTTAAATGGAAAAAAGGTGAAAGTCATTGACCCTGACCAAACGGGCAACTACACGAAACATAACTGGAATATGTTTGTGCTGCATTAACGTGCACGCTTTCAACTACTGCAGTGGGTTTTTAACCAACAGTAGGTCAAATGGCTATTTGTGTGAATAAAAAAGGGGGATGATACAGTGACGGACTCAAAATTATTACCTGACATTTAGTTGCTCTCAGTTGTGCAGGGCTGTACAGTGCCTTTCAGCTTATTGTTTTGGTTTTCCAGCACATCATTTTACTGTGTAAGCATCCAACCACTCTCAGAGCATTGTTTTTGGCTGCAGCAAGCAGCTCTTTTCATAATAAAACTACTATAACTCCCTGCCCAGCAACCACTGGCAGACATACAGTTAGTGGCTAGCTTTTGAACACAGTGGACCATTTCACATGAGAGATAATGAAGAACACAGCTAAAAGTAGTAGAATACAAATGAATTTGCTGTTGCTCTACGTATTCTGGGTGCATAAATGGGCAACAGTTAGGGGTGAAATTCTCCAGATTTACTTGCCGGGCGATAATATGTTAGTTTACAGCTCATTACTGCTTACCCTTAGGCTAAAAACATGTTAGCGCTGGTTTAAATAACCCTTAATGTATTAATCATTATCAAATCAATGTTAAATCAATTGCCTTGTCCTCATCATATGAGTGAGGACAAGCCGAGTGGCTGACACTTATAAACTGCTGATACGTAGTACAACATGTTTTTCTTTAGGCTTTGTTTCTTGTTAATACAACAGTTTCTTGCTAATTAAGTCTTAGGAACTTGACACTTTTTGTCTATTTAATTTCTCCTAAATGGTACAACAAATGCATTATTAAAGACTGTTGAACAATTAATGGATTCATGCGCTCTAGTAAGCCTGATATGCCTTCAAGTAACCACTGCAGCTTCAGCAATTTTAATGTGTTTAAGCACACTTGGCATGCTGGACATACATCATGGTCACAATGTAAAATGTGTCACATATTTCCGGCATACAGTACATCACACTGAACATCTATCCATCGATTTCCTTAATCTCCCACTTAACCAAACAATTATTATAATTGACTGTTGGAGTCTATCCTTGCTGACAGTGGGCGAGAAGCATGGTACATCCCCAAAAAGGTATCTAGTGCAAAAATAGATGGATGTCCATTCACACCCAGACCCACACATCGACCATTATCGTGGGGTTTGTAGGGTTTAATACTAGCAGATGGCACTGAGGTGCTAGAAACCATGTAGTAGATGAGTAAGAACATTCCCTTTATGGTGCAACTCCACTGGGTAACATTTGATATCAGCGAGTGTAAGACTTTCAGGGCAATGCACTTTGAGATTGCTTCCTTGGTGGCGCCTCTATATTACAAGTACTGAAGTCATCAAAGTGCACTAACTAAATGGAGCAAAGCAGCTCCAACAAGCCTCCCACCTTTTCACACATCCAAAGCTATTGGGAGAGAATGAATGGAGGGTTCTATCTTTCTATTGTTCATACAAGAATCCTTTACTGTTTGAGAGTATTTGAAGAATGTGATACAGTAATGCTATTAAAACACATTTTGAGAATAGGTGAACTTAACTGATAACTTTTCATACTGCTTTTTGACTCCATTAGTTTACAACGGTGACAAGGTGTGCAATCGGATGTGGCTTTTATGCATTTGTCGTTGTATGTGCCTTAACAGAGCCAACTAGGAAGTGAACCGTCAAGCTTTGTCTTCCAACAAGACTTGTTCGAGCAGTGCAATTTCGCTGCCAAAACAACACTCAGAGGAACATTCAAAAACAATGCTCCCCTTAAATAAATCAAAACGCTCCAGCAGCTTAGCTCAGTGGCAAAACCTCACTCAACCACTGAATCATGGATTCAGCCATTTTATCTTTTCATGTTTTATTTTCTGTTGAATAGATTCATGTGATGTATCATTTAAGAGACGAGGCTAAGGGAATATAGCCACATAGTAAACTTGAAATCCTGCACTGGTTATTACATTATCAACATCAGTCAGAAAGCTATATGGTAAATGGACTGGTTATCAGTTTCATACCACACCCCATTCACCCATTCACACACATTCATACAAACCCTTTTTTTCTATGGCTCAGTGCTTTCTCGCTAACATTCATGTTAATGAACACACCAGAGAGAAACCTGGGGTTTAGTATACTTTGTTTTTTTTGGTTTTTTGGTTTTTTTTGTGTCCCGTTTGGATCTTTAGCCATCAGAATTGTTGTCTTAAGGCCAAGAAAGATGCCAAGCGGATTTATTTTACCAAGTGGATCATCATGGCCTTGCCATATTGGTCCATTTGATTGACCTTTATTACAATTATGAATTTATTTTATTTTCAGTTGCTACAAACGGGACAGACATGACTGGGGGATAGGACAGGGAGAAAGAATGAAAGAAAGAGAGGGAGAGAAAGAAAACCAAAGGGGAGAAGAGACTGTGAGAAGGGGGGGAAGAAAGAAAAAAAACCCCAAACAAAACAAAACAAAACACCTGGGTCACCTGTATGGAGAAAAAAAACAGAAGAGAAAGCAAACAACAAAGAGCAACATAATAAAAAAAAACGGCACCATCACAATAAACTAGCTAGCAGTAAATATCAGTAGATACTAAGTAATAAACGATATTGTGCAGCACGTAAGATAGACAGCGCACAATGTGCTTTGAGGCAGCAGCCAAGAAAGCTGTAGTCCGCGTCTGTGAATACCCGTGTGTACACCTGTGTGCATACCTGTGTGGATCAGCATGCTTGCATTCCAAAGGTTTCTCCATGTAACGATCTGCTAGGGAGTGTGGGGAGCCACAGCCCCGTCCTCCAGGGTATGAAGCAGGTATGGAGGAGATCAAAACTCCAGACATCCAGAGTCTAGTATACTTTGGCATGCAGACTGGAGCAGCCAGTTACTGAAACACCAACAGACCAAGTAGTGGATGACCTGCTCTACAGCAACCCCTATATACTGTGCATGACAGTCATCATGGCATACGGCTGCAGGGGGTTCTAGTGAAAGACTAAGTTAATGTAGTTTGTTATCAATGCAAACAAAATCTGACTATATTTTGATTTTTTTGGTGGATATCTTAATTACAGTAATTACAGTTATAATTAATTATTTCATTGCAGGAACGTGTATGGTGGCCCTGAGGGGCCAAAGGGACTGCAACTTAAAACACCAGCAATAAGAAAAACGCTGCAAAAGCACACAAAACACAATGGAAATAGGAAAAAGGAAAACAGAAATAGGAAAAACAGAAATAGGAAGAAAAAACAGATTTCCAAAAGCACAAGGGAAGTGTTTCTGGGGAGACAATAACCCGACGGACCAGTTGCAGGAACCAAAATATGCTAAGTATTGCGCTGGGAGACACTTAAAAGAAGTGGAGGATCTATCGGCTTTGTGAGGAAAGAAAAGATGAGAGGTAAGTGTGTTAGCCTAACTATTAGCCTAAAAATACATCATCAGTATTATATGGATCATGATAAAACACACCTAGCACGTTTTGGGTTCCTACAACTGGTCTGTCGGGTTATTGTTTCCCCAGAAACACTTCCCTTGTGCTTTTGGAAATTTGTTTTTTCCTATTTGCCTCTCAGGGCCACCGTAAACATGAGTCATCGTTAATGTCAATCAAGGAACCCATGACTTCTTACTTCCCAAAAGGGCTGATTTACAAACAATCCACAGGTGTACTGAAGAAATGACTCCAGCCACCTGGTGGACAAGTGAGGACTGGCTTTATAGAAAAATATGCAGGAATAGTCAGGAGGTGGTAATGGAAGAGGAGCTGAAAATCTGTCTGGAGACAAGATATCGAGACTATCAAACAGCCTAAGTTTCTTTTAAAACTCTGCAACTTTGTCTCATCTGACTACAGAAACAAAGGATAAAGGTACCAGTACGACTGACTAGCTTGCTTAAATTAAATTCTCCTGAATACATGAGAGATCATTTTTAGTATTTAAAAAAAAGAAATCTTCCCAGGAAATCAGTGTTGCTGCAGATACAGATACTACACAGAGCCCTAAACTTTCAAGCTTACACACAACATTAGCTTGAGGACAAAGCGCACCATACCTCTTACATGCATGTGCGGTATATGGGTTTTCCTGTTATCTGATGTTTGTGGTATGGTGCACTTCACCACAATGTATGCAAAATGTCTGTGTATATCATACTGCATCTTAAATTTACTTCCTGCTTCAAAAACAGCGACAAATTAAACACGGCTCAGTGTGGCTCGATTTGATGCACATGCCCACTTTTTGGTTTGATTTGATATTTGACATCATCACCATGATAGTCGTGGTCAGGTCTACAGCAAACTTAATAACCCTAATCTGAACAAAGGTGTTGCCACAACCATCTTTACTATCTTCCTATTGAGGGAAAATGCATGTTACATTTGCTTCAGTGATCATGACTTTAGTGTACTTGTGTTTTCTGATGCTCATACTTTCAGTGTAGTTCATATCGGATCATGTTTTTAATTATTCACATGATCAAATTCCATACTTACTTAAAGTGAGGCCCATGCCTGTATGTAAATAAAGTAAGTTAATATGAAAGGGTGTGGATGTAGCCGAGGGCCTCGCGGCTTCGAATCACAGAGACCTTATCGCCTCGTTTTCCTCCCATACGGTTCATGTTCAACCATTGCTCAGGCCCATATTGCATGATTGCACTGAAGGACCAGTATAATCAGTCATAATACTTTACAGATGTTATGGGTGTTTTTAAAGCCAATCCTACAGCCCCAGGCAGCCATATATGAAAGCCCATCTGTGCATGGATGTCAGTTATGTGTGTGTGCATATAAGTATGCATGTGTAGCTGCAACAAAGGCATGATAAGAGTGAAATATGATGAATTAAGGCCACATCCACAGCTCAGGATGTGTGATTTATAGTTCCTTGCTCTGACCTGTCATTGACTAATCACCTGAACAGAAAGCAGCAGGTGCAAACTGATTTTCTGAACAGTGATTTCACAGATGAGACGCTACGAATTGCCATGAAACACGGCCAAGAAACAACACTAAGCCAGCAATGGCATGTAAATATGACAGTCCACATGATATGAACAAGAGAAGGCACCCATTTAAATCCCTGTAAGATCTGCCAGCACCCTTCCTAATCCACCTTCTAACATCCCCCATTGTGTTCAACATCTAATATCAACCATGAACCGCTGCTAAATGAAGAGTGGTGGTATACCACAGCCAGGAATTTACATGGACCGCCCGCTCTTGTGAAATAGGAAATGAAACATATGGAGGCTTGGAAGCGCTGTCAGATTCTGGATATTCCTGTGGTCTGGGTTTTCAAGATCCTGTGGCCCGAGCCTTTAATTCCTAATGGTGTAGAAAGCCAAGCTCTGGTCACGACAGGAAATGCCTTCTAGGTGAAACATCCACCCAAAAAGCATTCGTTCAGAAGTGTCAAACGCAAAAGGTTTCCCTCTAAATTGGATTGGTGCACTAGTAAACAAAGTGCTTTGTCATCGTGACCATGCTCATTTGGTTAGAATCCAGCCAGCTGCAGAAGTATTTAAAGAGAAATTCATGTTCTGCCTTAGTTAAAATGAGCAACTTTTGTGCATTACAGACAAAACTGTACTTGACGCTTCTGTGGAAACCTATTTATACGAGTCAAATATAACAAACGACGGGAAACAGAGCATTTAAAAAAAAAGTGTGGGAGCCTGGGCTTATCCTGTTGATTTCAATGTGTGAAAAAAAAGATGTGAAATTTGTAAGGTGTGTAATTTCTAATTTCCACTTCCCTGACAGTTTTTACCAGATTCTACTGGCACTGTCTACCAGGACAAATCCACATCCCAATGCCCCAAAAACAAAAAACTAATGATTAACATTTTCAAATGTGAACACATCTACATGCATGCAGCAGGCATTTATATATATCGGAAATATGTGAACTGACAAGCGCTGGGGATCGGCAGCTTCAATTTATAGTAGAAATGGCTCAAGTGCAAAGATAATTACTGATGTGTATGTTTTGCTTGTAACAATTTTCAGAAAATATTCAGCATGAAAATACATCAATGCTGACAGCAGTTTTATGGTTTAATGGATTTGCCTAAACACACACAAATTGGCCGTTATGTGTTATTTCCATACTAAAAATTGAAGCAGAGATACTGCGATGACTTGGTAGGGTTGATCCTGTAAATTTGACTGTTTGTAAATGTTAGTGCGACGGCAGCGGATACGGTCGTGGGAGGCTGGAGCTAAGGAGTGTCATAAGAAGTAAATGCACATTCATACAGAGAGACACACTCATGGCACTCAGTGTGCACCGTTGAAGCAAATTAAGGAAGTCTTGGCAGCCTTTTAATGGTCTGTCACAGTCTAACAGGTTTAGAGTGCTTACAATGGACACAGGCACTAAGCCCGGCAGCTCGCACTTAATTGTTGAGAACCTGTGTGTGTGCGCATATGTGAGTGTGTGTACACTTTTAGAGATATTCTGCGCCTGTAACTAAAGTCAATGATTCTCATTACGAGGACAGATAAGATAACGCTTCATGCCTGTCAGTCTGACTGGTTCAATAAAATGACAATTCCAGCTGATACATTATGATGAATGTGGTGCCAATAAAAAAAGTGTTTCCAGCCACTGTTTGACTGTTATTGTAGAGACAGTGATCCTAAACCCGCGAACCTCATGCACAGTAACGTTCTCATTTATCTGAGTATAGGAAGCTAATTGTGTGTCTATTTTCCACGGAAAGGAATTCTGTTCTCTTAACAATTACAAACAAACCAACGGCAGACAAAGGCGAAGGCAAAGAAGAAGCCACGCAGGGCACAAACCCATAAGTGGATTGAGTTATTGACTCAAGCAGCCAATAATAAACAAAACATCAAGTGTCTCAATTTTCAAGTGCTGCCTGAAGAAATCAACATGGCAAATAAAACCATTTGTTTTTCTCTGTGTAGCCCATGCTCTATCAGCCAGCAAAATGGTCCACCAAGGACAAGGTGGGAGTGCCTAAAAACATCCCTTTAATGGCTGGAGATTCTGAGCTGTGTGACCTAGAATATGTTTGACAATCTTCTTTTAATTAGGCCTCGAAGACACGACTCATTCCAACTGCTGTCCCGAGAGCTAAATTAATTACTGAGACAAAGCCCATTCTAGCTCATGGCAAAGATGAATCATTGCAGTATTTGGGGAATGAGCAATGCGCTTCGTTCACGAGCTGATAAAAGAGGCTCGCAGTGTAAAGCTAATGCACTTCCTTACACATTGGCATCTGTTGCCTCTGCTATTAGGAAGTCCTAACTATTTTTCTCTTGGAAGGAACATTTCTTTGAAAAACATGCCATGAGGAAAAAAGCTTGGACTCCATGACAGCAGATCTGAATCCCTGCCTCACCTCCCCACTCACTCTTTTCAGCGTTACTTCACTTCCAGAGGTCTGATTACTGTGCTTCCTTTGTGGATCCACAAATAACTAATCTCAGCTCAGTTGCCTTTGTGCAGGCCCTGAGCCAGCAGTTGCACCCTCACCCTCTGCCAGAAATCAGGCCATTCATTCAGCTAAATGACAGTATCATCTGTCATCCAGTATAAATGGATGTTTGTGAGTTGCGGGTAATTAAGCTAATCACAACACAAAGAGTTGTGCCAGAGTTCAGCCCTCACAAAGACAGACAGTTGAAAAGGTGAGCTGGATGAATTTATAGCACACCTGCACCTAGTTTATACGTGAAAATGCAGAGAACCATTATTCTGCTGAAATCTCCATTGATGATGATATCGGATATCAAACACAAGGGTTCATGATCAAAGTTAAATGCTGGTCATGGTTGTTAAAAAGACACACCGGAGCAACATTTTGCAGATTCCTCTCGTTCCCTTTTTATCTTCCTTTCCGTCTATTCCACCCTTTTTGATTACCGCCTATTGTATCACAGTCTTGCAGTGTCTCCTTCTGTCTCTTCTCTGAATTTCTAGACCTTGTGAATCTGGATATGTGCCGGGAATCCCTGCTAGCCCGTTTGTATTGACTGAATCATTTGCCAGTTTGTGCTCGGCACATCTAATGAGGTAACAATCAGAGTTTACTGAGGCAACAACAGTGGATTAAATTGAAGGTTTCAAAGGGATGTCCAAGTTCTCAGATAAAGGAGTGATAACATACCCAAATGTATTCATTAGAGGGGGAAAAAATGGATCTTGTTATGTATACCTGATAAGAGCATTAGTACTGCAGGGCATAACATTTTAAAATGTGTTCCAACAGTTCTTAAAACAATTCCCAAGCTGTGGGGAGGAAAGCTGGTTTTGTCCTCTGCAGCACGTGTGTAGGTGTCTCTATCTATATGTTATGAAGAGAGATGAACTCTGCAGCAGTATATAGACGCAATGCGGGCTGACCCTTGAGTTCAGAATGCATCCCCAGTCTTTCCACATATATCTTGTCACAACACCAAAGGAGCAAAAGGCCTCAGTTTTTTTATTCCCTCCAACATATGCACTCATATCTGCATGAATTCAGTTTAACTTGGTTATAAGCACATTACATGGACACAGTCAACTCAAGTAGACCATGTTGGTAACTCAATTCCCCCCAGTTGTAAACAATTAAACAGTTAAACGGCAAATACAAGACCACAATCCCAAGAATGCCTTACATGTGAAATAATGAAACACTATCACAACCATGAATAATATCTGGACAGGATAAACTGAGGGGACAACAAAGCAATGTTGATGTGAGGCTCTTTGATCATAATATGATGTAAAGAAGAAGCATACCATCAGAAATGAAACAGCTCACAGGTCACACAGTAAAAGGCGTTTATGTAAGGATAGAAGGTGACTAAAAACACATGCTCTTTTTCTGTTTTGTGTCAATCACACACAGAAAAAATAAAAGGAAAGCTTGCTTGCTATTTAAAAATCCAAGGATGTTGAGGTTGGCAGAAAGCATTACTTAGATTAGTTTTTACATAAAACATAGGGGGGGGAAAAGTGCTTGTAAGAATGGGAGTGAATGAGGCAAATTGTATAAAGCACTTTGAGTGCCCAAGCACACTATAAGCACTATGTAAGAACCAGTCCGTTTAGCATTTACTTCAATCCCAGCTTTGATGGCAATTCAGTCTGCCCAATCATCACGCAGATATGCCTGATCACCTTTGTAGCAAACCTGATCAAAATAAGGATTAGGTGTTTTCAGCTGGAACAGCTAGTGGATCGGGGTTGGGAAATAACATCGTTATTCAACAGTAATTAGCAAAACAATGTTATGAACACATTAATTCACTCACACACGTTTCTTTCAAAGCTTCTTAAAACCCTGTAAACAAGATTCAAACCATATTCCTACTGTTTAAATATCAATTTTCCATCTACAGGTTTCTAGGCTTGATTGAAATGACTGTCAGCACTGACAATACATTTTATAAAACATTACGAACCTCAAGTCCTTTGAGTCTCATACAGTAATGGAAGAAAAAAAAAACAAATTTAGGAGCCTAACACTATGTTTCATTGTAGAGTTTTAAGTGTTTGTTTGCAAGCAGTCCAGTAGTTGTTGAAATATTTCAACCGGAACCAAAATATTGGACAGGCTGACCAACACTATCACAGAGAGCCTTCTATAATGGCTAAGCACACCATTGTTTTTCTTGTGACATTACCAATAAGTCTGATGTGTCACATGGCCCTCTTCCTATTGAAAAAACAAAAGTTGTATCCAAGATGGCCGACGTCTAAATGGCCACCATGGTCACCACCCATCTTGAGGAGTTCGCCTCCTCACATATACTAATGTGCCACAAACAGGACTTTAATATCACCATCCATTCCCATGTTATTACGGTGTATCCATATAAATGGCCCACCCTGTATAATCAAAATCAAGTGTTTCGGTGTCCAAGTTTATTATTAAAGTCTGCTTTAAACCACTAACCATCTCAGTAATTTCCCTGTAACTCCTTATGTGTAGTGTGAGAATGTCAAACAATACAATGGCAGAGGACACACACGCACACACGCACACACACACACGGCAAATCTGCAGTTTATGAAAGAACTTTGTATGCGTTAGTATTGCACAGTTGCTGGAAATAGGAGAATCCATCTATTTGACTCTCTTTTTAGTCACATCTTCTGACGTCTACGTGACTTTCTTTACTGTGTTTTGTCAGCCCGTGGTTCCCTGAGGGGTATTCACCATATTAAAAGTGGAAATGTATCTCCTTCCATTGTAATTACAAACCCACTGAAGGCAAAGCTTCTTGATCTCTGCTGGATCCTAACTTGCCTTTCTGTTTCCCCCCCTTTATTTACTCACCTCTCTTAGCCGGAAGGACAGACACACGCTAAGCTATCAGTTCTGTTTTCTTTCCTTTCTGTTGGGCATTCTTTGCATCTAATACGCCTGAAATTACAACAGCATTTGGAGGGGCAATAAAAAATTGACGGATTTACAGGGGAAACGAACTTTCAGAGGGGTATCGGTTTCAGTGTCTTCGAGATATACTGGATTTCAATTCCATATAAATATAGTATGTGTTGTCTATGAGAAGCTTAAAACACAAAGCAGACTCAAAAGCTGGAACCATTCTTTGGTTTACTGTAAGTGTCTGGATTAGCCATCTCTAGTCACTGTAAATCTTCCTTGAGGCCAAGTGTTGAGGCCAAAGCATGATAGTAGGGAAGAAATTACCTTCTGCAGGGAGAAAATGAAAACTGCCAAAAAGCAAACAAGTATCCCCACTGTCCCATGAAAACAGGGCAGTTAAAGCCAGCTAAACCTGCGATGGTTTGATCGCAGAGGGCCAAGATAAGGGCAGGAGTTTGATGATCCTGTGGTGATCAGCAACCAAGACAGGTTAGACGTGGAGTGTGAGAAGTATGGCTTAGCAACATCGTACAAAAACACATACAGAGCAATAGAGTGGAAAAGAAGAAGAATAAAAGAAAAAAGAAAAAGAAACGGTCTGTTGTGAATCTATCTTCTCAGTTTTTTAACAATAATAAAATCATGTGTGCCATTACTATGCATTTTCGGAAATTTGAAAATTTGTGGGGTTTTAAACAATGATGCAATTAAAAAAAAATCAACCCATTAGAAATTGATTGACACTTTTTTCTTCAGTCTACAAAGTGATAAACAGCCACCCAAATGATAAAAAAAAAACCCCCCAACAAAACCAAAAAACATAATATTTCTATTGTTTTTAAATCCTGTCCAATCTAAAGTTAATTTCACTACCAATGCCAAAATGTTACACTTTCTGGTGACCTACTGTATGCAAAACCCAGATTTCAGTCTCCTCACTCCCACAAAGCGAATTATCACTAATATACATGCACTGTATGTGAATGCAGAACATATAGGGCTACACACAGCAGAGAATGGAGTGTGCTGATAATAACTTCCTCCCTTTAAGGGAATACGGACACTAATCCTACAGATGGCTGTTGCCTGGGTGGATATCGAGCTTTGAAACGCTTCATGAAGATCAGCACTATTTTCCACTGAGGAAAACAATGACCATGCTCAGTCAGAGGAGGACAAAAGTGGCTTTATGATAACTCTTTTTTAAATTGTTTGTTGCATAAAAAGAACTAAGACACTCATGGGTCCTGTGTGTGCAGATGTTGATGACTGTGCCTGATATCTCTGGTGGGATGTGGCAGCAGGACAAGAAAGGACCGTAATGCTCCCAAAAACTTATGACAACTGATCGAGCGGCGCCGCATCTACAATAACAGAATCAGCATTTATGTCTGTTGTGGAATGTTCTCTGTTGTTCTTCAACAGTATTGTGCAAATGCTGGAACCAAAAACAGAGCTCTTATTTGCCTCAGGTAGCAGAAGTGGTCTAATTGACAACAGCGGCAGAGATGGTGTTTGTTAGTGATGGCGACGATTTTGTACTGCAAGCAAAAGCAGGACTTCTGTATTGAAATGAAGCGTACACACACAAAGAACAGTTAGGGCTCTTAAAGAACAACCGTTTTCCACCTTTCTAAAAAGTATGAATGTGTCCTTTAGTGTGTAAGAAATAACATAAAAGGAATGCTGGATCCGGCAGCTGATGTACAGTGATGATTATCATATCTAAATCCAATCCAATTTCTTTACACGGAGGCGCTTCAGGGGAGTCTCAACATGCAGGCAAGTAGGCAGCAGGGAATTCGCATGGTGCATATGTAAGATGAGAGAATACCAGAGTGTTGTAATGGAAAAAAGAGAAAATGAGAGAAAGATTTGGTGTGAAGCCTTGTAAAATACATTTATTACAGGAAGAAATACAGAGAGGGGGGAAAAAAAGCTGCCAAATCTTTGTTTCCAGCTCTGTGACTGTGACAGCAACATGACGATAATAAAATTCCTCAATTTGGCTTGTGCCTTAGTTCCAGTCACACCCCAAACGTTACATTAGAAAGGCAGATAGCACAAATAAAGTCAAATCAGACGGATTGCAGAACAGCAATTAATTCCAAGGATAATGACAAGGGAAGCCATCCAGAAGTGTCTCTACCTCAATTAGTCTCTCATTGCACTGCCGATGCAGAGGATGGATGAAAGAAAAACAAATTAAGTTGCAGAGAAGTGAGAAGGAGAGAGAGGGTCAAAGTAAGAGATAGAGCAGGAAGGGGAGGAAGGTTTGAGAGGAAGTGATATACTTGGGTTTGAGAAAAAGAAGGCAAAGATTAAAGCGGAAGACAAAGAAAGGAGTGGGAGGAGGAGATGGTGAAAGAATTTGCTGCGTGCGTAAGAGCTTCCCTGATGGTAACTGCAACCAATCGACTCCAAAGCGAGAGAGAGACAAGAAGAGCATTCTTGGTATTCAAAGAAATTATTGCAACACAGCAGCTAGAAATGACAGAGAGGTGCAGACACAGAGGAAATTTACTGTACTCACAGCCGTATGCGCTGGGCAGTAAGCGTAGCTAGTGTGCGTGGACTGAGGGTGGTGTTGCGCATGTTGTTGTTGGTGAGATATATAATGCTGCAGACTTGCACGGGTGAAAGAAGGCCCGCTCCAGGCCCCTTGACCACCACTGCTACCACTGGTCCAATTGGAGCCAAGACTTGGACCCATGGCTGCTGACTTACTGCCGTGGAAACCTCTCACTGCTGCACTGGGCTGGAAGGACGGCTGGATAGAAACAACAGAGAGAAAGAAAAGAAGTTTGTTTTGGATAGAGAGTGAGAGAGAAAAAAAGAAACTAAGCGAGTGCAATGATGAACATTGGCATCCAAAACATCACAATCAAAAATGCTGGCGAGCAGTGACTGCCCAACTGCTCGCTCACTGACCTGTATCAAAAGAAAAGCAGGATGTGGCGTCGATCTAAAGACTTCATGCCAAAACATCAAGATTGTTCTCTCACTTTCTTTTCACGCAACTCCCTCTTGCCCCCACCCAACACCAGATGTTGTGAAACTTCCTACTGTCACGGTCGAGATGTGTTCTTGCTGGAAAAGCGCTGATTGGTTTGATAAGATGCTTGGATTACAGGCTCGCAACAAAGCTTCCCAGTATGCCATTAAGTATTGGGTATCAACAGGGTCCAGGAAACACAGGGCTGAATCTGCTGACAGTCTGGCTTATGCAGCTCTGAGATGGGTTACCTCGGCTGTCATGGCCAGTGGAGCACAGAAGAAATACAGGACACACAGGGCACAGAGAGCACACATGCCGATCCATGGCATTTTAACAAGACCTAGGGCAAATACTGCAGGTATCTGCAAACTCTTCTAATTCAGAGTTCACTCCCTCACGTAAAACATCTAAAATATGATGCAATCTTAAGACCATCTGCCACGAATTTAATTTGCATGTGCAAATTGTGTGCAGAGCAAACCACCTTGAATGAAGCACAGCTGTACATCACTAGTGAACATTAATAGTCCCCTTTAGCCCCTGTTGGATTTTCACTGAGGTCAGAGGCCACCCCACACAGGGGTTACTGGAGCAGAGTGATGGCAGCTGTGCTTAGAAAGCTTTCCAGTTCTGTATTCTTCATCACTAAAGAACTGGAGGGGGGAAATGTAAGCCAAAGTTCAGCCTAATTCATACAATACATACAATGACAGGTTTAGGGTTCATGTTAATAAAAAACAGGAGGAATCTGTTCCCCCCCTCAAAGCAGAATAGATGCATTTATACAGCACTACATGGTGGAAAATGAGGCCCAATGGTGTCATAAAACCGTAAGCGCTGGGAAAAAACAGAAATATGCGAAGCACAATTTTGAATCACCAGGTTTCAACCCATGTAAAAATGGAAACTACAGCTGGAAAACAAAAAACAAAAAATAAATAAAGCATCCTCCCCTTTTTAACAAACATATGAAACGCACCGAGATGTTCTTTTCTCTCAGGGCTTAAATAAAAGGTTTAGTCACAGGGTCAGAATTTGAAACTGTGTGTGTGGGCAGGATATAGTGTACCAACAACAAATAAGCATTTCGAGCTGGATCTCGCTGATGGAAGTTATTGGGTGCTATAGAGACATTAACACAATGTTATACTGCTACTGTAAAAGCCAGAGGGGAAGGACGGCCCCCAGTATGGTCCATTAAGCTGCGTGGCCATAGACGCTACTTTAACACAAGCATTCGCCAGTTCATGGCGTTTAAGTGCTGCCCCAAGTCGTGCAACAACCTCCGCTGGTCTAATGAATGAGGACCATTCAGGCAATGAGGAGGCATTTAGGACTAAAGCATCTATGCAGAGATGTTCTGTTACAGACTCTTTTTCAACGAATTTTAAACATGTTTAATACATTTAAAGGCGATTTGGATGATTCCCTCTTTATATGATAGGGCAGGGCTGTGTTTTACACGAGCCCGAGATCCAAGGGTCCTGACATTCTTGACTAGAATACAGCATTGGTCCCCAGACTGAGATTCATGTCACAGATTTTCAGCGGCTTGTCAGAGAGCTACAGTCTGCCCATATTTCAGCATTTTATAAAAGTGTCTGGTTACAGGTACTTTTCCACTTTTAAGGAGGAGGCTTTTACATATTTGGCAAACAGATGTGTATATACTGTCTGCTGGCTTACACATTTCTTTGTGCTAGCTTATGCATTTCTTTGAAACTCAATTGTAATGGTTTCACTGTAAATCTAACCATCCTGAGTAAGGATAATGCAGGAAGCTGCAGTGGATCCACACAGAGACTACTCACACGAGAGTCAAGACTGGCAGGCAGCTACTCCAGCCAGCTATCATCTATAATACATTTACACTTGTCAGCCTTTGTGTGCAACTTTTAATAAGTCTCTTTCCACAAGGGTCATGTAAAAATCTCTCAGGACTTGCGTAATCAATGCTGGATCATCAAAACAAAATATATGATTAATTGATTTTTATCAGTTATTTATGAATGCTAGCTCTAATTCATATTCTTATCATGTGATTGAACAGCTTTAACCTAAATGTGAACACGGGTGGTTTTAGGGAGTAAAAAATGTTGGAGCTGCTGCATATGATTCAACCCAGTCTTTCGGCAAAATACCTAATAGCTATGAAGGTCCACAGGGCAAAACATATGACTTTTTTACAATAAAAGCTCATCCCCACACACATATTGTTTGTATAATGTGATATTACAGAAAGTTCAGAAAAAGATCAAATGAAGAGAATATTAAAATGTTAACTATGTTTGCTTTTCTTGGGACATTTTATGCTGTTTTGTCATACTTTGTGAAAAGGTCATCTGAAATGACCTATTAATGGAGGTAACTTGGTGCTGCCCCACAGAACATCCACATATTAATGTCTCATCCAGCGTGTAGGCTTTAAATCATAATACATTAATACATGCTACAAATGGAGGGATGTGCATTATTTTTTGATGCAAGATACTGACATGGTTTAAGTGAAAAGAAAAACTAACTACTTCAGCAAGCCAGGGAATAATCAGCACCATTTATTACTGAAAATTCAAGTAATGCAAAATAATGCTTTTCTTTCAGCTGTGAACAAGTGAGTGAGTGTTGCGGATCCATTAAAACGTAGAGAAGAACCAGAGCGCAGCACCTCTCCTGAGTCCATGTTTCTCTGGTTAAGTGATTTTCCCCATTCTCTTCTCTCTTCCTGGTGATATGGGCATGGTTAGATGCATCAGGGGACAGACCTTTTTGAATTACAGAACTCTTCTCTCTCTTGTCTGTCTTTATTTAATGTGTAATACTGTTAGGTGTTATGGGAAAACCGCTATTTAACTCAGTTGGCACAAAAAGAGTAGCTTTTCTTATTAATTTCATTTTAATTTTCTATTTTTACTTTCTCAGCTCAGTTGTCATTAAATAAATTATACTCACCAGCCACTTAATTATTTTCAACAGCTCATTAACACAGTTACCCAATTAGCCTATCACATGGCAGTATTCAAGTGTATTTAGACATGTGAACACTAGTCAAGACAACCTGGCGAAATTCAAAATGAGCATCGGAATTAAGAAGAAAGGTGATTTAAGTGAATTTGAATGTGCCATGGTTATTCATGCAAGACAGGCTGATCTGACTATTTCAGAAAATGCTGATCTACTGGGATTTTTCCACACAACCATCTGCAGGGTTTACAGAGAACGAACCAAATAAGAGAAAACATCCAGTGTCCAAGCGTCAGTTCTCTAAATGAAAATGCCTCGTGATGCTAGAGGTTAGAGAAGAATGGCCAGACTGCTTTGAGCTGATAAGAAGGCAAAAATAACACACTCGTTACAACTGAGGTATGCAGAAGAGCATCTCTTCTTAGCAGAAGACCGTACCAGGAGCAACTTCTGTCATCTTAGAACACAAACCTGATGCAACACAAAGGCTGCAGTATAGTTTAGAAAAATGTTGCTAGCTCTAATGAAAATAAAATGCACAGAGTGTGTACTTAAATTGAAAAATGTACTCCAGTATAAGAAATACATAAATCTAACCTGGTTTTGGTTGTAATGGCCACTAAGTATTGGAGAAGGAAGCAGCATTTTATTTTAGCCTATTTTATAACTCGTGAACTAAAAAGAAGAAAGACGGACATTGTTTCCTCTGGAATCAACCCTCTGTGACCTACGACTATTATGAAACGTCCACTCTAAGGACGGTCATACAGAGCGACTCCTTGTATACTGGAAATATTTCCAAATCTATGTCACAACAGAAGAAAGAATAAAGGGGAAGTTGTTGAGGAAGTAATCAGTGTCCTATTACCAAGACATCACATGGCTTTTGTAGTAAAGAAAGTTTTACAAAAATATGGTGTGTACAGACTTTCTTATAAGATGAATCTAAGACCCTGAGGCAAAACACTGCTTTTTCCCCCCCTTACGAGTTTCCTTAAATTTGATCATAACCTTTAGCTCAAGGTGTAATACCAAATTTGGAGAAATAATATTGTCTCATTGCCTACTCTGCTTACTGTACACATTAAATAACACTGCGCTGTGATTATCTGTTCATCCAGAGGGCATTATGCCCCATTGCTAATGCTCGGTAATGCAGGCAGAAATGTGGATTTCCCACAACACAGTTTCAAATGTGCTGGTTTCCTGTTGTGCTTTATCTGTGCTTTATCTTGGCTCTGTGCTTGTTTTCGAAAAAGCCTGGAGTATTGCCATAAAGGCGTGTTTTTCTCATGTCACCTCCATATTGCCATTTTACAAGAGGCCCACGCAGAATGACGAATAACCACTGGCACAAAACTGCTATGTGCTTAAAAAGGGATTAAACGAGCAAAAAATTGCGTCTCCAAAACATGACAAACGGCTACACATCCAAGTGCCAAAGCATTTTTTGAAATTGGAAAATGAATTAAGAATGAGAGGCTCTGTGACAATGAAAGTCACCCCAGATGGCATCAGTTAGGGGACTTTGTTTTCAAGAGGTCCTCCACGCATGCTTGCTCTGTTTGGCCAGCTATGAAAGAGATGCAGCTTTCCTTTGGCATCTCTGATGACTGACTTCCTGGAAGCTGTGTTGCGTGAAATGGCCTCTTCTGTACAAGTCCATCTCCTTTGCCAGTCCTCATCCCTTAACACAAGTCAGCTTCCTGCTGCCAAACATGCAGGTTTTGAGTGTCACTCCTGGTAAAATGCAGGAGACAGAGATACGACAGGCTCTCTGGGTCACCCGTAGTTCCGCCTAGTAAGATCAAAAATGGAAGCCCTGTTCACTCGCTATCATTCTTTCTCCAGTACTCGCGGACCGAGTTCAATCGTAACCAAGGCAACGCGGTGGCAGGGCATGTGTAGATTTTGGCACGTGGGACACGTCTGACAGGTTTCAGGCTGCTCTCAGTTGAAAAGCAAGTGAGAAGTTACCCCTGTGGCCTCCACAATCACTTGAACTGGGGCAAAAAGGACTGGCAAGAACAAAACTCTGTCTCTGCTTCTCTCTCTCTTTCCGCTTATTCTATCAACGCTTTAAGAAAACACTTCTGATGAAAGTCTGGAGGGCCACGCGGTAGGTGGTAACCAAGGCAACAGGGTCAGAGTGTGACATTATACTTGTGATGGCTGACAGCCACTTATACAAGCATTACAACCTTTGGAGTGTGGTGTATACTGTGAACATTTCTGCACTGACCTCACCGCGGCTGCAAAATCTTTATTGACTGGAGTCCCCAAACAAACTGCTGTGACCCTACCTGTTAAGAGACTTTGCTCTAATCTCAGGAGATGAACTGGATTCACAGCGTACACTTCCTGCTGCAATATTATTTCAAGCTATTGGGTGGTTTGACACCAGGTTTGTGTATTCAAGCTCAAAGTGGACTCCTAACCTGTTTTCATACCAAATATAGTCTTTTGCTTTGGCTGAAAGAAGGGAATAGAGGTGCAAAGGGGGTCACAGAGACAGACAAAAAAAACAACAAAAAAAGAGGATAGATGCCAGAAGCAAAGATATTTATTGAATGAGTCTTTATTTACCGAAGAATCTTTGATGAACAATAATATGACCTTTCTGCGCTTGTAGCTCAAAGCAAACCTCACAACATTCTGTGTCTGTTCCACGTCTCACCAAATATTTTCCTTGGCCTCTCACATGTTTTTGCTCTGATGAACTTAAAGGCAGCTGCCGCTGTGAAGCGGATGTAGAGCCCTAAATTTGCATCTTGACCTCCTATGGGAAGCAAATGGGAGTTGATCATGCCAAGTTACATTACTGTTAGCCTAAACTGAAGAATTCTGATTTTGATAAAACCTTCACCATGAAAACTGATACCCAAAGTACACAGTACTCCTTTTCCTGCCGCCTTCCCTTGAACTCCCACTATTCTGGGACCAGCTACAAGAAGCGTTCACCTCCTCCACGGAGAGGCTAGATAAACATTTACACAGGGGTACTTCAGGGAGGGTAGAAAACCTAATACAGGGCTAGGGAAGGATGGATTCGACAGTTCATCACATTAGCCAATTCGTCAGTTTGATTCAGATTTTCAATCAATAATCAATGAAGGCGTTTGCTGCTCTTTTTCAGCAATTTTTCTGCTTCACGCTGTTGTAGACTGAAGCAGAGTAGCAATCTATGTGGAGATTTTCACGTACTTGTAAGTAACCTCATTCATCTTCAAATAATTTTAATCATAACTGGGTTTGCATCTAAACCAGTTTCTCTTACATTTCAGTGAATCCAAGAATACTCACCATCAGGACTGATTGTGTGGTGAACTGCCAGAAAAAAAATCTTTAGCATTAGCCGTTTCACCAAGTGCTCCAAAAATGATATACATGTGTGTTAAATCAACAAAAGGGTACAAAGAATTTATTATATATTGCATAGGACAACAAAGTATGTGTGGGGTAGAAGGATAGATGGATGTCGTACCATGGGAAACCATTTCATTTTGCATTATCAACGTAAGTTACATTTTTGAAATAATGATCTCTCCCTAATTTTGTTCTTTGTGTATAAAGCCAACAATTATTTACACATCACAAAACTGATTTATTAACACCTACCAAAATTCTCCCCTGGGGTGTCAGATTAGGGAAATGCTGTTCCCAAGGGCTGCTACCAGTGACAAATTTATTAGTATTTGTCTGCTGTGCTCTCTTTTCCTATTATTCTTTGGGGTTAAACCGTTACAGGAGTTACTGAGAGCATAAAAAATAAATAGACAACAGGCATAACAACATTTATGGAAATTGTCATTGCTACAATACCCACGATTCCATGCATATCGCCATAAATCTGTTTAAGTAAATAAGTATGTCTGTTTTTTGTTTTCAAATGATGACATGGGATCTACTTGAAACTTGGTGGAGTTTGGGTGCATTGCAGTCCTTACTTTAAATCAATTTGGACGAAGGGTGGTCTCATTATTGGGATCAGGTTGAAGCCATGCAAAACCTGCACTCCTCTTTTTTGCAAGTCATCATTATCAAAGGCAAAAACGTAACTTCTCATGGTGATTTAACATCTCATATGCATGCTTTGATCTCACAGGTATGTCACTCTACTCTGTGGAGTCATAACGATGATATTAAATCAGATTAATATACATACATACATACATACACATATATATACATACATACATACACATATATATATATATACACATACACATATATATATATATATATACACATACACATATATACACATACACATATACACATACACATATATACACATACACATATACATATATATATATATATATATATATATATACACATACACATATATGTGTATGTGTATATATGTGTATGTGTATATGTGTATGTGTATATATGTGTATGTGTATATATATATATATATATATATATATATATGTGTGTATATATATATATATATATATATATATATACATATACATATACATATATATATATATATACATATATATATATATATATATATATATACACACATATACATATATATATATATATATATATATATACACACATATATATATATATATATATATATATATATATATATATATATATATATACATATAAAAAACACCCAGCACGCCCCTGCGGGCGGTTTATCCTTCAAGCTCGGGTCCTCTACCAGAGGCCTGGGAGCTTGAGGGTCCTGGGCAGTATCTTAGCTGTTCCCAGGACTGCGCTCTTCTGGACAGAGATCTCCGATGTTGTTCCTGGGATCTGCTGGAGCCACTCGCCTAGCTTGGGAGTCACCGCACCTAGTGCTCCGATTACCACGGGGACCACCGTTACCTTCACCCTCCACATCCTCTCGAGCTCTTCTCTGAGCCCTTGGTATTTCTCCAGCTTCTCGTGTTCCTTCTTCCTGATATTGCTGTCATTCGGAACCGCTACATCGATCACTACGGCCATCTTCTTCTGTTTGTCTACCACCACTATGTCCGGTTGGTTAGCCACCACCATTTTGTCCGTCTGTATCTGGAAGTCCCACAGGATCTTAGCTCGGTCATTCTCCACCACCCTTGGGGGCATCTCCCATTTTGACCTCGGGACTTCCAGGTTATACTCGGCACAGATGTTCC